>NC_052067.1:90124049-90427854 GCF_015852505.1 Tachyglossus aculeatus
TGCACACAGTAAGCGCTCAATAAATACGATTGATTGATTGATTGATTGTTCTGCACCCAATAAGCACTCAATTAATATCATTGATTGATTTAAAAAAACTCAGCTCTCTCCCTCATATTTTATCTCACTGATTTCCGACTAAAACCCGACCACACACTTAGCTCTTCTAATGGCAACATTCTCAACCTCAGTTTTGTCTGTCTTGCTGCTGACCCCTTGTTCTCATCTTCCCTTAGGCCTTGGAACTCCCTCCTCTTTCATATCTGACAGACACCACTTTCCCCACCATCAAATCCTAATTAAAATCACAGTTCCTCCAAGAATACTTCCCTACTAATCACTCATTTCCCCTACTCCCTCTTCCTTCTGTCACTTATGCACTTGTATCTATCTGTACCCTTAAAGCACTTGATATTCACCCCACCCTCAGCCTCCCAGTACTTATGACTATATCTATAATTTACTTAATGTTTGCCTCCCCCTCTAGACGGTTTGCTCCTTACAGGCAGGGAACGTGTCTACCAACTCTATTGTTTTGTCCTCTCCCAAATGCTTAGTAAAGTGTTCTATTTATTTTATTTTGCTAATATGTTTTGTTTTGTTCTCTGTCTCCCCCTTCTAGACTGTGAGCCCACCGTTGGGTAGGGACCGTCTCTATGTGCTGCCAACTTGTACTTCCCAAGCACTTAGTACAGTGCTCTGCACACAGTAAGCGCTCAGTAAATACGATTGATTGATTGATTGATTGATTGGAAACCATAAGCGTTTAATAAAGATGTTTGATCCGGATAGATGCATGTTGTCTGAAGAACTTTCCTTAATGTTATCCAAAACACAGCATGAAAACATGTGCTAATAAAAATATTAGTATTTGTTAAGTGCACTGGACTAACAACTGGGGTAGGTACAAGATAATCAGATTAAATCCTATTCCCTACTTAGACTTGTTTGTTTGTTTGTTTCATGGCATTTGTTAAGCACTTACTATATGCAACCAATATGGCTCACAGTCTAAGTAGGCAGTAGGATTTAATCCCCATTTTACAGATGAAGAAACAGAGTCACTGAGAAGTTAAGTGACTAGCCTAAGATCATGCGGAAGACAAGTGGTGGAACTAGGATTAGAACTCAGGTCCTCTGACTCCCAGGATGATGCTCGTTCCACTAGGTCATGCTGCTTCTCCTGGCAGAACTGAATATTTGGACTTTAACTTTCAAAGCACTCTAACATGAGTGATAGCAAATGTTCTCACAATAGCCCTGAGATGTTGGAAGAACAGTTGATTGTTATTCCCACTCAGAAGTTCAGTGAGGTTAAGGAGCTTGCTTAGTGAGATAAAGGACAGCAGTAATGGTGTGAGAAGAGTATTCTATTTTCAGAATTTAAGACTGAAACTATTACCAAAGAGTAAGCTACCTCCATATATGTCTCCTTTCTCAGAAAAAAAAGAATTTAATTGTTTAAAAACAAGGTAACGAGCCATTTAAGTTTGCTAGACCTATCAGAGAAGAATCTGGAGCCTTGGCGTCCCTCCCAGCATGATATGAACAGTAGAGCTGGCTGGGAGCTCGGGCTTTTGGGCTTTGAGGTCAACCCTTGGAGGGTAATTCAGGTCACCACATCCAGGTTTTGTCCTGAATTCAAACCAGTTTTGTTTCCCTTCTTCAGCCTGCCTTTCTTGAAAATTGACTTGTCTCAGCTTCCCCTCCGCACTTGGCAAAGCAGTTCAAGACTCAGAAAACACACACACATATACACACATACACACACACACACACACACCCCAATCAATATGATTGATTGATTTGACATCTTTGTAGCCACCTTTAGTTTGGCATTCATTGCTTTCATTAAAGGGCCTCTGTTTCACAGCTCTGTTCCTGAAAATGAAGTATAGTTATATTTTATTTTGAACCAACTGTAACCAGACTGATGTTTTGTTGTTGCAGTTATCCTTGAAAAGAAGAGGGAGCAAAGATTTACAAAAATCTGAAAAGAAATCACAGCAAACTCCCCCAGAGGTAAGCCAAGATCAAAATACCTTTGTCCCATACCTTTTTCTGTACAGTTAATACCCATGTTAGTGGGTGCTTGCATGTTCATTCATCTGTAGTCTGCTTAGGTGTAAGGTGTCTGTTGCTTAGAGGCATATAGTGAAGTCTTAAAACCTATTCATTTAAAGGAGTTGGAAGAGCTGAACATGCATAAAGCATATATTTTCTTGATTTTTTTATTTTTAATCCTGTAAGCACTCTCTAAGTTTGAATGATTTCTCTATAAATATCAGCTCACCCAAAGGACTCTGTGCTGCTTTGAGATCAGGGTCTAAGTTCCCCAGTTCTGGAAAGCTCTTTCCTTGATTGTAAACTGAAGTCTATCTCTCAAATCCCTCAGCAAAATGCCTTAATCATTTGTTTCCCTTCAGTCTGGATGTTTGAGGCAATTCTCTAAAGTGCAAACACCTTCCTAGACTTTGATATTTGCCCTACCTCCAACCCCACAGAACTTATATACATATCTTTAAATTATATATTATAAATTACTTATTATTTCATATTAATACCCAGCTCCCCATCTAGACTGTGAGCTCATTATGAGCAGGGAATGTGTCTGCTAATTCTGTTGTATTGCACTCTCCCAAGTACTTAGTACAGTGCTCTGCATATAGTAAGCGTTCAATAAATACCATTGATTGATCAATTAGACTGTAAGCGCCTTGTAGGCCGGGCAGTCTACCAACTCTATTTTATTGTACTCTCTCAAGCGCTCGATAAATACCATTGATTGATTGAAAATAATGTCTTCAACAGAGTGGAAGGAGTCTCTTTGCTTCCCCCATTCCTCAGGAAGAATAGTAGCTAACCCATCCCAGGCTGGTATTCACCAGTCCTAGTTATAGCTATCTCTAGAGAAATGACTCTATCCTCCTCTCCCTCTCCACCCCCATGACCTGATACCATCCCTCTCCACCCCTGTGACCTGATACCATTTTGGTGTTCCTCTTTTTGGGTTACCCAAATCCCTTCTCCTGCAGTCCCTGCTTCTGGCTATCCTGACTATGTCAGTGGTCTCTCTGCCCCTGCCATCAGGTTTAATCAGAGCAGCCATTCTGCATGGGGAATCATTCTAGGTTCTGCCTCATGCCAGGGGCTGTAATGTCAGTGCCTACACTTTCTGTGTTCATCCCATGTTAAACCTTCCTGAATATATGAGCCCACTGTTGAGTAGGGACTGTCTCTATATGTTGCCAATTTGTACTTCCCAAGCGCTTAGTACAATGCTCTGCACATAGTAAGCGCTCAATAAATACGATTGATGATGATATAGTTGGCCAAGGAATGGCAGACTTTCCCAGAAACAGTCTGGATGGTTTCCCTTGGGTCTGATCCTGAGTACTTTTGATTGCTGGATGTCTTTATTTCCATAAAATCATTCTCTCTCTTTCTCTCTCTCTCCCTTTCTCCCCTTTATTTCTCCTGCCTCATTCTCTCCTCTCTCTCCCACATCTTGCCTCAATCCTTTCTGTTTCTCATTTCTCTCACTGTGTTTCCCTCTCCTGTCTTTCTCTTTCTTCTCTCCTCCCTCCATTCCATCTCTCATCTCTCTTGCTCTTTTGTCCTCTCCTGTCTTTTTCCCTCTTTTCCTTCTCCCCATCTCTCCCATCTCCCTCTCTTTCTCTCTCCATCCTCCCTCTCTGTCCATCCTCTCTCCCTCCCTCCCTCCTCTCTCTCTCTCTTTCCCCGTATTTTCTTTTCACGAGGAGGACAGTGAAGATCTGAAATGCCAGCTGCAGTTCGTCAAAGAGGAAGCGGCATTGATGAGGAAGAAGATGGCGAAGATCGATAAGGAGAAGGACCGATTTGAGCACGAGCTGCAGAAATACAGGTCATTCTACGGGGACCTGGACAGCCCTCTGCCCAAGGGGGAGGCCGGGGGGCCGCCGACGACGCGGGAGGCAGAGCTCAAGCTGCGGCTGAGGCTGGTGGAGGAGGAGGCCAACATCCTGGGCCGGAAGATCGTGGAGCTCGAGGTGGAGAACCGAGGCCTGAAGGCTGAGCTCGATGACCTGCGAGGCGATGACTTCTCGGGGTCGGTGAACCCGCTGATGAGGGAGCAGAGCGAGTCCCTGTCGGAGCTGCGGCAGCACCTGCAGCTGGTGGAGGACGAGACGGAGCTGCTGCGGCGCAACGTGGCCGACCTGGAGGAGCAGAACAAGCGGGTCACGGCCGAGCTGAACAAGTACAAGTTCAAGTCCGGCGCCCACGACAGCAACCGGCACCATGACGGCGCCAAGATGGAGGCCCTGCAGGAGGAGCTGAAGGCCGCCCGCCTGCAGATCAACGAGCTCAGCGGAAAGGTCATGCAACTGCAGTACGAGAACCGGGTGCTCATGTCCAACATGCAGCGCTACGACCTCGCCTCCCACCTGGGCATCCGGGGCAGCCCCAGGGACAGCGACGCTGAGAGCGACGCGGGCAAGAAGGAGAGCGACGACGACGCCCGCCCGCCCCATCGCAAGCGCGAAGGCCCCATCGGCGGCGAGAGCGACTCGGAAGAGGTGCGCAACATCCGCTGCCTGACGCCTACCCGCTCCTTCTACCCACCCCCCGCCACCTGGCCCAAGAATTTCACCGACCGGCAACAGATGAAGGACATCCGCTCCGAAGCCGAGCGGTTGGGCAAGACCATCGACCGGCTGATCTCAGACACCAGCACCATCATCAGCGAGGCGCGCGTTTACGTGGCCAATGGAGACCTGTTCGGACTGATGGACGAGGAGGACGATGGCAGCAGGATCCGGGAGCATGAGCTGTTGTACCGGATCAACGCGCAGATGAAGGCCTTCCGGAAAGAGCTCCAGACGTTCATCGACAGGCTGGAGGTCCCCAAGTCGGCCGATGACCGGGGGGCGGAAGAGCCGCTGTCAGTCAGCCAGGTACGGTACGGTCCTTCCTCTGGAAGCCAATGATAAGTCCATGGGTGCCTCCAGTCCTGTGTCAGGACTCGGGGATGGCTGCTGGAGAAGTCCCTGGACTCTCTCGTTCGGTGACATCCAGTTTGGGGCGCTATGACTGGGGACTCCTGAGCCCCAAGCCCACTGTCCCTGAACGGGCCCCCGAAACACCCCACCCATCGCATCTATGAGAGCAGAAGATGGAGAAAAGTGGGTGGAAGAGGAAGGAGCTTAGAGAAGCAGCATAGGTTAGTGGCTAGAGCACAGACCAGAGAGTCAGAAAGTTAATAATAATAATAATAACAATGGCATTTATCAAGTGCTTACTATGTGCAAAGCACTGTTCTAAGCGCCGGGGAGGTTACAAGGTGATAAGGGTGTCCCATGTCGGGCTCACAGTCTTAATCCGCATTTTACAGATGAGGGAACTGAGGCCCAGAGAAGTTAAGTGACTTGCCCAAAGTCACACAGCTGACAAGCGGCAGAGGCGGGATTAGCTACTAATCCCAGCTCTGCCATACATCTGCTGTGTGACCTGGGGCAAGTCACTTCAAGTCTCTGGGCCCCTGCTACCTCATCTGTAAAATGAGGATTAAGACTGTGAGCGCCATGATGTCCAACCTAATTAGCTTGTTAGCTAATCCCTGGGCTTAAAACAGTGCCCGGCACATATTGGCTCTTAACAAGTACTATTATTATTATTATTATTGCTATTACTATTATCATTATCATTATTATTACTAGGAGGGCCTTTCCCCCCTGAGGGATGCTGGGAGTGCTGATATGTGATTAATGTGTACATTGAGTGCTGCTTCCATCTCCCAGCGCTTGTGCTCCAAGATCCATGCTAAAAGACCAGAATTACCCCAACTTCCAAAGGTAGAGCCTTTTTAATTATAATTGTGGTATTTGTTAAGTGCTATGTGCCAGGCACTGTACTAAGTGATGGGGTAGATACGAGATAATCAGGTTAGACACAGGCTCACAGTCTTAATCCCCATTTTACAGATGAGGAAACCGAGGCACAGATAAATTAAATGACTTGCCCTGGGTCACAGAGCAAAGTGACAGAGCTGGGGTTATAATCCAGTTCCTCTGACTCCCATGTCTGTGCTTTTTCCACTAGGCCATACTGCTTCTCTTAGTAAAGCTAGGACACCTGACACCTTCAGATTGGCTCCCTTAGTCCCAGAAATTTGTTGAAGGGAGAGAGGGGATACAGAATCATTCCACTTGCCCCTATGTGCCACCTTAGGTACATTTTTAACTCTGCTTACCCCCTCAATTTTTTCCTGTGTGCTTCTTCAGGTCAGAACTTTCCTTAATTCATCTCTTCCTTTTTTAAATGATCTTTCATCCTCTCTCCTTGAGAGTGAAGCTTAACACTATCAAATATTTTTACACCTAGGGGTTGGGTTTGTTTTCACAATATCCTTCTTCTTATTTCATTGCCTCGGGAATTTTCTCCAGGTCCTGTAGAGCAGGGGAGGCCTTAGAGGCCTGACTCAGAGGCCCTGGTCTAGATGGGTTCTCAGGAGTACTGGAATAAGAACTAGGACAAAGAAGGTATGGCCCGGGAGTGGGAGAAGTGATGTTCAATGGCATCCCAGATCTTCCTGCCTTAAACAACTTATAACCCTGTTTCAGGTTTGAGCCGAGAGGGAGATGGAGATAATTTGAAAGCCTTAAACATCACCATGCCATCTCCTTGTATCTCCAAAAATAAGCCATCTCTTGGGGGGTTATGTCTGAAAGTGGAAAAGCAGGTCTCTTCCTTCTTAATAGCTTTAGAGGTGCAACAGAAGAATCTGCAGCAATTCTCTGTGCTGAACGGGTCCACAGTCCGGCAGGGACAACTCCAGCAACAAGGAGTCATGCCATCGGCTGATCTTTTGGCCCTTGTTGTAGGAGGAGAAACCAATGGACTAGAGGGGTCTGTATCCTGCTTCAGTCATACACATTTTTACTGGCTGTGGGGAGGCAGAAGAAGGTGGGGGAAAGCAAGCAGAAGAGGCTTGGGCGGCCAAGCAGGCCAGCTTCAGTGAGGTAATGGGCCAGAGAGACCTGATTTAAGTCTTTTAAGCTCTACTCAAAGTTTTCAGGTGTAGTCAGAGACCTGAGATGGGAAAGCCCAAACAAGGTGTTGGGTGAACAATGGCTTTTCCCCTCATTGACCTGCTTTTAACTCCATGAAATTGGCACACATCCTCATGGGATGGATGACAATCACCACACCTCAAAGAGTCATTCTGCCCACAGTTCTTTTTGGGTGAGTACTAGGGTGATTTAGCTAGGCTTTGATTCCTCTCCCGGGGGAGACACCACACATTCCAGCCCTACACACCACTGGTTTTTCTCTAGTCCTCAGAACCCAAGAAAAATAGCACCCCTTCTGACCTTGGTCTATCAGATTCTTTGCAGCATGATCTTGGGGAAGACTTTCTCCCTTGTGAAATGTATTGGAGAGTGACATTTGAAGCCTAAATATATAATTGGCTTTTCAGTCTGGTTTTGAGTTCTACTTGGGGCTGAAGTCACAGGCGCTCTGAGTTGGAGGCTTTTCATTAAAATCACCGGAAAGAGAAGAGCACCTCTGATAGGGAGGAAAAAAGGGCTTTAAACATACTTCCTCCTGATTCCCCTTGGTTCTCACGAGATTCTTTCCTCCTCTGTTTAGCAGAAACAGTTGCGCTTAGCTGATGGGACTTGGGGCTGGCTGGGTCACTAATGAACCATTCTTTTTGTCTTTGTATTTCCTTCCCCAGATGTTCCAGCCTATCATTTTACTTATCCTCATCCTTGTATTATTTTCATCCCTCTCTTATACAACAATATTTAAACTTGTCTTCCTTTTTACACTGTTTTTTGTACTGTAAACCTTTCATCATTTCCTGTCTGTTGTAGTATCATTTTCAGTTTGTTTATTTTGTTCACCCTCCAAGATAAGAAGAGAAGTAGAGTTTCTGTAGTATCCAATGCTATAAAAACACTGAAGACTGCTTGTTGAAAAAACACAAAAAAACACATCCCCACTTCCAGAAGCAACTGAACCGCTTAAGAATCGTATCCACCAGATACATATTTCAGGTAAGAAAAGGTATTTTCTGTAAATAACCTTTATCTTTTTCATCCTGGAATCCCTTTGGTAAATTCAAGAATTGAAAGGTCCAGTAGAGCTCTTCAGTCTTGAGCAGGAAAGGCTGTACTGTATCCTTTTCCCTTTTTCTGACTCTAACCTTTGAGAAAGTGGCTTGGTAATGCTGTGTTTCTGATTTCTGGCAGGTGGGATTTCTTTGAATGCCAAGTATTAGTGTTAGCCCAAAAGCTCATTCATCGATCATGTTTTTTGGTAGTTTGGGGGAACTAATAGAGCTTGGCTAGGATGTGTCATTTAAATGATTAAATCAATGTGGTCCGCACAGCATTTCCCCATGAACAGGCATCGGTGATATCACGGTGGAAGGGTCTGGAAGTACCTGATGTCAAGAGAAGAGATTTGTTCCTGACATCAAAGGGAGGCTTTAACAGTGTGGCCTGTAGCAGTGGCCAGACTGTGGTTTCTGACTGGATTATGTGGTATCATTTCTCAGATAATTTGAGCCTTGATTATCTGGTTACATTTTAACACATGGGTTTGCCAGAGGGTGGAGATTTAAGGTTAGGATGCTGAATTATCCAGATATTTCTAGTGTCTTTTTAGCTCTCAGTTACTAGGTACTTCACTTTTGCAGACACAGGCGTAGAGCATCCCTTTAAACACAATAAGAGGTCATCATTGTGCATCTGATGTGTGATCATCCAGCAACTGCGGTCTTTGGTGAGGGGCCTCAGCCACGTTTGAAGGCAGTAGTCATTGACACAGCTTGCAGTCAAAGCCCTCACATTTGGGTCTAAGGTGGAAATAGACTTAAATGTTGGCACCCGGAATGTAAGCTAGTTGTGAGCAGGGAATGTGGCTGTTGTGTAGTACCCTCCCAAGTGCTTAGTACACTGCTCTGCACACAGTAAGTGTTCAATAAATATGATGGATTGGTAGGCAGGCCTCTGGTGGCTGGGAGCTCTTTGTGGGAGTGTAGCACCGATTGCCTCTCACTGTTCATTCTCGCACAGTGCTTAGCACACATTGGGTGTTTAATTAATACTATTACACCCCTTTGCTGTGTCACAACCCCAACACATACTCAAACTACTGAACTCCGGCCACCTGTGCTTCTGACCCCATTCCCTCTCATCTTATGAAATCTCTCGCTCCATCCCTTCTCCCCTCCTTAACTTCCATCTTCAACCGCTCACTCTCCACTGGTTCCTTCCCCTCTGCCTTCAAACATGCCCATGTCTCTCCCATCCTAAAAAAACCCTCTCTTGACCCCACCTCACCTTCTAGTTATCGTCCCATTTCCCTCCTACCATTCCTTTCCAAACTCCTTGAACGAGTTGTCTACACGCGCTGCCTAGAATTCCTCAACAACAACTCTCTCCTCGACCCCCTCCAGTCTGGCTTCCGTCCCCTTCATTCCACGGAAACTGCGCTCTCAAAGGTCACCAATGACCTCCTGCTTGCCAAATCCAACGGCTCATACTCTGTCCTAATCCTCCTCGACCTCTCAGCTGCCTTCGACACTGTGGACCACCCCCTTCTCCTCAACACGTTATCTGACCTTGGCTTCACAGACTCCGTCCTCTCCTGGTTCTCCTCTTATCTCTCCGGTCGTTCTTTCTCAGTCTCTTTTGCAGGCTCCTCCTCCCCCTCCCATCCTCTTACTGTGGGGGTTCCCCAAGGTTCAGTGCTTGGTCCCCTTCTGTTCTCAATATACACTCACTCCCTTGGTGACCTCATTCGCTCCCACGGCTTCAACTATCATCTCTACGCTGATGACACCCAGATCTACATCTCTGCCCCTGCTCTCTCCCCCTCCCTCCAGGCTCGCATCTCCTCCTGCCTTCAGGACATCTCCATCTGGATGTCCGCCCGCCACCTAAAGCTCAACATGTCGAAGACTGAGCTCCTTGTCTTCCCTCCCAAACCTTGTCCTCTCCGTGACTTTCCCATCTCTGTTGACGGCACTACCATCCTTCCCGTCTCACAAGCCCGCAACCTTGGTGTCATCCTCGACTCCGCTCTCTCATTCACCCCTCACATCCAAGCCGTCACCAAAACCTGCCGGTCTTAGCTCCGCAACATTGCCAAGATCCGCCCTTTCCTCTCCATCCAAACCGCTACCCTGCTAATTCAAGCTCTCATCCTATCCCGTCTGGACTACTGCACTAGCCTTCTCTCTGATCTCCCATCCTCGTGTCTCTCTCCACTTCAATCCATACTTCATGCTGCTGCCCGGATTATCTTTGTCCAGAAACGCTCTGGACATATTACTCCCCTCCTCAAAAACCTCCAATGGCTACCGATCAATCTGCGCATCAAGCAGAAACTCCTCACCCTGGGCTTCAAGGCTCTCCATCCCCTCGCCCCCTCCTACCTCACCTCCCTTCTCTCCTTCTACTGCCCAGCCCGCACCCTCCGCTCCTCCACCACTAATCTCCTCACTGTACCTAGTTCTCGCCTGTCCCGCCATCGACCCCCGGCCCACGTCATCCCCCGGGCCTGGAATGCCCTCCCTCTGCCCATCCGCCAAGCTAGCTCTCTTCCTCCCTTCAAGGCCCTGCTGAGAGCTCACCTCCTCCAGGAGGCCTTCCCAGACTGAGCCCCTTCTTTCCTCTCCCCCTCATCCCCCTCTCCATCCCCCCGTCTTACCTCCTTCCCTTCCCCACAGCACCTGTATATATGTATATATGGTTGTACATATTTATTACTCTATTTATTTATTTATTTATTTATTTTACTTGTACACTTCTATCCTACTTATTTTATTTTGTTGGTATGTTTGGTTCTGTTCTCTGTCTCCCCCTTTTAGACTGTGAGCCCACTGTTGGGTAGGGACTGTCTCTATGTGATGCCAATTTGTACTTCCCAAGCGCTTAGTACAGTGCTCTGCACATAGTAAGCGCTCAATAAATACGATTGATTGATTGATTGATTGAACAGGGAACAGACTATCTGAACACCAGGCTGTCGTGTACACACCTGGATGAATGACCTCCCTAACGTGGAGTCCAGTTCTCTGGCAGAGACCATCCCCTAAAGAGGGAGGAAGTGGTCAGGCTCAAGATATGGGAAACACCCAGGACTTAGAGGGAATTGAGAGACCAGATTGGATGCATGCCATCTCCAGGTTTTTTTATTTTAAAAATTGATAATAACTGTGGTATTGAGCACTTACTATGTGCCAAGCGCTATACTAAGCACTAGGGTAAGATACGAGACAATCAGGGTGGATTGTCACACAGGACTTACAGTCTAAGAGAGAAGGAGAGCAGGTATTTCATCCCCATTTTTAGAGAAGAGGACACTGAGGCACAGAAAATGAAACACTTGCTCAAAGTCACATAACAGGCAAGTGGCCCATAAAACCAAGGTCCTCTGTTCCCAATATTTCATGTTGCTCCTCTGTTTCCTCAGTGAACACACTTTCCTCAGTGAACATACTCTTCCTGGAAAATACGGGTTCCCCATCCCATTCCTGACCAGCGTTTCCTGAAAATTATAGTCTAGAGGGTGGTTTCCAGCCTGGCAGAAAAGCTGGCATCATTCTGAAAAGAGACCTCCCCCTGAGCAGCAGTAGGACTGGGGGCTTCAGGGTGGCCATTTTTCAGGTCTTGGGCCGGGCGGCTACCTTGCGGCCTCCCTCCCCAGGAGACCCCAAGCTCTCCTGCTGTGTCATTCTACTTGGCAGGATGCCCTAGAGAGGGAGAGAAAGAGATAGAGAGAGATAGAGAGAGAGATAGGGAGAGAGAGAGACAGAGAAAGATAGGGAGAGAGATAGGGAGAGAGAGAGAGAGACAGAGAGAGAGACAGAGAGAGAAACAGAGAGAGAAAAGACATGTAGTGCTCAGATGCCACCTTCAGGTTTTCTCAAGGAGTGTCTCCGAGAAATGGCTTTGAATGAGGCAGGGCTACGAACGAATAATAATAATAATAACTGTGGTATTTGTTAAAAGCTTACTATGTGTCAGTCACTGTACTGAGCACTGGTTTGGATACAATCCCTGTCCCACATGGGCCTCACAGTCTCAATCCCCATTTAACAGATGAGGTAACTGAGGCACAGAGAAGTGACGTGACTTGCCCAAGGTCACACAGCAGACAGATGGCAGAGCCAGGATTAGAACCCTCGACCTTGTGATTCCCAGGCCCCTGCTGTATCCACTTGGTCATGCTGCTTCGGACTGGGTTGCTCCGTGTCAGAGTCCACAGTGGAGGGAAGGGATAAATAGGAAATTCCTTCCCCGACCATGAGACTCCGGACTCTTCCCTTTGTCAGTTGTAGCCTGGGAACTTCATTAGCCTCCATCAAATTTCCACCTGCTTGGCTGACTCCTTGATAAGACCCTCCCCTTGGCCTGGAAATCCCTTCCCTTTCATATCTGACAGACCACCACACTCCCCAACTCCACAGCCTTATAAAAATTACATCTCCTCCAGGAGGCCTTCCCTACCTCCTCACTTCTCCTTTTCACCCTTCCTTCTTGCATTGCCTATACACTTGGGTCTAGACTGTAAGTTTGTTGTGGGCAGGGAATGTGTCTGTTATATTGTTATATTGTACTCTCCCAAGTGCTTAGTATAGAGCTCTGCCCACAGTAAGGCTCATGATATGGTGGATAGAGCACGGGCCTGGGAATCAGAAGGTCACATGTTCTAATCCTGTCTGCCACGTTTCTGCTGTGTGACCATGGGCAAGTCACTTCACTTCTCTGTGCCTGCTACCTCATCTGTAAAATGGGTATTGAGTCTGTGAACCTCATATGGGACCAGAACTGTGTCCAACTCTATTTGGTGTATCCCCACCAGCGCTTAGTACAGTACCTGGCACATAGTAAGCGCTTAAGAGATGTCATCATCAATAAATGTGATTGATTGATCTGTACCTCGTAACACTTGATATTTAACTCATACTCACCCCCTCACCACTTATGTCCAACCTGTGTCCAACCTGATTTGCCTGTACCAACCCCAGTTCTTAAACAGTGCTTGGCACATAGAAAGTGCTTAACAAGTACTATATCATTATTACATACATATCCTCACATTCTGCCATTTCCCCCTCTATAATTTATTTTAATGTCTCTTTTCCCCTCTAGACTTTAAGCTCCTCGTGGGCAGGGATGGTTTCTAGCAAATCTATTGTACTGTACTCTCCCAAGAGCTTAGTGCTCTGTGCACAGTAATCACTCGGTAAGTACCACTGATTCCCCACCATCTCCTTCCAGCCCTGCTCCAAGATGCAGTCCTGTGCACAAATCTCATATTCTTTAGAATATTCCTTCACGGAATCACCTGGCTGTACAAAACGTTCTTGTTGTTCTTCATTTCAGTCAGGGAGAGTCAGTGTCAGTTACATCTGCTATTTTCTACCAGGTGGCCGGAGCCCAGGTGGGGATCCCCATACTGCAGCCCTGAATTGCAAGCACCCCTTGTTTCTAGTCTCCCTCTTTCTACGTCCTCAAATCCAGGTGCGTGGAGACCCACAGAAGCTTTGTCTGTGAGACTGTACAGTGTCCTGTACATAAATGGTATGTGGGGGAGCAGGGAGGAGAGATATCTCTTTTCCCACTGATCCTCTTCTTCTTGCCATTCTCCCCTCAGTCAGTTGCAGTGGAGCTAAACCCTCAGCACCACCCTGCTTTCAGAGCCGGCCCCATTCCACCTCCCTCTTTGATGGATTCATTCGGGGGCCTCTCTGTCCTGGGATGTCCCCATTTCCTTGATTCCCTCATTGCCTCAGGGTCCAAGCTTTGGAAGAGCACAGATGTGTTGGTTGAGTCCTGGATCGGAAGTCCTGTGGCAAAGAACATGTCTCTCCCTGCCACAAGAAGGGTTTCAGGAGGCAGCTGTGGAGCCTTGCATTCAAATCAGTAGAGCTGAACCTCAGAGGCGATTCTGAGCCAGCAAGAGCGATGGGTTTTGGGGACACAGTTTCATTCTGAGGGAGTCAGTCCACCGTCATCAGCAGCTCTAAGGAGAAATGGTTAAGGCCTGCTCACTGAAGAGCACCGTGCCCACACTAAAGGGAATAGTTTCCCAGTCTGGCGTCAATATAAAGAATGCAGTTGGCTATTTTGAGCTTTAACTGACACAGACCCATAAAACATAAGGAAACTTCAGGGTTGGGGCTGGAATGAGAGTTGGCCTGTGGACCCGAGCCCCCCACCAATGGAATGGGGTGTTTTAGGCGGTTGTCAGCTCAGAATGGAGTGTCAGGAGGGAGGTTTTAATCAGAAAACCCATTTTTTCTGATGTGGGTGGAATTTTTTTGCGCTTGCAGAACTGTGTCCCAGTTTTGTCTGCGGGCTTGTGCTTTGGGTCCAGATGTTCCAGTTCAATGCTGCAGGCCTCTCTCAGCATCTGGGTTTTGGCAGGTATTTTGGGTTTGGATGGGAGCCCTGTGTGGGTCTGGGACCAGGTCTAATCTAACGTAATGTAATTACCTCAGCGCTAAGCTCGGTGCTTAGCACACATTACTTAATAAATACCGTAACTAAGTTGGAATGGGAACATTCTGACTAGCAAGCTAATAGAATTTGATCCAGTCCTGCTCCTTAGAGCCTAATGTGCCCCTCTCCATCCTTAACTTTCCCTCTATTAATCTATCATGATCCCCTTTGCCATGGATCTAGTCAAACTCCTCTTGAATCTGCTGATATTTTTGGCTGCATGATTTCTTGTGGGAACAGATTCCATTCATTATCCATCTACCACGCTCACTATAAATGAAGACTATATGATGTTAATAAGTGTAATATATGTCAAGTGCTTTCCAAGCACCGAAATAAGTGCTGGGATAGATATAGAGTGCTAGGGTGTTCACTCTGTTGGGGTAAAAATGTTGAGTTTGACACTCCACAGTTTTCTGATCATTTTCTCAGTAACCCCGCTGTCACCAAATTATAGATGACTTCTTCATCGAGAAGCCCTAGTGGGAGCATACTCTGTGATGGGGAGAAATGTAACAAGCCACAGATCAAATGTTCTAATCCCCACTGCCAAAAAAAAAAAATCATTTCTCAAACAGAAAAGGAAAAACTAAAGATCAATCAATCAATCAATCAATCAATCGTATTTATTGAGTGCTTACTGTGTGCAGAGCACTGTACTAAGCGCTTGGGAAGAACAAGTTGGCAACATATAGAGATGGTCCCTACCCAACAGTGGGCTCACAGTCTAGAAGGAGGAGACAGAGAACAAAACAAAACATATTAACAAAATTAAATGAATAGAATAGATATGTACAAGTAAAATAAATAAATAAATAGACTAATAAATATGTACAAACATATATACATATATACAGGTGCTGTGGGGAAGGGAAGGAGGCAAGGCAGGGGGGATGGAGAGGTGGAGGAGGGGGAGAGGAAGGAGGGGGCTCAGTCTGGGAAGGCCTCCTGGAGGAGGTGAGCTCTCAGTAGGGCCTTGAAGGGAGAAAGAGAGCTAGATTGGCGGATGTGGGGAGGGAGGGCATTCCAGGCCAGGCGGATGATGTGGGCCGGGGGTCGACGGCAGGACAGGCGAGAACGAGGCACGGTGAGGAGATTAGCGGCAGAGGAGCAGAGGGTACGGGGTGGGCTGTAGAAGGAGAGAAGGGAGGTGAGGTAGGAGGGGGTGAGGTGATGGAGAGCCTTGAAGCCCAGGGTGAGGAGTTTCTGCCTGATGCGTAGGTTGATTGGTAGCCACTGGAGATTTTTGAGGAAGGGAGTAACATGCCCAGAGCGTTTCTGGACAAAGACAATCCGGGCGGCAGCGTGAAGTATGGATTGAAGTGGGGAGAGACACGAGGATGGGAGATCGGAGAGGAGGCTGATACAGTAGTCCAGACGGGATAGGATGAGAGCTTGAACGAGCAGGGTAGCAGTTTGGATGGAGAGGAAAGGGCGGATCTTGGCAGTGTTGCGGAGTTGAGACTGGCAGGTTTTGGTGACAGCTCGGATGTGAGGGGTGAACGAGAGAGCGGAGTCGAGTATGACGTTGCGGGCTTGTGAGACGGGAAGGATGGTAGTGCCGTCAACAGTGATGGGAAAGTCAGGGAGAGGGCAGGGTTTGGGAGGGAAGACAAGGATTTCAGTCTTCGACATGTTGAGTTTTAGGTGGCGGGCAGACATCCAGATGGAGATGTCCTGAAGGCAGGAGGAGATGCGAGCCTGGAGGGAGGGAGAGAGAGTAGGGGCAGAGATGTAAATTTGGGTGTCATCAGCGTAGAGATGATAGTTGAAGCCATGGGAGTGAATGAGGTCACCAAGGGTGTGAGTTTAGATCGAGAACAGAAGGGGACCAAGAACTGAACCTTGAGGAACCCCTACAGTAAGGGGATGGAGGGGGAGGAGGAGCCTGCAAAAGAGACTGAGAATGAATGACCGGAGAGATGAGGAGAACCAGGAGAGGACAGAGACTGTGAAGCCAAGGTTGGATAGCGTGTTGCGGAGAAGGGGGTGGTCTGCAGTGTTGAAGGCAGCTGAGAGGTCAAGGAGGATTAGGATAGAGTAGGAGCCATTGGATTTGGCAAGCAGGAGGTTATTGGTGTCCTTTGAGAGGGCAGTTTCCGTGGAATGTAGGGGACGGAAGCCAGGTTGGAGGGGGTCGAGGAGAGAGTTGGTGTTGAGGAATTCGAGGCAGCGCATGTAGACAACTCGTTCAAGGAGTTTGGAAAGGAATGGTAGGAGGGAGATGGGGCGATAACTAGAAGGTGAGGTGGGGTCAGGAGAGTGTTTTTTTAGGATGGGAGAGACGTCGGCATGTTTGAAGGCAGAGGGGAAGGAACCAGTGGAGGGTGAGCGGTTGAAGATAGAAGTTAAGGAGGGGAGAAGGGACGGAGCGAGAGATTTCATAAGATGAGAGGGTCAGAAGCACAGGTGGCCGGAGTAGCACTTGAGAGGAAGTAGGAGATCTCCTCTGAGGATACTGCTGGGAAGGATGGGAGAGTAACAGAGAGCGTTGAGAGCCCGGGGGTTGGAGAAGGTGGGGGAGAGATTTTGGGGAGCTCAGACCTGATGGATTTAATTTTATTAAGAAGTAGGAGGCCAGATCGTTGGGGGTGAGGGAAGGAGGAGGGGGAGGAACTGGGGGCAAGATAATAAGATAATAGAAAATGTGACAAGATATCTTTTCAAGATGTTAGGAGTTCTTGTGAATCAGAAGAATAGTATCTGCCAGTAGGAAAGAAACCTTGAATGTTCTCACTTCTTTTAGAATGTAAACTCCTTGAGGGCTGGAGCCATGTCTCTCTTTGCTCATTGAGGAACTTAATCAGTGTCCTGCACCTAGTAGACACCTAAAAATACTATTGATTAAAATAATAGTCGACAAGTGTAAATACAGTACAAGGTGCAACCAGGACCCAATCTACTTGTTATAAGGAATTGTGATTTGTCGCTGAGTCAGGGGGTTGCAACCTCATCTGCTAAATCAATCATATATGAGTGAGCCCTAAGCGAACGCGGTTGGATTCATTGTTCGGGTTACAGATGTGTTGGTTCCTGTAAATTGTTACCTAGAGGAATGAAGTGATATCCTGTCTTCCCTGAATAGCGATGCACTTGGGATTAGGACGACTCAGGGATCAGTTGGATCTGACAAATTGTGGGCCCATAATATCGAGAGAGAGATGGGGATCTGATTGATTTTGTGAGGGGAGGGCAGTCCTGGTAAGTCAGTGGTGTGAACAAAGGGTTGGCGAGGGGAGGTTAGAAACAGGAGATAGACAAGTAAGGAGCAGTTAGATCAGCTTGGGAAGGCTGAAGAGGGTGAGCTGCGATGAAGTGGGAGTGATAGGGAAGCTGATATGATAAACAATGATAGCAAAAGGTGATTTGGTGATCACTATGAAAAATTTGGCCTTTAGGAAAACCAAATTTTAATGATGGGGGAACACATCTATCAACTCTATTGAATTGACCTTTACCAAGAGCTAAGTACAGTGCTGTGCACATAGTAAGCACTCCGTAAATACCATTGACTGATTGAGTACCTATCTGACGCAATGCAGCATAAATATGGAAAGATGGACAAGTTCTTCCTTGATTTATCAGACAGGGAAATCAGTGCAGGAAACAAGAGTCTCTGATTTTCTTTTTCCAGGAAACTATCCCCATTCCCTTCTAGGTAACCTGTTCCAGTACAGTCTCCTAACGTAAATCCTTTCCAGTGCAATCAGTGGGTGGATCAGAACAAGACGTTAGATTCCTCTTCTCTCTCCCAGCTTCCTTAGCCTTTTTACACAGAGGCAGTTTCTCAGACCTTCCTCTGGAGATGCACTGAGGGTGCTATATTTGAAAGATGACAAGGACCTTCCCTAGTATTGAGGACAACAGAAGCAAATCTGCCTTCCTCACATTAATCTGTCCAACTGGAGCCGTACCTGTTCTAGGGCCAACCTGCAAGTCTCACTTATCTGCTGTGTGACCTCGGTCAAATCACTGCACTTCTCAGTGCCTCAGTTACTTCATCTGCAAAACAGGGATTGGGACTATGAGCCCCACGTGGGACAGGGACTGTGTCCAACCTGATTTGCTTGTTTCTGGCAGTTGCCTGGCACGTAGTAATCGCTTAACAAATGCTGCAATTATTTTTATCATTATGAAGCTTGTAGGGCTCTGCCCAAACCAATCAGGGCCAGGCTTCAACAGTCCCCAAATTTTCAAATTACCATTCCTATGCATTTGGGTTGAATTCATTTTCTCTCTAAATTGCAGGTAAACCAAATGCATTCTGGGGCAACTGGGTTAATAGGGAGGGTTCTGAAGCTCCCCTGACATGGTTTGATAGGAGCAATGAGTAAATATTAAAGCTTAAGAATTGCTCATTCTCAAGCAGGGACCCCGGTGAATATAGTTAAAGATTTGTGTGGGTGGGCACAGCCCATCAACCAATGGTTTGTGGTGGTTTGAAGAAGCAGTGTGGCCTAATGGAAAGAGCATGGAACTAGGAGTCAGAGTACTTGGGTTCTAATCCCGTCTCTTTTATGTGTCTGCTGAGGGACCTAAGGCAAGTCATTTCACTTCTTTGTGCCTCAATTACCTTATCTGTAAAATGGGGATTAAATCCTACTCCTTCCTGCTTAGATTGTGAGTTGCCTGTAGGACAAGAACTGTGTTCAATTGACTAACTTGTGTCTACCACAGCACTTAGAACAGACACTTAATAAGTTCTTAATAAGGTTGATGAGGATGATAATAATTTGCCATGTCACACTGGCCTTGATGGAATTTGGATGGGCCTAACTCCAAGCTTTCCCAAGGCTTTTAGGCTTGGGGAAAATCTAGTCAGCACCCAAAATCCATCGACACAAAGCCAAATAGGTAGCAACATGGATGCAATGAGCTAGAATTGCCCACATCCTTCCCATGAGCCTGTAGCTTTCCAGTGAAACCAGTAAGGTGTATTAGCTTCTTCACGAAAGTCTCCAAAGAGGATTCATTCATTCATTCATTCAATCGTATTTATTGAGCACTTACTGTGTGCAGAGCACTGTACTAAGTGCTTGGGAAGTACAAGTTGGCAACATATAGAGACGGTCCCTACCCAACAGTGGGCTCAGTCTAGAAGGGGGAGACAGAGAACAAAACAAAACATATTAACAAAATAAAATAAGTAGAATAAATATGTACAAGTAAAATAAATAAATAGAGTAATAAATACGTACAAACATATATACGTATATACAGGTGCTGTGGGGAAGGGGAGGAGGAAAGGCGGGGGGTGTGAAGGGGGGTTGGGGGAGAGAAAGGAGGAGGCTCAATCTGGGAAGGCCTCCTGGAGGAGGATGCTCTGCTTCAAGTCATTTCGTCCATTCTCATTCTCTCTTGCTCTCTGTCTCGCTCTCTCCTTCTCTCTCTCTCTCTCTCTCTCTCTCTCTCTCTCTCTCTCTCTCTCTCTCTCCTAAAATACTGCTGAAGGAGGGTAAGGGAGCAAGTTGGATGAAGCACAATGGCCCTTCTATTTGGTTCAATCAATACAATTGGAAGAGAAATAGGAAATACATCTGCTAATGGAAATCAGAGTGAAACACTTATTGGATTGAGCTCTATTCATTTGGCTCAATCAATACAAGTGAAGGAGACTTAGTAGGAGATACATATATTCAAGGAAATCAGCAGGAAGCAGCATGGTCTAATGGTTAGAGCACAGGCCTGGAAGTCAAAAGGACTTGGGTTCTAATCCTGACTCTGCCACTTTTCTGCTGTGTGACCTTGGGCAAATCACTTCACTCCTCTGTACCTCAGTTACTTCATACGCAAAATGGGGATTAAGACTTTGAGCTCAATGCGGGACAGGGACTGTGTCCAGCCTGATCAACTTGTGTGTACCCCACTGCTTAGTGCGGTACCTGGCATGTAGCATTAAATCAAAAATAGCATTTTTAAAAAGGGAGTGTATTTATGTCAAAAGTATTCAGATACTGTGGATGTAAGATTGTGAGCAGCAGTATTCGTGGGTCAGCCCCATGCTCCATTCAGCCTAAGATTCTGTCTCTGATGGTGGCCATAGGATGCTTAAAAGAACAACAAGATGGTCATCTCCCTAGGTGTATCCCCAAATATATTCAGTGGCCTTTTACACTTGAAGAAGACCAACTGAGAATGAAGTACAGTTACAGGCCTAGGCTGTAAATTATATCAACTCTGTTATATTGTACTCTCCCAAGCTCTTAGTACAGTGCTCTGCACACAGTAAGTGCTCAGTAAATATGGTTTACTGATTTATGATTTACTGATTTACAGCGAAGCAGCATGGCTTAGTGGAAAGAGCCTGGGCTTTGGAGTCAGAGGTCATGGGTTCAAATCCCGGCTCTGCCAATTGTCAGCTGTGTGACTTTGGGCAAGTCACTTAACTTCTCTGTGCCTCAGTTACCTCATCTGTAAATGGGGATTAAGGCTGTGAGCCCACCGTGGGACAACCCGATCACCTTATAACCTCCCCAGTGCTTAGAACAGTGCTTTGCACATAGTAAGCACTTAATAAATGCCATCATCATTACTATTATTATCATTATTATGATTGATTGAATTTGCTGAAAAGGCCACTGCATGGCTCTCAGGACTGTAGAGGCCACATAAAGTTCTTTCTCATT
Source organism: Tachyglossus aculeatus (assembly GCF_015852505.1). NCBI lineage: Eukaryota > Metazoa > Chordata > Mammalia > Monotremata > Tachyglossidae > Tachyglossus > Tachyglossus aculeatus. Next base: position 90,145,180 of record NC_052067.1, read on the forward strand.
TGCACTGCCATGTTTGTTGTTGCACTCTCTTGCATTGTTTTCATTTTTTTCCCCTCTTTGGCTCACGATCCTGTTCAAAGCCATTACTCAAATAGAGTTGCTTCTTTCTGGATTGCTGAATGCCATGCTGGTCTGCCTATGCAGTTGTCTCACAGGTTTCTATTGAGTTGCCGCATCGCCTGAAGTTTCGTTCTGTATCTTTCAAATATTTCCTCTGCATCTCTTGTTTCCAAACACTCCTTTTCACATTGATAGCCAAAAAAGGTAGATCCTTGTTGCATTAGTGGGTTTGTTCTCTGTCTGAGGGTAACTTTCTTTTTGTGAAGATTTTGCTGAAGCAGATTGACCCTTCCTCCAATTGCTGCCCTCCAGGCTGGACTTTTGACCGTGGTGGTATCTGGACTGTCCATGGCCACATTGCATGTGTTGGCTGTCCAGAAGGGCAACCAACTCCCCCATCTTCCAACTGTCCTGTTGACCCTGTTGGAGTCAGAATCCTGGACTGGATGTACTATTGGTTGGTCTGTCCCAATCATTATGTACATATGTTTAAATTTATATATTACAAATTATTTATATTATCATCTGTCTCCCCCTCTAGACTCTAAGTTCGTTATGGGGTGGGAAGGTGTCTGCTAATTTTGTTGTACTCTCCCAAGTGTTTGGTACAGTGCTCTGCACATAGTAGTAATAATAATAATAATGATGATATTCGTTTGGTGCTTACAATATGTAAGCACTATTCCAAGTGCTGGGGTAGATACAAGCTAATTAGATTGCACACAGCCCCCATCCCACTGGGGCTCACAGTCATTATCTTCAGTTTATAGATGACGTAGCTGAGGCATAGAGAAGTGAAGTGACTTGTCCGAGGTCACACAGCAGACAAGTGGTGGAGCTGGGATTTGAACCCAGGTCCTTCTGACTCCCAGGCCGGTGCTCTAGTAACCGTTCAATAAATAGCATTGACTGATTACAGTACTCATGGTCTTATGCCCTTCTCTTCTAGACAGTGTGACTCCCAATTTGAGACAACTGACAAAAAGAAAGCAGAAATTAGAAGAGGAAAACAAGTCCAAGGCTGACTAAATAACAAACAATGCAGAATAATCAAATGTGTCATAAATAGCTCTTCTTTAAATATCAGTTAAACATTTCTGAACTGGGATTTCTGGGACCTGCTGTAAAACTGAAAGGACGAAAAATTGTTACAGCTGTTACAGCTTGGCATAACATTGTCTCTCATTCCACCCAAATAAGTCACTAGATGGCTCAGTGTCAGGACAGAGTTAGCAAAACACCTTAATTGGTTTTGAGAACCAAATAAAACACTGATTGCAGTAGACTTGGAAAAGATGGGCTGTGCACGTGAGTACAGTATTCTTAGTGAACTCATTCAGATTATGTAGACAATCAAGGTCCAAAACTATGCCATGGCCTCAATTTCATACAGATCCTTCAAACAGAAAATACCCAGATAATTCAGGCCAGTGTTTTGTTGTTGTTATGAAGATCATTTGCTAAGGAGGGCCATGTTTAAGACTCAGTAAATCCACAGTATTTATCATGTGTCTGCTGTGTGCAGCGAACTGTACTATTAGCATGCCACGGAGAATAAATAGAAATAGTAGATAATGATCCCTGCTTACACTCTGGCAGTCAGCACCTAGAATGTAGAGGGGATTTAAGCTTAAGCATGAAACTTTAAGATTCTTAAAGTTTCAACTCTAAGAAGTCCTTTTGGGCAGGCAATGCGTCTATCAACTCATTCATCCATTCAATAGCATTTATTGAGTGCTTACTGTATGCAGAGCACTGTACTAAGCACTTGGAAAGTACAATTCAGCAACAAATAGAGACAGTCGCTGCCCACAACGGGCTCATAGTCTAGATTGGGGAAGACAGGGATCAAAACAAGTAAACAGGCATCAATAGCATCAATATAAATAAATAGAATTAGAGATACATACACATCATTAATATAAATAGAGTTATAAGTACGTACATATACATGAGTGCTGTGGAGGGGGCAGGGGGGTAAAGCAAAGGGAGCGAGTCAGGGAGATGGGGAGGGGAAGGGGAGCAGAGGAAAAGGGGGGCTTAGTCAGGGACTAAACTCTACTACTGCATTACACTCTCCCAAGTGCCTAGTACAATGCTCGGGTTAGAGAAAGCGTTCAATAAATTCCATTGATTGATAAAGGAACTCCCCATGACAGGCAACACCTGCCCAAAGCCAGCCTAACTGAATCATTAAGACTGTGAGCCCCATGTGGGACAGGAACTGTGTCTAACCTGATTACCTTGTATCTAACTGCCACAAGGCTTAGAATAGTTGCTTGGCACATAGTAAGTGCTTAACAAATAACATTATTATAATTATTATTATTTGGTCTGAAATAGATTCCTGTCTCCCCCTGCTGTGTTGCTTGTTGTGGGGTACCTTGGACAAACACAGCTAAAAGAGAAGGACCTGTTAGAGTTGAGAGAGGAGGGTGTAAACCTGAGTGAGTACCTAACTCCTGGCTATTTCTGCCCACCCCAGACACTATGTTTAAAGGATTTTTTTTCTCTCAAATTCCATATTTTGACTCTGGAGCAAACGTAACATTAAGCACCAACTGAACATTAGTGGGTATATAGATAGTATCATGGCTTTCAGAACTATTCCCTGCATTCAAGGAGCTTACACTTTAGAAGAAGGGAGTCAGAAGGCATCAACTGACCAATAAACCACAGTTAAGAATGGGAGCATAGGGATAAACAATAGACCTAAGGGAGTAAACAAACACATACATACAGGGTTACTGCGGGGATAGAGAAGAAGGGTGGCTCAGTGGAAAGAGCACGGGCTTTGGAGTCAGAGGTCATAGGTTCTAATCCTAGCTCCTCCACATGTCTGCTGTGTGACCTCGGGCAACTCACTTAACTTCTCTGAGCCTCAGTTCCCTCATCTGTAAAATGGGGATTAAGACTGTGAGCCCTGAGTGGGACAACCTGATCACCTTGTATCCCCCCAGCAGTTAGAACAGCGCTTTGCACATAGTAAGCACTTAACAAATGCCATCATTATTACAGCTGGGATTGTGAAGAGATGAATCAGGAAAGGATTTCTGGTGGAAGTTATTTCATAGGAGGGCTCTGAGAGGGGTGTAGTTCGGTGCAGTTAGGAAAGTGTTTCAGGCTGAAGGAAATGTGGGAGAGTTTAGGGGTGGAAGTATTGCACTCAAAATACTCCAAATCAGAGGGAGATGAGTACAGAGCTAGTTCTTTTCCTAAGTGTGTTTTCTATTTAGGAAGATTGGGAAAAGGGGAGGAGCTGGCTAAACTTTCAGTCCTCTGTTAACAAGCTTTCTGCAGCAAGCTCTCATACTGGGAGATCTGTGTGCAGGGAATCAATCCGAGTGCTCAGCGACACTGAAATGAATTGCTCAGTTTTCCATGTGGGATGGTAAAAACTTCTTTCTGGAAAACTGAAAGCCGATTTTCCCCCCAGATTAAAGAAACCGAGCACCGGCTGTAGTCATCAGCTCGATTCTGGTATCCTCAACCCAGCTTGGCAAGCACGAGAATCCCGGGCTCCTTTATAAAAGCTAAAAAGGAGGGTCCTTGCAGCTGACGTTACACAAAACCCAGCTGCTGATGTCTCAGCTTGGGAAAGGAAAAATAGGTAGCAGAATGACCCTCCAGCCTGGCTCAGTAGAATAAGTCCATTCTTGTTTGGTGTTCCCATTTCTCTTATAGGAGCAAGATCTGACAAACTGGAACTTTTTTACTTCTACCCTACCTAGCTACATGGTCCACTTTTCTTCACCGCTCTACGTACAGATGGATTGACAGAATTTCCAAAGGATTCCTCACCCCACAGGAGGTACGTCTCTTTCTTCTCTAGCTAAGATCGGGCACTGAGTTTTAGAGATGTGAGTTTTCAAGCTTAAAACATGTATGTACACACCAGCCTCATTCCCGTGATTGGGAATCTGTGTCTGAGAGCAGGAGGTTGGAGGAGGGAGCTACTCTTAGGAGAAAAAAAGCTGCTGGTTAAACAGTTTGCAGCAAGTTTTAAAAGTAAGAGAACACTGACAGTCCCGTCCTTTGCAAACTTGAGCTTAGAATTTTTCAAAGCTTGGAGATATTTTTTGAGATGAAGAACAAAGTACAGAAGCCAAGAGATTTTTAGAACCTCAAAACTGAACAGCAAGCAAATAAATCCATGTGCTGAAATTTCATCCTCCATAGAGAATGATTCCTTATTATTTTCCTGCTGGTGAAGCCCTTGTTCAAGTTGAAGTCTGCATATCCACGCGGGCTAATTGCTGGGGAAAAATAATGCCTCCTCAGTTTAGTTTTTGATGCTCTCGTATCCTCCTTCTCCCTAAGAGGGATTTATTTAGATGAGGCTGTTTTCTTTATTTGTCAGTGCAGCATGGCCTGAGAGAACTGACTTGCCTGGGTCATCTTTTGCTTTGGGAAGATAAGGAGGCAGAAGAAAGTGGGGTAATTGGGGAATTTGAAGTCGGCAGTGCTGATTGTTTCCTGGATATTAGTGAGACTTAGACATTGTGGGAAATGCTGAGATGGCAAGAAAATAGTCACTGCTTTGACCCAGAGGGAAAAATCAAACCGTGGCTGGCCTGATTACTAGATATTTGCCAGTGGAATCGAAGTGGGGAGGAGTCACAGCTGAGGTTTGGCAGGAATGGCTCAAGTCATATATAATGAGTTGAGAAATTCAGAGCCTCCTGCCGACTGTGGGTAAGCCAGCCAAGCCAAAGACACGGGTGTTATGCTAGGATCCTCGAGGGAGCATAAGGAAAGAGAAGTGGGCAGGCAAAGTGTCCTTGGAAGACTTTAGCCTTTCTAATATAGAATGGCCACCCAAGTCCACATGTACCCTGTGTCAAAAAGAGACTCAGCAGACAGAAATGCCTGTTCTTCCCAGAGGAGGCTGGAAGATAGGAGGTGCAATCCAGGCAGAAAAGGCAAGGAAGATGAGGATAATTCTGAGAGAAACACCAGGGGCACACACTCATTGCTGCCTTCTTTGATTAAGCTCTCTTTTCCTCAACTCTCTCCCTTCTGCGTCATCTATGCATTTGGATCTGTATCATTTGAGCATTTGGTATTAGTCTCACAGCACATATGTAAATATCTATGTTATCTATATACATATTAATGTTTGTCTCCTCCTCTACACTGAAAGCTCATTGTGGGCAGGGAATGTGTCTACCAACTCTGCTGTATTGTACTCTCCCAAGTGTTAGTACAGTGCTCTGCATGCAGTAAAAGCCCAATAAATTCTATTGATTGACTGATGGATTGCTGCTATCTGCTCTAGACTCCATGCATGACCAGAAAGGGATACAACTGATTCCAGATGTATAGGGGATTCCAGAGGACTGTGGAAATCTACTGAAATCCCTTATTGGGAAGAGGAGGAGAGTTAGGGTCAGTTCTTGGGGCAGAGACTGTTTAATTTGGGCAACTCTGCCCTGTGTAGCTGAAAACCTGTTCAAATTTTGGCTGATTCCAGGCTGTGTCTTTGTACTTTCAAAACCCTGTCGTTTCCCTTCTCTTCCCCTTCCTGCAAATCTCCCCTCCCCAGGCTAGATACCTCAAGGGAATAAAAAGGCAGGGAGATTGGGGGAAAGCTGTTTGCCATTGTTTTTGAATGGGATGGGGATCCCCGTAGTGGAAGCAGCATGGCCTAGTGGAAAGCGCAGAGGCCTGGGAATCAGAGGACCTGGGTTCTAATTGCAGTTCTGCTACCTTTTTGCTGGGTGACCTTGGGAAAGACACTCCATTTCTCCTTGTCTGCTACCTTGTCTGTAAAATGGGGGTTAAAGCTGTGAGCCCCAGGTGAGACTTGGATTGTGTCCAGCCTGATTAACTTGTATCTCTCCCAGCCCTAAAGTGCCTGACACATAGTAAGCACTTAATAAACATAAAACAAACAGAGACAGACACCAGGTTTCGATCCCTCATACCACCTTCACATAGTCAGACAGGTCAGTAAGAAGGAGCCAGAGGTGGGCTGGAGAACTGGACTTTTAGCAATCCCTCAGTGCCGTTACTAAGATATTATTCCGGATGAGGCCTTGTGCAGGGTGAGCTTCCTTGGAGCACTTGCTATTCTATTTATTTTGTTAGTGATGTGCATATAGCTATAACTCTATTTATTCTGATGGTTTTGACACCTGTCTACATGTTTTGTCATCTGTCTCCCCCTTCTAGACTGTGAGCCCGTTGTTGGGTAGGGACCATCTCTATATGTTGCTGACTTGTACTTCCCAAGCGTTTAGTACAGTGCTTTGCACACAGTAAGCGCACAATAAATATGATTGAATGAATGAATGAATGTCCCCGTGCAATGAGCGCTCCATGCTTTCTTTCCTTCTCTGGGGACCATTTAGGTTCTGCTATTTTCGAATGAGTCTCCATGGCTAGTATCAGATTAACATTTGGCCTGTTCTCTTCTGGGCTGACATCAGAACAGGTGCACCTTTGCTGCACATTTTGGCCTTATCTGTCTTGTCCAGGGAAGCAGCATGGCCTGATGGGGTTAAAGCATGGGCCTGGGAATCACAAGGACCTGAGTTCTTATCCCAGCTCTGCCACTTTTCTGCTCTGTGACCTTGGGAAAGTCACTTCACTTCTCTGGGCCTCAGTTACCTCATCTGTAAAATGGAGATTAAAGCTGTGTGCCCCATGAGGGACAGGGACTGTGTCCAACATGATTAGCTTGTATCTACCCCAGCGCTTAGAACAGTGCCTGGCACATAGTGTTTAACAAATACCGGTATTACTATTATTATTATTATTATTATTATGTTTCTTGGGCAACGTTGAGGGGCTTGAGGAAGAGAGGGGGCAAGTCAGGTTGAGTGGAGAAGGGAGAAAGGAAAGTCCTCACCCATTTTGAATTAATAATAATAATATTATTATTATATCAATGGTACTTGTTAAGTGCTTACTATGTGCCAAGCACTGTTCTAAGCACGTGGTAGATACAGGTTAATCAGGTTGGACACAGTCCCTGTTCCACTTTGGGCTCACTCTTAATCCCCATTTTTTACAGATGAGGGAACTGAGTCCCAGAGGAAGGGAAGTGACCAAGGTCACACAGCAGACATGTGGCAGAGTCAGGATTAGAGCCATGGCCTTTCCCGGCCCATGCTCTATCCACTAGGCCGTGCTCCATCTTTGCAGGACCCAAAATTATTTTTCAGACAAGTGAATAGTAGTTTTATTAAAATCTGCCCTGCTATTTCAACAACACCGCACTACTAAGATGGTTCTCTGGACTCTCTCAAGCAAACTGATCGCTGCAGATTGTCAGCACTGAAGAATTTTGGTGCAAGACATGAGTGTTTTGGAACAAGGGAGCTGGCCCATGAGCAAGATGTGAGTTGGGCGCCTGGCTGCCTTCCACAGGAACTGCTGAGTTTGGCGAAGAGCAAATCGAGGCAGGATTCGCTCGACTGGAAGAATATTCCTTGGGTTTGTTTTTCTTTTTTTCCCCTACACACCCACAACCTTAAAAAAATTCAAATGTTGCCCATTGAATATAGAGAAATAAGTCAATAGAGCACGGGCCTGGGTGTCATGAAAACCTGGGTTCTAATCCCAGCTCCACCTCTTGTCTTGTCTACGCACATCATCTGCATTAATGATGCAAAAGGGAAAGAGACTTGAAAAGAGGGCATAGTCAAGGAAGGCAGCAGTAAGTGTGTGCCCCTGGCGTTTCTCTCAGAATTCCTTGGGTATATATAATTTTATATATAATTACTTCTCTCTTAAAGTGAGGCCTGAATCCAGATGCATAATCACTTAAGAGAAGCAGCGTGGCTCAGTGGAAAAGAGCCCGGGCTTTGGAGTCAGAGGTCATGGGTTCAAATCCCGGCTCTGCCAATTGTCAGCTGTGTGACTGTGGGCAAGTCACTTCACGTCTCTGTGCCTCAGTTACCTCATCTGTAAAATGGGGATTAAGACTGTGAGCCCCCTGTGGGACAACCTGGTCACCTTGTAACCTGCCCAGCGCTTAGAACAGTGCTTTGTACATAGTAAGCGCTTAATAAATGCCATCATTATTATTATTATTATTGTGAGCCCACTGTTGGGTAGGGACCGTCTCTATATGTTGCCAACTTGTACTTCCCAAGCGCTTAGTACAGTGCTCTGCACAGTAAGCGCTCAATAAATACGATTGATTGATATTTGTTGTTGTTTTTCTTTTTTTTAATGTTATTGTTAAGTGCCTACTGTGTGCCAGGCACTGTTCTAAGTGCTGGAGTAGATACAAGCCAAGGATAAGTTAAGGATAAGTTGTATCCTTAAGATACAACTGTGTTCTTTATTTCCTGCAGAGGTGGAAACTGACACATTTGGTCCAGGTCTAAGTGGTTTGGCTTGGGTCTTTAGTAGGGCGTGGAAGTAGCATGGGGAGGGAGAAAAAGAGAGAGGAGGGAGAGAAGTTTGGTTTTGTTCTCTGTCTCCCCCTTTTAGACTGTGAGCCCACTGCTGGGTAGGGACTGTCTCTATATGTTGCCAACTTGTACTTCCCAAGTGCTTAGTACAGTGCTCTGCACACGGTAAGCACTCAATAAATATGATTGATGATGATGATGATGATGATGAAGAATATCAGTGTTGCCGTTCTTGAGTTAGACCAATAGCCCACTCTACTTGGATGTTATCTCTGCTGGGTTCATTAGATACGTGCTGCACCTAGAGCATGGGCCTGGGGGCCAGGAGGTCATGGGTTCTAATCCCAGCTCTGTCACTTGTCTACTCTGTGTGTGATCTTAGGCAAGTCACTTCACTGCTCTGGGCCTCAGTTACCTCATCTGTAAAATGGGGATTGAGACTGTGATCCCCATGTGGGGCAGGGGCTGTGTCCAAACCAGTTTGCTTGTATGCAGCCCAGTGCTTACTGCAGTGCCTGGCACATAGTAAGCACTTAACAAATATCATTATTTTTATTATTATTATATCCGGAAGAACTGTGGAAGTAGTGTGGTCTCATGGAAAAAACATGGGCCTGGTTTCTAATCCCAGCTCCACCACTGGTCTGCTGTTTGACCTTGGACAAGTCACTTCACTTCCTCTGTGTCTCAGTTATCTCATCTCTGAAGTGGGTATTAAATCCTCTTCCCTCAAATTTGGACTGTGTCCATCATCATCATCATCATCAATCGTATTTATTGAGTGCTTACTATGTGCAGAGCACTGTACTAAGCGCTTGGGAAGTACAAATTGGCAACACATAGAGACAGTCCCTACCCAACAGTGGGCTCACAGTCTAAAAAGGGGAGACAGAGAACAAAACCAAACATACTAACAAAATAAAATAAATAGAATAGATATGTACAAATAAAATAAATAAATAAATAAATAGAGTAAAAAATATGTACAAACATATATACATATATACAGGTGCTGTGGGGAAGGGAAGGAGGTAAGATGGGGGGATGGAGAGGGGGACGAGGGGGAGAGGAAGGCAGGGGCTCAGTCTGGGGGACGAGGGGGAGAGCCTGTCCATCCTGATTATTTTATATCTAGCAAGATACAGAGCTTAGTACAGTGCCTGACATAGAGTGAGCACATAACAAATATTATAAAAAACACTCACCCTCCTTGCCAATAACCCTAATTCGAAGGAGTGACCCATCTAACATCCTGAACTACCCCCTCCAAAATGTTCCTTCCAGTGCAGCAAGTATACATTTATTACTCTATTTATTTACTTATCTTACTTATACATATCTATTCTATTTATTTTATTTTGTTAGTATGTTTGGTTTTGTTCTCTGTCTCCCCCCTTCTAGACTGTGAGCCCGCTGTTGGGTAGGGACTGTCTCTATGTGATGCCGACTTGTACTTCCCAAGCACTTAGTACAGTTCTCAGCACACAGTAAGCGCTCAATAAATACGATTGATTGATTGATTGATTGATTCCAGTATCTCACTGTCAGTGAATGCATCCCATCCTCTCTTAGACTTGCTGATATTTACAACCTGTCCAACTTCCTGAGGGGAACAAATTCCATACACTTACCTTCCTCTTCGGGGAGAGGGGAATGTGTTCTTTTATGTTTGCTGTGAGGTTGTTTCCAAAGACAGTATCCAAGACACGGAGGTGGGTGGGAGGTTGAGGGAGCAGAGTGGAATGCGGTCCTGCCTGGTAGCTTGATTTATCCCCACATTGCTGGAACACACAAGGTAAAGAGCTCTAGGCATAGGAGCCTTTTGGAGTCAAGTCAAAGACTCCTCAGAGATGCACAGCATTCAAGACTTGGGGACTACTTCCCATCCCTCTAGACTGTAAATTCTTTGTGGGCGGGGAATGTGACTACCAACTCCATTACAGTGTACTCTCCCAAGTGCATAGTACAGTGCTCTGCACTCTGTGAGCGCTCAGTAAATTCCACTGATTGATTGATTGTGCCCTAATAGTGTTACTGAGATCCTTATTTGACTTGAATATGTACATCTTTATGCACATTTTGAATCATTCACTGAAACCTTCCACTCATAGAGATTCAGTAGAAATAGGTAGAAACTTTTTGGTTGAATCCAGGAGATGATTTAGGGAAACAAGACCAAAACACACCCAGTGTTTTATGTGTGTGCATGTGGAGGAAACCCAACAAAATATTCCCAGCTCATATTTTCTTCTCCCTAAGACCACATTCAGTGAGTATAATTACATTGGGGAAAAATGCCTCGTGAACAATATGCACCTTGTAAAATGGGGCCTTGAAATATGGAGGTCAGCCTGTTGGAAAACAAACCCCTTTTTTTTTTAATGGTATCTTTTAAGTGTGTACTTGGTGCCAAATACTGTACTGAGCACTGGAATAGATTCAAGCAAATCAGTTTGGGCTCAGTCCAGGTCCCACATGGAGCTCACAGACTTTATCCCCATTATACAGATGCAGTAACTGAGGCCCAGTGACATTAAGCATGTGTGAGAAGCAGCATGGCTCAGTGGAAAGAGCCCGGGCTTTGGAGTCAGAGGTCATGGGTTCGAATCCCGACTCCACCACATGTCTGCTGTGTGATGTTGGGCAAGTCACTTAACTTCTCTGGACCTCAGTTACCTCATCTGTAAAATGGGGATTAAGACTGTGAGCCCCACGTGGGACAACCTGATCACCCTGTATCCTCCCCAGTGCTTAGAACAGTGCTTTGCACATAGTAAGCGCTTAACAAATGCCAATTATTATTATTATTATTATTATTATTAAGCATCCAGAGTCACACAGCAGACAAGAGATAGATCTGGGATTAGAACCCAGGTGCTCCTGACTCCCAAACCCATGAGCTATCAACTAACCATGGTACTTCTCTGTTTTAATGGGCAACATTTGAATTTTTTTTAAGGTTGTGGGTATGTAGGAAAAAAAAAAGAAAAACAAAAATTATGCCAGCATATTCAGAATTTAAGAAGGGCAGAAAAAGTGTGTGTGTGTGTGTGTGTGTGTGTGTGTGTGTCCGCACATGTGCATGTAAAAATGACATAGCCAACATTCGGAATGTCTTCATGCCTCCCAGTTAAATCATTGAGTGAAATAAACAGCAAGATTTCTTGACTACCTGCCTCAGGATTCCAACTCACACATTTTCTGTCTTTAGATTTTTGTTGCCAACAGGCATCAGAAATACATGGCAGAAACTTGTAGGCTGTTTTGCTAATTTATTGAGGTACAGTAGTGGAGTGGGGAAGTGTGGGATACTATTACCTGTTTACAGAAGTCCTTTGGGTTTTGTGACTTACTCTTTCTCTTAAGCAGATTGTCATCACTTGCTCTTTGGTTTCCAGTTAGCCTCCTCTGAAAGTCAGATCAAAATGAATCTCCAGACAGCCAGGGAGTCAGGGAGCAGACCTCTGGTTGCATTCAATGTTATGCTTTCTTTTTGAAGCCAGGAGCCAAGCTGAGAGAGACTGGCTGAACCAAAGACTTCTGAAGGGGGAAAAAAAGCCACAACACATCTTTCCTGAAAGTCCACTGATGGCCATGGACCTACGTGATCAACTGGAGAGCTTGGAGACAACCTGGAGTCGGGAGAGGAAGGAATTACTGGACCGCTTTGACAGCGAGAGGGAAGAGTGGGAAAGTCAGTGGAAAGTCATGCAGAAGAAAATAGAAGAGGTGCCGCTCTGGTTATTCTGATTTCTGTTCCCTTTCCCACAAACATCTAAATTGGGTTAACAGGAGAACATCTGGAATTTAGCACTGAGACAATGAATGAGTTAAAATCAGAGGCTGAGGGGGACTTAATTTATTTCATAATTCCGGATGCACATTAAGAGCTTAAATGTCTGGCTGAAGCATGGGTCTTAAGGTCAAATTTACCATTTTAATCCTGGTGACTTCCACATTATCTCAAAAGGCTAGATATAAGCCAAAGTGAGTATTTATACTTAAGATTTTGGATTATCAAGGCTAATGGAGTAAACTCGTGATCTGCCTGAGTAGGATAAACATTTATTAACAAATTACAAGTGGGCAATTAAACTATGTTGTTCTTTCCTTAAGAGAACACATGGACTCTGTTCTTTGCAGCAGATGCTCTCCCCTGGAGGATGTTGGTTCAGAAAAATCCAAAGGAAACACTGATTTGGGACATAAGATTTTTCTGGAAAATCTGAGAAAAGGACTTTGGAAGATGGGAAATGGCATAACCCAAATAACAACTTACTGACTGGTCCCAGATCGTAGCCTTCCAGTGACCTCTGGTGTGGTATTTATAATACCTTGAATTTATAGAGTGTTTTTATTTTTCCAAAGCGCTGTCATGCCAATTACCTCATTTTATTCTCACAACATATCTTTTAGGAAGGTATAGAGAGGCAGGAAACTGAGGCATGGAGAGATGGGCTAGCCTGTCACCCAGAGGATCAGTCATAGAGCTGAGAGTGGAACCCAAGTCTCCTGATTCCCAGCTCCATCCTCTTTTTATTAGATCGTGCTTCCTCCAGATATTTCAGTAGCTGACCCTGCAAAGAGGTTGACTGCAGTGAGTTTGTGGACTCATCAATATCGGTTTGTCCTTTCAGCTGTACCAGGAAGTCAAGATCAGGAGAGAAAACCACATGAATGAGCAGAAGAGGATCAAGGGAAGCAAGGTGCTGCAGATTTCTCCTCCTCCGTCCGATTCTGGAATCGTTGCCTCGATGGAACCGAAACCCAAATTTGGTGAGGCCAGCGACGGGAAGAAGGAAGGTTTTCCCTTGCAGGAAGGAACCCCTCTCATCCACAAGCAACAGCAGGACGGATTTATGGACAAGCCAGGAGACAAAGGCCAATGGGATTGTGTGGCCTGGTCTGCCCTGAAGACTTCTGAGACAGATCCCTGGAGCAGCACCGGAGCCCTCAATGTAGTAAGTAAACGGGGACAAGAAGGGAAGCATTTTCCAAAGAAGTGTGTGCATTTCCCAGTGCTAACATGCTCCTGTTTGTACATCAAGGCTCTTGAGGAACTTGCCAGAGTGAGTGAGGAATTATGCAGCTTTCAAGAGGAAATTCGAAAGAAGTCGAGCCACAGACGGTAAGTTAAGCCCATTTGTGATTTTCTTAGGGTGGAGAATCACCAATCACTGATTCATGTAAAGGAGTAGCATGGCCTAGTGGATAGAGCATGGGCATGGGAGTCTGAAGGATCTGGGTTCTAACCCCACTTGTCTTCTGTGTGACCTTGGTCTAGTCACTTCTCTTCCTCTGTGCCTCAGTTCCCTCATCTGTAAAATGGGAATTAAGACTAGGAACGCCATGGGGGACGGGGTCTGTATCTGACCTGATTAGCTTGTATCTCCCTCAGTGCTTAGTAAAGTGCCTGGCATATAGTAAACACTTAAATACCGTTAAATATATATATATATATATATATATATATATATATATATATATCAAGGAGAGGTTGTCATTGGGTCACAGCTGAGTAATAATAATAATAATAATTTTGGTATTTGTTAAGCGCTTACTATGTGCCCAGCACTATTCTACGTAAGCGCTGGGGGAGATACAAGGTCATCAGATTGTCCCACTTGGGGCTCAGTCTTAATCTCCATTTTCCAGATGAGGTAACTGAGGCACAGAGAAGTTAAGTGACTTGCCCAAAGTCACACACAGCTGATAAGTGGTGGAGCCGGAATTAGAACCCATGACCTCTGACTCCCAAGCCCACGCTCTTTTCACTGAGCCACGCTGCTTCTTCTTGATGACTCAGTGGTTTCCTCCAGGGAGAGGAAAGAGCTGGATCTCTTGGGCCGGCCAAGAGGAAGAAGTGCAATGGGAAGATGAGGAAGTGGGGGAAGACAAGCGAGCACAATGCAGCACATGGTGAGAGAAAATTCAACTGAGAGAGAACAGGGACCACTGTAGGAAAGACAGTGATAGGAGAGGGGCAGGAGAAGGGGTGGGGTAAAGGCAAGGGTGGAAACCTTCAGAACAAGCTGGGTATTTCTTTTATTGCTGTTATCTAAGGAATTCAGTTAGAAGCTGATACAAATATTCCTTCAAGACAGTCTCTGGTTAGTCAGTTATGGTGTTTGTGAGAAGAAATGTTGTTAATGCATGACCATTTGGGCAGAGTAAACTGCTTTGTTTCCCCCATAATCCTGTAAACTCTTCAAGTATTATCATTATTATTATTATTATGCACTTACTATATGTCAAGCACTGTTCTAAGTGCTGGGGTAAATACAAGTTAAGTAGGACACAGTCCCTGTCCAACATGGGGCACCCAGCCTAAGGGGAGTAGTGGTATTAGTAGTAGTAATAGTAGTGATACTGATGGTATTTTTGAGTGCCTTCTGAGTGCGGTGCCCTAAGACAAACACCGGGAAAGTACAGAAGAAGCAAAAGACAGGAGTGCAGTGTCCAGAACTTCTGTTTCTATCAGGCTATCTCAAGTGCCTTGTACAGAGCTCTGCATTCAGTAGGGCTCAGTACATACTGGTGATGAGGCGTGATGTCTCTTGAAATCTGTGGATAGTGAATCTGAAGAAGTACCACAGGGTAAGAGCTGGATTTTAATAACTGTATCCATTCCTTTCCTAATGTCTTTAAATATCCTCATTAGGGTAAAAAGTTACCTCCTTTCCTCCTGCAACATTGGATTATCTTTTTGCAGTCCATACACCCTTTATTTTGGCCACAAAAGCACTTGGAATTTAGCTAATCTAAGCTCTTCCAAACATGCTATTCAGTTATCCAAAAACTCTGTCAGCTATTCTTTCAGGGTGGGCTGCTCTGATGAATACTGGAAATTTTTCAGAATCATTCATTTGTCCTAGAACATCATCATCATCATCAATCGTATTTATTGACCGCTTACTGTGTGCAGAGCACTGTACTAAGCGCTTGGGAAGTACAAGTTGGCAACATATAGAGACAGTCCCTACCCAACAGTGGGCTCACAGTCTAAAAGGGGGAGACAGAGAACAAAACCAAACATACTAACACAATAAAATAAATAGAATAGATATGTACAAGTAAAATAAATAGAGTAATAAATATGTACATGAGGTTCTATTAAAAAGATGTCTAATGTCTGAAGCACTGACAATAGAGACAGACACATAAAAACAGATTTGGGTTCACAGCCACAGCCGAATCATCAGCGTGGCTCTGAGATTGATTAAAAAGCAACAACTGGGTAGGCTCTGGGCAGGAATTGAATTCAGGTTATCTAAACAACGGAACAAGTTCCTTATTCATGTCCACCTCAGGTTGCTGGGTGGAGACTATTTTGGAGAAGACTGCCTAGATAACCCTCTCTCGAGTCCTCATACTCATCTGGATTCAGTCTCTGCCTCCCGGTAGGCCTTGTGATTGTCCCCCCAACAAGCCTGGATTGGGAAAAAGGAATGTTTGGGGCTAAGGCCCTCTAGAGAGCAGCTAGGTGATGATGGTGGCATGTGCTTACTGTGTTCCAAGCACTGTACTAAGTGCTGTGGTAGACGCAACACATTTGGATGGACAGAATCCCTGTCCCACAGGGGCTCACAGCTAGTTCTAATCCCGGCTCTTCTACTTATCTGCTGTGTGACCCTGGGCTAGTCACTTCACTTCTCTGCAACCCAGGAATGTCATCCATAAAATGGGGATCAAGACTGAGCACCACATGGGACACGGACTGTGTCCAACCTTGTATCTACCCCAGCACTTAATACAGTGCCTGGCACATAGTAAGCACTTAACAAATACCATTAAAAAAAATGATCTTCCAAACTTCACCAGGGGTTGGGGAGGAAGTGGTCTGAAAATTGGAATGTTTCTTCTAGGGAAGACTGAAGAGACAAGATTCACTTTGGAGTCTCTGCCTGGAGAAAGGCAGCCAGAAGCTGGGGCCAGCGGGGAACAATCGGTCTCAGAGAAAGAACATTTCGATTTATGGGGCCCACCCGTGATAAATCGAGAATGTTAAAACAAATGCAGATCGCTAAGCTAGATCTGCATGTCATTTACTACTCTTGGTTACCGATTTTTTCCCCCTTACTTTGAGGCCTAGGCACTTGCTTGGCACTGCTGACATACTTGTCCCAAAGAATGTACACACTTAGACGTTCAAGGGTAGGGACTGTCTCTATATGTTGCCAACTTGTTCTTCCCAAGCGCTTAGTACGGTGCTCTGCACACAGTAAGTGCTCAATAAATACGATTGATGATGATGATGATTTAATCCTGGGCAGGGGCTCCTCTTGACTCCCTCTTGACATCAGCCTGTCGCTTAAGCCGCCCCATCTTTAGAAGGTATTTTTCCATAAGAATATCACCCCCTGACTATCGCCCAATGTGTCCTTTCTACGCAGGATGATGCCAACCCCCAGTCTGGCGGCAGGAACTGCTACCAAGGCTCAGGGGAACCCTGAAGCCAGCGTCAACTCTCAGACGTTACTGATCTGCCCGAATGCTGAAAACCAGAAACAGAGCGCGGAGCCAGCTTATGCCTACTTGCCCTGTGCCACCCCGCATCAGGTGAAAGGTGGATCAGGTGCCCTTCCTGGGCAAGAACACGACCCTCCACCAGCACCCCCTCCGAGGAGCACATCCCGAAATCTGGCAGGGATCCACTCTGAAAGTCTCCGGACCGCTGGAGGCCCAAAGAGAAACGCAGGTGGCGGCGGCAGCAGCAGCAACAACAGTGAGACCCAGGAGGCCTGGAGTGGACAGAAGGTCCATAATCGTTTTCTGGCTACATGGCAAGAACCCTGTCTAAATAAAGGGGACATTCGGAAAGATGCTACTCACACCCTTCCCTTGCCTGTAGCAAAAATAGTCGGCCAAACCAAGTGCAGTGATGGCATCAGGCATAGCCTAGGGCCACGTGGCGTCCACACAATTGGGGAAGATGTAAACCCCAGATTGCTTTCCCATAGGTGGTGTCAGGAAAGCTGCTCAGATGCGAAACTACCACCCTCTGAACAGGTGATCCTGGGTCCTACCACTCCATCCTGTTGGGGCAGGCACTTCGGAGACGCCTTGAGCCACCCTGGGCCCCTGGGTGACCCTGTCGGCTCTGACTGCCATTTTGAGAGGCCCTCACGCAATGAAAAGTTGGCTGAGAAGACAGATGAGTTCAACAGGACCGTGTTTCGGACAGACAGGTGCTCCAGTTCCGGGCAGCAAGCTCAAAGGTTCATGAAATCTCCCGGAGATGCCAAACCTGGCGGCACATCTGGTGTCTGGACCATTGACAGTGAGGAAGCGGATCCCGGCTATGGAAGTTCCAGTCTGGACCCCGTGGAGAACGGACCCCATCAGCCCCTCAAATCCCCTCCCCCATCGGGTCCAGCAAAGCAAGGCCGGGAGCGGTCGGGAGCCTGTGGCCTATGGCCGAGGCCTCCGGGAAGCGACTGGAGGCCGAGCGATCTGTGCGACCGCCCGCGATCTGCCGACCCCAGGTCTAACTACGGCGTCGTGGAAAAGCTGCTGAAAAGCTACGAGCCGTCGGCGGGGGTTGCCTGGTGCCAGGCTCCGGGCTGCCCGGAGAAGTGGGTGAGGCCTGGCCCTGGATCACCAGGGGGAGGTCTGGGCGCTTGGAGCCAGGTTCTAGAAAGGCCCCAGCGACAACCTGAAAGGGGAGAGGACCTGTGGAAGGAGCCTGTCAAGCATGCTGGGCTGCTCTCCAGGCAAGGGCTAGACAGGAAAAAGCCATCAGAGGTAAGAGGGGAAAGCTGTTTACGGTGCAAAGGTAGCCATTGGGAAGAAAACAGCTCCATCCTCCCTCCTCATGATGATGATGATGATAGTACTAAGAGCTTACTATGCATCAAGCACTGTTCTAAGCACTGGAATAGTTACAAGCTAATCGGGTTGGACACTGTCCCACATGGGGCTCACAGTCTTAATCCCCATTTTACAGATGAGGGGACTGCGGCTCAGGGAAATGAAGTGACTTGCCCAAGGCCACCCACAAGACAAGCGGCAGAGCCAAAATTAGAACCCATAGCCTTCTTACTCCCAGGCCTGTGCTCTATCCGCCAGATCATGCTGCTTCCCTTCTCTATTCTGACGGCAACTTGTGGATCTGCCTGGTCTAGGGCTCAGATATTCTCAGCAAATGTGAGACTTTTTGAGTTTGAATTTGCTTGGGAAAATGCAAATGTAAGGAAAAAATGCCCATTTTCTTTAAATGGGCTTCAGGAGCCTCTCAGGGACCAACTAAGTGGTGTACTTTGGCAGCTCAGCACCACTGATTATAGGATATGTGAGGGCTTTAAAGTTCACAAGAGACATGTGCTAGTTAATTGGATTTATAGCATTCTCTAACTGCAGACTCAAGGGGAGCAAATCCTGTGGAAAGGATTTGAGAACGAGCTCACGGTATTGGACCGGGAAGTGTTTCCCCATGCCCAACCTCAACTTGGCTTTCTTGTCTGGTCAAGAGAAGTGCAGTGCAGACCTTTTTGCTATGCAGTGGGAACTCCTTTCATGGCAATAGAGAGCCAAGGGAAGCTCGATTATCCTGTCTTTTCTCTTGCCTTGGCCCTGACTGGCAGAATGTGATGTTTCTTTGCAAGCTAGGAAAATCCTCTTTGGACTGACACAATTCACTTTATTTGGAAGAGAGAGATTCCCTTTCTCACCTCAGATTACTTACTCTTTCCATTAGGCCACAAGCTCAGAAATAATGCATTCATCTTGGGGTTGAGATAGATTGTGATAGATGTGTGTGTTTCCCCAGTTGTAATCAGACGGGGATTGGGTCTGATCTGTTAACCTTATATCGCTCCGCCACTTAGCCTGGGATAAGTAAGCAACGTGGCCTAGTGGGTAAAGCATGGGTTTGGGAGCCAGTGGAGCTGGGTTCTAATTCCAGCTCTGCCATTTCCCTGCTGTGACCTTGGGTAAGTCGCTCAACTTCTCTGTGCCTCAGTTTCTTCAACAGCAAAATGGGGATTCAGTACCTGTTTTCCCTCCTGCTTAGACTGTGAGTTCCATGTGGGACAGGGACTTGATCTGGCTTGATTAACTTGCTTCTGCCCCAGGGCTTAGAACAATGCTTGGCACATAATAAGCGCTTAACAGATGCCATAAAAATATAAGCAGGGAAGCAGCATGGCTCAGTGGAAAGAGCATGGGCTTTGGAGTCAGAGGTCAGGGGTTCAAATCCCAGCTCCGCCACTTGTCAGTTGTGTGACTTTGGGCAAGTCACTTAACTTCTCTGGGCCTCAGTTCCCTCATCTGTAAAATGGGGATTAAGACTGTGAGCCCCACGTGGGACAACCTGATTATCTTGTATCTACCCCAGCGCTTAGAACAGTGCTTGGCACAGAGTAAGTGCTTAACAAATACCAACATTATTATTATTATTATTATTATAAGCAATGAATAAATGCCATAATTATTATTATGAGTGTTCAATTGATAGCCCTCTGGTGGTCAGGAAGAGTCATTACAGTGAGGATGGTCAGTTCCAGAACGCGTGGGTTTCATTCCCAACTAATCTTCTGTGAAGGAAAACTAATGGTTTATTGCTTGCACCTTGACCAGAAGAATGTGCATGTGCACAACCATTTCTTTTCACACTGGACTACATTCTTTAATTGCCTACAGGGTTCCACCCTTAGCGCCTACTTAAAAGGGAAGCAGGATAGTCTAGTGGGTAGAGCACGGGCCTGGGAATCAAAAGGACCAGGTTTCTAATTCCAGTTCCGCCACTTGCCTGTTCTGTGAATTTGGGCAAGTCACTTAACTTCTCTGAGCCTCAGTTACCTCCTTTGTAAAATGGGGATTAAGACTGTGAGCCCCATGTGGGACATGGGCTGTATCCAACCTGATTGGTTTGTATCTACCCCAGTGCTTAGAACAGTGCTTAACACATAGTAAGTGCTTAACAAATACCTCATTCATATTTATGAAAAATGAAAGAAATGGGTTCTATTAGGTATCAGCTAATTGTATTTATTGAACACTTACTATGTGCATAACACTGTACTAAGAGCTTGGGGAGTACAATACAACAGAATTAGCAGATATGTTCCCTGCCCATAATGAGCTTATAGTCTAGAGGGGAAAGACAGACCATAATATGAATAACTAAGTAATTTATAGAATGCAGTTTAAAAATATGTACAGAAGTGCTAGATGTCCCACTCACCAGCAACAGTCTGAATTTAATGATGTTTCTGGGCAGTTATTCTGCTCCTTAATGGTTCACCTCTGGAAGCAGCAGAACAAAAGAAAAGATGGTGCTGCTCAATTGGTTTGTGGCTTGCCTAGGGCTTACAGTTTTGAATCTTCCTTTAATACACCGTGTTTGTTTTTTCCTATTTCCTGCTTGAATTGTGGTGGGAATATCTGAGACTGGAGTGCTCCAGGCCGTTATTCTATAGGGACCTTCTTGAATCCTTTTAACCCCGAGAACCTTCATCCTTCAATCCCCTTCATGTGACAGAACCTGGCCCTGGAAGTCAGAAGGACCTGGATTCTAATCCTGGCTCTGCCACTTGTCTGCTGTGTGGCCTTGGGCAGGTCACTTGAATTTGCTTCAGTCACTTCATCTGTAAAACGGGGATGAGGACTGTGAGCCCCATGTGGAACAGGGACTATGTAGAACCCGATTAACTTTTATCCACCCCAGCACTTGGTACAGTGCCTGGCACGTAGGAAATACTTGACAAATACCATAGTTATTATTATTATCATTATTTAGACTACAGCACAATCAGGTGAATAGTTGTGTTTGTGTTCTAGGATTCCGGAGCAGTGAAATCTACCAGTGGGAAAGGGTTTTCCCGGCCCGCCAGGCCAGCCAACCGTCGCTTACCATCCCGATGGGCGTCCAGATCCTTCTCTGTGCCCCCCGTCTCCTCCAGGCCCACGATCAGCTATTCTGCCTCCCTGAAGCTGGAGGCGTCGCGAGACTGAGTCCCCAGGCAGGTCGACCAGGTGCCCATCAAGACCATCCCAAGCCTCATCTCCTAACGGAGCATTCTCTAGCTCCGTCCCCGACGGCTCCTAACGGATAACACCCAAGGCCATCAATCTCATTTCTTGATATGCCAGACAAACTATTCGAATCTTAACTTTCCATCAGTCTTCAGTGTTTTTTCAATTGATGGAATCAACATCTTCCCGTATTTTTGACTTGAATCTTCTTTCCATCAAATGCCATTCTCACCGATTTGTCCCTGTTTTTCTTCTTTTAGTTGAAACAGTGTACAATTTTGTATATTCTAACTTTCCTGCAAGCAGCAGAGAGAAAGGCTGTATGCATGACCATGTGTTTGTAGGTGCATGTGTTCCATCAGGAAGTATCCTGGGATGTATTTAGACAAGACAAACTTATGTGCTAGTGTGGACGTTGAAATTACACCATGTATACGTATCGATTCTCTGTGTTTATTTTACAATTTGAAAATAGACCATACTGACGTTTCTATTTTGAAATGTCCTTTCCAGGGGTGCCCAGCTATGCTGTTTGGGTTTCAGATCAATCAGTGATATTTACTGAGCGTTTACTATGTGCAGAGTGCTGTACTAATTCTAACTAACTTCATTGGTTAACTCTTAAGATCTATCCTAGGTAAATGCACACTCAGTGATGCCTGTTTACTTGTTTTTATGTCTGTCTCCCCCTTTCTAGACTGTAAGCCCCCTGTGGGCAGGGATTGTCTCTCTTTATTGCTGAATTGTACTTTCCAAGCACTTGGTACAGTGCTCTGCACAAAGTAAACACTCAATAAATATGATTGAATGAATAAATGAAAGGTTAAATCAATCGTATTTATTGAGTGCTTACTGTGTGTACAGTGCTGAATTAAGCTCCTGGGAGAGTACAGTCTAACACATTTGGTAGTCATGTGCTCTGCCCACAAGGAGCTTATAGTCTAGAGAGTGTGTAGACCACTTCATCCTACTAAACCAAGTGTTTTCAACACAAGGTGGGCTACTTCAAAGCACTGCAGCAGGAACCTGGTCACGAGGACAGAAAATGGGAACTCCAAAAGACCCAAAAAGAAGAAACAGGAATGCAAGATCAGGTAAAAATATCCCAATTCAAGGCACCCAGGAATGGTTTCCTTTGGTCACCTGCTCAGGTTGAGCTGCTCTACCCGCCCTCAGAAGGGCAGCTTGGGATGGGGTGCAGAGTAGGAAGGGAAGCTGGGATTGAGATGGGATCTGAGAGGCTGTGAAAGGCAGGATGAGAGGTGGATGGACTGGTCGGGAAAACCTTGACTCTACAGGGGTACGGTCTCGATAAGTGATTGAAGATCCCATTAATCAATTACTTTTAAAAAATGAAACTACCTCCCCAATTTGTACAACCCGTTTCTTTCTAATGTGAGAGTTGTGTTGTTACAGAGTCCCATATTAAACTCACGTACTATTTATCAGCTTCATGGCCGAGTGCAGGCACACAGTTTCTTCTACTATTACAATACCCTGGACTATTTCCTGTCAAGCTGGAGTTGTTTGCTTCTGTGTTCTAGCCAGAATGTGTAGAAAGCAGTGCGGCCTAGTGGATAGAGCATGGGCATGGGAGTCAGAAGGACCTGAGTTCTAATTACGGCTCCACCTCTTGTCTGCTGTGTGACCTTGGGAAAGTCATTCGACTTCTCTGTGCCTCAGTTACCTCATCTGTAGAATGGGGACTAAGACTGTGAGCCTCATGTGGGACAGGGACTTTGTCCTACCCAATGTACCTACCCTAGTGCTTAGTACGGAGCCTGGCATATAATAAGCTTAACAGACACTACAATTGTTATTACTATTATTGCATCCTGGCAAAGTTTCAACATACAAACTTCAAAGTACAATCAATGTTAAAGTGTCTATCCCAGATCAACTGCTTTCCAAAGGTGTTAAGTAGCATATAGTATAAGATTTATTTCTTGTTGTTTCATCTACAACAATATCCAGTGGGGAGGGGGGAATGACAAAAATTAAAAATTGAGTCTTTTCTTTTTTTCCAACAACATTATTGCTAAGTTCAAAAATAATTCCATTTCCATTCTCACAGTAGATGTGGAAATATGTAGTTGTCCTTCGTATTGGAAGATGTCACCTCTAACAGTGAAGTTCACCTGTGAGTATGTGTTTGACTGAAAGGGCCAGTGCAGAAGGCAATTAATCCATCAGTGCTATTTATTGAGCGCTTACTTGGGAAAGTACGATACAACGGAGTTGGTAGATGTGATCCCTGCTGCAAAGGAGCTTACAGTCTAGGAGCGGAGGCAGACATTAAATAAATTACAGATAGGGGACGTAGAATATAAGAATATTTACATGAGTACTATGGGGCTAACTGTGAGCTTGTGAGCAGGGAATGTGTGTATTTATTGCTATATTGTACCCTCCCAAGTGATTACTACAGTGCTGTGCACACAGTAAGTGCTCAATAAATATGAATGAATGAAGTACCAAACTGCTTAAGTGGTATACAGCCAAGTGCATAATCTATGTAGAGGAGAAGGAGTATAGAGGAAATGGAGTTTAGCTGGGGAAGGCTTCTTGGAAGAAATGTGATTTTAGGAGGGATTTGGAGGTGAGGAGAGTGGTGGGCTGTTGGATATGAAGTGGGAGGGTGTCCAGGCCCATTGGAGGATGTGGGTAGTCAGTCAATGAAATGGTATTTATTGAGCATTTACTGTGTGCAGAGACCTGTACTAAGCCCTTGGGAGAGTTCCATATAGCAATATAACAGACCCATTCCCTGCCCACAATGAGCGTACTTAATATAAATAAAATTTAAGTAAAATTACAGATATGTACATTAAGTGCTGTGGGGCTGGGAGGGAGGAAAATAAAGGGAACATGTCAAGATGAAACAGAAGGGAGTGGGAAAAGAGGAAAGAAGAGCTTAGGGAAGGCCTCTTGGAGGAAGTGTGCCTTCAGTAAGGCTTTAAAGGAGGGGAGAGTAACTGTCTGGATATGAAGAGGGAGGGAGTTCCAGACAAGAGGCAGGATGTGGGAAGGTTGTTCGCAGGATAGATGAGATCGAGGTACAAAGAATAGGTTGGAGTTAGAGGAGTGGAGTGTGCAGATTGGGTTGCAGTACATCAGTAAGGTAGGATAGGAAGGAGCTGACCGAGTGCCTAAAACCGATGGTAAGTAGTTTCTGTTGGATGGACAACTACTGGAGCTATTTGAGGAGTGGAAAGACACGAGTCGAAAGACGTTTTTAAAAGTTGATCCAGGCAGCAGAGTGGAGTATGAACTGGAGAGGCAAAAGATGGTAAACAAGGAGGTCAGTGAGCAGATTGATCAGTAGTCAAGTTGGGTTTTAAGTGCTAGGATTAGCGTGGTAGCAGTTTGGATGGAGAGGAAAGGGTAGATTCTAGAGGTTTTGAGTAAACACTCAATAAATACGATTGAATTGAATTGAACCATCAGGATTTCATGGTATTATATGTGTATGTGTTGGTTGAGATGAGTGAAGAATAACACCAAGATTATGGGCTTGTGAAACAGGGAGAATGGTGGTGTTGTATAAAGTGATAAGTAAGTCGGGGGAGGACAGGGTCTGGGTGGAAAGGTGTGAAGTTCTGTTTTGGACATGTTGGTGGGATTTCCAAGTAGAGGTGTCATGAGGGCAGAGGAAATACAAGAGTGGAGAGAGGGATAGAAGTTAGGGCTGGAGATGTAGATTTGGAAATCATCTGCATAAAGTTGGTAGTTGAAGCCAAAGGATGAAAAAGTTCCCCAAGGGCGTAGGTGTACATAGAGAGTAGAAGAGGACTCAGAACTGAGCCTAGAGGCACTCCCACAGAGCCTGGCTCCATCGAACTCATAAAAACTCTGCCCCTTAATGCTTGTAGCACCTAACGCTATTTTCTCTTTTACCTCCTCGTCTGTTTCCATATGAAGCTGTTGCTCAGAGAGCCATAGCCTTCTTTATCAATCAGTCAATCAATCAATTTATTGAGCACTTACTGTGTGCAGAGCACTGTACTAAGCACTTGGGAAGTACAAGTTGGCAACATTTAGAGACAGTCCCTACCCAACAGTGGGCTCACAGTCTAGAAAGCGTGCCATGCAGGTCTGTCCTAACAATGAATTCCCAGCTTTCACAGCAGCTGTTTGAATTTCCTACTGTTGCTCATTCCGCTCATGTGTCCCAACCAGCAAAGCTGGGTTAAGGTGAGCATAGTTTCAGTGTTAGGAGACTGTGTTCCAGAACTTCATTGCTTGGGATCTTATATTGCCATTTAAAGAGGGCCAAGGAGCAACAGAGAGAGGATTGACTACAATCAATTGTATTTATTGAGCGTTTACTGTGTGCATAGCTTGGGGGAGTACAACATAACAACATAACAGACACATGCTGTAATTGCTAAGGCTCTTCTCGCTCCGCCATGAGACTTGACATGAAGCCAGTTGCCCGATGTCATAAATGTGAGTGACAGGTGGGCAATCAGTGGTGAACTTTTCTTTCACATTGGCAACGGCATGGAGGCAGAGTAGGTATAAATATTGCATCAGAAGGTGTCAGAAAGGCAAGAGGCTCGGTGCCAGACATACTAGACTGAAGGTCTGAGAGGTAATTCTGGCCATCATCTAGCTGCCTCTATGGCTAGCTCTACCCTGTGCTAAATGGCCTTTTTGGGAAATATCAATTTTATTCTTGGGCTTTCTGTCCTATTTAATGGGTTATTTTGTCTGCATGAAATCAGTCATGCCTCCAAAAGGATGCCCAAATTCTTTTGTTGTGATTCAGTGTCAAACACTGCTTCACCCAGAGGAAGATAAGCCTATGGAATTTGCTCGCACAGGGAGTTAAGCATCTAAAAATACCAGAATATATTTGTGGAAAGTGGTCCATAATAGGTTACTGGAAGGAAAGATGGAGATGAAAAGGGGAGAGTAAGAGGTGATGGGTAGTTTAACTCTTACCATGAGGTTAGTTAGAGCAATCAATCATATTTATTGAGTGCCTACTGTTTGCACAACACTGTATTATGCATGTGGGAGACTACAATACCACAGAATTGGTAGACATGTTGCCTGCCCACAAGGAATTTACGGTCTAGAGTACTAGATGACTGTGCTTGGCACATAATAAGCGCTCAATAAATACCATCATTATCATTATTATGACCGGAAGGGCAACCATTACATGGTTTCCCGTTGCTCCTGGGCCAGTTGGGCCATTGATCTGACCCAGGAATGATCTGAAGAACTTATTCCTTAGATACACTCTTTGGAGTGGAGCAGAATGTGAGGTAAAGGCAGCCTTTGTGAAATTTAGTCCTCTGTTTTATGTTGCACCCATTTTCCACTCCATCTCATTAGTTGGTCTCCTAGATGTTTGGAGCTTGAAATTGCTCCATCATCAGCACCACACCTAAAGGAGGCAGTGAGGCCTGGTGGATAAAGCACAGGCCCGGGAGTCAGAGGACCTGGATTCTAATTCCGGCACTACCACTTGTCTGCCGTGTGACCTTGGGAAAGTCACATGTGCCTCAGTTACCTCAACTGTAAAATGCGTAGAAAGACCGTGAGCCCCATGTGGGACATGGACTGTGTCCAACCTGATTGGCTCGTATTGCCCGACACGAAGTAAGTGCTTAAGAAATACCATGGGGGTGGGAGGGGAGGAAAGAAAAGCACTTGGAATTTGGAATAGGCCTTATTTTTTTCTTGTTTTCCAAAGCACTCTCATCTCAATTAGCTTTTATTATTTCCCAAACCATCCCTGTGAGGTAGGGAGAGGGAGGAATTATTATCTTCAGTTTTGTAGATGAGAAAATTGAGTTCCAGAGAGTTGAAATAGCTTGTCTGAGGTGGCACAGGTGCCTGCTGTGATTAGGACCCAGACACCCTGACCCCCAGAAGAATGTTCTTTCCAGGAGACAGCGCTGACTTCCATGGCCTCTAACATCAGCATTTCTAGAGTGTGAGCCAGCTGTTGGGTAGGGACCGTCTCTATATGTTGCCAATTTGTGCTTCCCAAGCGCTTAGTACAGTGCTCTGCACACAGTAAGCGCTCAATCAATACGATTGAATGAATGAATGAATCTTCATCATCCACATCAATCAAGCATATTTATTGAGTGCTTTCCCTTGGATGATCATCACCTATTTGATTTTAATCACAGTTTAAGTGCATTTGTGCCAGCCCCCGCACTAGACCCAATAGACCCAGCTCTGCTGCTTGTCAGCTGTGTGACTTTGGGCAAGTCACGTAACTTCTCTGGGCCTCGGTTACCTCATCTGTAAAATGGGAATTAAGACTGTGAACCCCATGTTGTGGGGCACCCTGGTTACCTTATATCTCTCCCGCTGCTTAGAACAGTGCTTGGCATATAGTAAGCGCTTAACAAATACCATCATTATTATTATTAAGAACTGCAGTATAGGCTCTGCACACATTAAGTACTCGTGATATACTGTTGATGATTGTGGGAAGCAGCGTGGTCTTGTGGAATGTACACAGGTCTGGGAATGAGGACCTGAGTTCCAATTCTAACTCTGTCTCTTGCCTGCAGGATGACATTGGGCAAGTCACAACTGCTCTGTGCCTCACTTTCCTCCTCTGTAAAATGGGGATTCACTACCTGTTCTCCCTCCTCCTTAGACCGAGAGTCCCATGTGAGATAGGTACTGTGTCCAACCTGATGGTGTTGTTGGTTCCCCCGCGCTTAGTACAGTGCTTGGGACATAATACATACTTAACAAATACCACAATTATTACTGATAATGGGTAGCAGCCTTTTGGGTCCCTGGCTGGTCATTCCCTGGTGCCATAGAAACTGCCTTTCCCTTGCAACGTTCTCTCAATGGTTCACTTTAGTCTTTTCCCTCATATGGGTCCCTGCACCAAAAAATGTAGTCACTAAGGAAATCCATGAACCTGAATTTGCATTTATATTTACTCCTGCCCATATTCTGTACAGACATGCTTGATTTTTAGGGAATATGATGCTAACTTGAAAATGTTCAATAAGTAATTGGCCCAGAAACCTTTAATCGTACTTAGAGAAGCAGCGTGGCTCAGTGAAAAGAGCACAGGCTTTGGAGTCAGAAGTCATGGGTTCAAATTCAGGATCCGCCAATTGTCAGCTGTGTGACTCTGGGCAAGTCACTTAACTTCTCTGTGCCTGTTACCTCGTCTGTAAAATGCAGATGAAGACTGTGAGCCCCCCATGGGATAACCTGATCACCTTGTTACCTCCCCAGCACTTAGAATAGTGGTGTGCACATAGTAAGCACTTAATAAATGCCATTATTATTATTATTATTATTATTATTAATTTTGCTCGTAGAAATGACCTTTAAAAGAAAAGAAACCTCATTAACAATAAAACCCAAAGGAAAGAGATTAATAGCTGATCAGCCTCTTGAACTGGGGCATGGCAGGCTGGTGGGGATCAGATTTGAATTTTTCTCTGAATTGGTGTTCACCCAGGCCAAATGAAGTGTTTGGTGTATGAGGAGACTGGTGTTCCAAGCAGAGCCTCTTTGGCCCCAAGTGTTTGGAAGGTGTCTTTCTAAGGGGATGATTTTACCTTTATCACTAGTAAGGCCCCTGACTGAATCACCCTCCTTCAGGAACACAGTCCCTGATCATTTAGTAACAGGCAGGGAGCTGAGCAAATGCCATTACAATGAGCATTCCAAAGACCCAGGATCTTGTTATTGCAGTGATAGTTGTTGTCATCTTGAAATTAAATGCTGAACACAACCCATTGGGTTGTACAAAGGCCATGTAGACACTAAAGAGGCAGCGTTAGTCTAGTGGAAAGAGCACAAGGCTCAGAGACCAGAGATGTGGATTCTAGTGCCAGCTCTGGCCTTCTGTATGATCAATGAATTGTATTTATTGAGTGCTTACTATGTGTAGGGCACTGTGCTCTGGAGCAAATTATTTAACTTCTCCATGCTTCAGTTTCTTCATCTGTTAAATGGAGATTAAATACCTGTTGTCCTTCCCTCTTAGACTATGAACTCTGTGTGGAATAGAGGCTATGATCCGATTTGATTATCTTGTATCATCTGCAACGCTTGGCATGGCATTGAGTGCTTAATATAGTTCATAATTTTTAATGTGGTGGTCCTCTCCAATTTCTTTGTCTTATATGTATGGCTTGTGGAGCTACACTACAGTCCTGTTATGTTACTGGTAAATTATACAGGAAGCTGACTAGTTGGAATCGCATGAACCTTGGGGTTGAGGGGCAGTGAAAGGTTACTTTTCTGCTGGGCTTTTCACTCTATTAAAAATATTCTCAGATGTCTTTCACTAACCCCTGAGAATGGCTTCCTGGTCTCCGTGGTTGGAAAAACAATGGTTAATAAGATCAAAGACTTATGGGGCAAATGGGGCTTGTTATTGTACTTATTCAATGCATACTTTGTGCTAAGCATCGGGATAGATCTGCTATAATCAGATCAAAGTCCCCCATCCTACACAGGGTTCACCAACTAAAAGGACAGAAGAAGAGGTGTCTTACCCCCATTTTATGGATTGATTTTAGTAGGACTTTGAAAACAGGGAGAGTTGTGGTCAACTGGTTCCAGCTTTGCCACTGCTCTGCTGTGGGAGCGCAAGTCAACCACTTATGCTCTCTGTGCTTCAATTTCCTCTGGCTATTGATGAGATGATGAGACTACAGCTAAGAGGGCAGGGTGGGCACAGGACAGTGAGGAGCAAGAGAACCACTCTTCCTATTCTGCCTGGATTACTTCATCAGCCTCCTTGCTGACCTCACAGCCTCCTGTCTCTCCCCACTCCAGTACATACTTCACTCTGCTACCCAGATAATTTTTTTTTTACAAAAAACATTCAGGACATGTCATCCCACTCCTCAAAAAACTCCAGTGGTTATCCATCCACCCCTGCATCTAACAAAAACTCCTTATGAATGGCTTTAAAGCACTCCACCACCTTTCCCCCTCCTACCTCACCTCAATTCTCTCCTCCTACAACCCAGACTGCATTCTTCGCTCCTCTAGTGCTAACCTCACTGTGCCTTGATCTCACCTGTCTCAGTGCTGATGTCCTGCCTCTGGCCTGGAATGCCCTCCCTCCTCAAATATGACAGACAATTACTCTTCCACCCCCTTAAAAGCCTTATTGCAGGCACATCTCCAAGGGGCCTTCCCAAAGAAAGCCCGACTTTTCCTCATCTCCCGCACCTTTCTGCATATCACCCTGATTTGTTCCCTTTGCTCTTCTCTCACCACTCCACCCTCGCAACACTTATGTACATATCAGTTATTTTATTTATTTGTATTGATGTCTGTCTCCCCCTCCCTTTAGACAGTGAGCTCATTGTGGGTAGGGAATGTGACTGTTTATTGTTGTACTCTCCCCAGTGCTTAGTTCAGCTTTCTGCACACAGTAAGTTCTCAATAAATATGATTGAATGAATGAATGAATGAACCAGGACGGCAGGAGGTATGTGAGAATATTTTAGTCTATCAGTAGTATTTATCAAGCATTTACCATGTGCTGAGCACTGTGTTAAGCGCTTGAGAGGGTACAACAGAGTTAATAGTCATGAGCTCCACCCACAAAGAGCTCAGAATCTGCCAATTCTGCACAGCAAATACACGAGCATGGGTCCTGAGTGATGGAGCTACCAGAGGTCACAGCTCACCCCACTTGGACAACTGGTGTACCGATCCAGGCAGCAGGGTGGGCTTAGATCCAAAGCCCCTTTCTCCTCCCTCCTTCCCCTTGGACAGGGTCTTGGGGCAACCGAGGAGGGCTCCAGACAGGAGATGTTCAACTCTGTCCCCACCCCTGTCCCCACCCTTCCTTGCATGGGGCACAGACGGACACACCTCTCTGCTGCATATCTCGGCAGCATAGTAATGAATGCAAAGTCTTTTGGGATGCTTATAAAATTTGAATGCCACCTCTTTCTGAGCCATTATCTTTCCCAGATGATAATGGTTTCAGCACTGAAGGATTGGTGCTACAACTGTAAGTATCATGGCTAATGGATTCAAAATGTGGACCTTTGTCTTGCTTTACAAAGGTCATGTCTCCTCCAAGAGGCCTTTCACAATTAAGCCCTCTTTCCCCCATTTCCTTCTCCCTGTTACATCCACTTTTGATTGGATTCTGTACCTTCTGGGAACTTCTGTATCTCACACTCAGATATGTATATATCTGTAATTTATTTCTATTATTGTCTGTCTCCCCCTTTAGATTGGAAGCTCACTGTGGGTAGAAAAAGTTGCCTACCAGCTTTGTTGTCTTGCATTCTCCAAAGCACTCAGTTCAGTGCTTTGCACACAGTAAACACTCAATAAATACCATTGATTGACTGATTTACAGATAACGTAGTACGGTGAATCCTTAGACCTATATCTTGGACTTAGACATTTTAATTTTCCCCAGGCCTTCTAAATCTGAAGAGCTGAGAGGATAGAGAGGTTAGTTCTTGTGCTGATAACAGCAGAGACCACAGTAGCAAGCCACGCTTGTCATCAGAACATGCATGTAGTATTTATTTCTCATGCTGCCCGGTTCTCCCCTTTGAACAGAGGAGGATCCTGAAGGTGAAGGGAAATCCATTTTTCTGCAGGATTACAACTGATGCTACCTCAGCCTCCCTCTGCCCAGATCCTTCCTCTCCCCTCTTCCTCTTCCTACTTTCCCTGTATCGGAGGGAGGAATTGGCCTCTGTATTGTTGCTTTCTCACATAAATGCAGTGTGGCCTAGTGGATAGAGCATGGGCCTGGGAATCAGTAGGACCTGGGTTCTGATCCCAGCTGTGCCACGTGTCTGCTGTGTGACCTTGGGCAAGTCACTTAACTTCTCTCTTCCTAAATCACCTCATCTGTAAAATGACGATTAAGAATGTAACTCCAAGTGGGACACGGACTGAGTCCTATCTGATTAGCTTGCATCTACCCCAGTGCTTAGTACAGTGCTTGGTACATAGTAAGCACTTAACGAATACCATAAAAAAATACACGAGAGCTATTGGAAAATGTCCCCAGAGAACAATTCCTCTTTAAATAGCGGGTCCCAGTAGCCCCGCTGAACTTTCCCTGAAAGACAGGATTAAACTGGCCAAGGACTTGTTAGCTGAGATAACTACCCCTTTAGGCAAGGAACATTTCTTCCAACTCATTCATTCAGTTGTATTTATTGAGCACTTACTTTGTGCAAAGTACTGTATTAAGCTCTTAGGAAAGTACAATATAACAATAAACAGACACATTCCCTGCCTCCACTCTGTTGTACTCTCCCAACCACTTAGTACAGTGCTCTGCACACAGTAAGTGCTGAAGTATGATTGATTGATTGAGGGTTAGGGCATTGGCAGTGGCTGTAGAAGAAACAGATGACAACAGTTCACAGCCTCAGCCTTTCCCCCAGTGATGAGAAGCTCTCCTTGAGAAGCAGTGTGGCTTAGTGGAAAGAGCACAGGCTTGGGAGTCAGAGATCGTGGGTTCTAATTCTGGCTCTGCCACTTGTCAGCTTTGTGACTTTGGCCAAGTCACTTAACTTCTCTGTGTCTGTCATGTCATCTGTAAAATGGGGATTAAGACTATGAGCCCCACGTGGGACAATCTGATAGCCTTGTGTCTACCTCAGCGCTTAGAACAGTACTTGGCACATAGTAAGCACTTAGTAAATATCATCGTTATTATTCAGGAGACCACCCTGGCCCATACTAACAGAATGTTGTGTGCAAGGAACATCTGAGAGACTCTCCTTAGAGCCGGGTGATTTTCACCAAGGCTGCCGGTATATTCCAGAATGCAGAGCCTGTCTGCCTTCCACCTCCCCACACCCACTCCCTTTTCAGCTGCATACCTGGTTTCTGCCAGATTTGTTTGAAAAATGAAACTCCAGCCAAAGACTCACCTGACACGTATAGGGCACATCATGAGTGGATGGTGTTCTGCAGGTTGAAGTGGTCAGGACTCTGAAAGATGGATGAACCATGGTCCTTGTGTCCAGGGATATGTGGGAGGATGCTAGCAGTCTGGTACCTTTCACTCCAAATATTCCAGCAATGCTGCACCTAAGCAGTTTAGTGTCCTGCGCAAGGAAGAAAGCTTAGGCCTCAAGGAAACCCTTGGTTCATGCAAGCTCATTATGGGCAGGGAACATGTCTGTTAGTTTTTTGTATTTTAAGCTCCCAAGAGCTTAGTACAGTGCTCTGCACATAGTAAGTGCTCAAAAATACCATTGATTGACTGATTTCCCCAAAAACTTCAGCATAAAATCTTCCCTTTGGTTTCCTGCAAACAGACAGAGAACTCAATTTTTGCAGTAAGGAGAGTAACTCGGCAAAGTTTGAATTTTCCACAGAGTCTCTTTGTTTCTGCCAGAGGGAGGCTGTTGCAGTGATTGTGGTCAGATGGAGGCTTCTTCGGTGTTGGGGCTGCGGATTTAGCACAGCAGGGCAGTTTAATTCTGGAGCTGAGCAGACCATCAAGGTCAGCCTGGAGTGTTTATTGAGGATCCACTGGAGATATTAAAGTAATGCCCGAGGCAGAGCACTGATCGTAATAATAATTATGGTTGTATATTAAGTGCTTACTGTGTAACAGGAAGCAGCATGACCTAGTGGATTGAGCACTGGACTGAGAGTCAGAGGACCTGGATTCTAATCCCAGCTTCGCCACATGTCTGCTGTACGATTTAGGTAAGTCACTTGTCTGTGCCTCAAGTAAAAATGCCTCAAATACCTCATCTGTAAAATGGGGATGAAAACTGTGAGCCACACATGGGACATAGACTATGTCCAACCTGATCAGCGTGTATCTACCCCAGAGTTTAGTACAGTGCTTGCCACATAGTGAACACTTAACAAATAACATAAAAAAAACTAGGCAAGACTGTAAGCTCCTTGTCTAGCTGTTTTATTATTTGTCTGTCTCCCCCTTCTAGACTGTGAGCCTGTTGTTGGGTAGGGACCATCTCTATATGTTGCCGATTTGTACTTCCCAAGCGCTTAGTACAGTGCTCTGCACACAGTAAATGCTCAATAAATATGATTGAATGAATAAATGCATATCACCCAAGAGCTTAATACGGTGCTCTACACCATTTAATAAGCACTCAGTAAATATAATTAATTGATTAATGGAGAAAAGTTAAGGCTGTGATCCAAAATATCCTCTATCACTCTATTGCACCCTCCCCCACCCCCTCCCTCTTTCTCTCCCTCTCTTCATGTGTCTGCCTCTTTTTGTGTCTGTTTTTCTCTTTCTCTCCCTCCCTCTGCACCTTGGTCTCTTTCTGTCTCTGTCTTTCTTTCTTACCCTGTCTCTTTTTTTCCCAATAGCTATTCCAATTTCTCATCAGCTGTTTGGAAGCTCCAATTACAGCCCATGTTGGGACTGCCCAGACAACCTCAAACAGGTTGAGTTTCAAGTCAGCCTGCAGCCGGGCAACAAGACGATGTCAATAAATGCCCCATGAAGTCATGGCTGTAGTGTTGTGAAGAAACCCCCTTTGAAAGGGAATGGGCCTGTTTTTGATCAGTGAGCTAGCTTGACTTACAGAGCAAAAGACAGTACATGTATGAAAGGTATATCCAATTTTTTTATTGAAAAATAATCACTTCCTCACACCTAAATATTCTCCCT
This sequence comes from Tachyglossus aculeatus, assembly GCF_015852505.1. Lineage (NCBI taxonomy): Eukaryota > Metazoa > Chordata > Mammalia > Monotremata > Tachyglossidae > Tachyglossus > Tachyglossus aculeatus. Next base: position 90,180,199 of record NC_052067.1, read on the forward strand.
TCCTCTTTGCTTACAAACAGGTGAATGGGGAAGCAAATCTGAGTTCTTTGGGGTGCATTTTATCTTTAGTGATGTGAGTGTTTGTGCTCCTTGATACATCTAAGAGGTCTGAAGATTATGAGTGGGACAGATCCACTCATCATTTCATGTCCATTGGATCTGGAATACAAGACTACCATTCTGGAACAGAATCAAGGTCAGATCCTGCCTCGACTGGTAGACTATACCAATAGAAATGTGGGGTTCAGGGTGCATTGAGACACACACAACTTGTTTTGGGAATGCGACATGGTTTCTGTAATGGGAAACCACGCTCACCAATCTGCTGGAGTTTTTTGAAGGGGTCAACAAGCACGAGATTATTTAGATTTTCCAAAAGCCTTTGACAAGGTTCCAGACTGCAAAGAAAATGAACAAAAATGCATTATCATGGGATTGGAGGGAACGTTTTGCGATGAACAAAGCTAAAAACGTGGAAAGCAAAGGGTAAGGATAAGCAGGCGCTTTCTGGGCATCAATAATATTTCAGATTTGTATCATAATAATAATTGTGGTATTTGTTAAGCACTTACTATGTTCTAGGCACCTTACTAAGCACCGGGGTAGATACAAGATAATCTAGTCAGACACAGTCCCGATCCCATATAGGGTTCATAGTCTTCATCCCCATTTTACAAATGAGGTAACAGACACAGAGAAGTTATGTGACTTGCCCGCAGTCACACAGCAGAAAAGTGCTGGATCTGAAATTAGAACCCAAGTCCTTTTGACTCCCAAGGCCATGCTCTATCTACTGGACCACACTGCTTCTCAACTTGCTCAAGGATTTATATCTTTATCTTTTCCAAAGTGCTATTCACATCCTTATCCTCAGAGCATCCCTGTGAGAAGCAGATGAAGAACCTAGAGAAATTAAATAAATGGCTTAAGGTCAAAAGTAGGTCAGTGACAGAGAAGATCATTTTTCATCAAGCAACATGGCTCAGTGGAGAAAGCATGGGCTTGGGAGTCAGAGGACATGGGTTCTAATCCTGCCTCTGCCGCTTGTCTGCTGTGTGACCTTAGGCAAGCTGCTCAACTTCTGTGTGCCTCAGTTCCCTCATCTGTAAAATGGGGATGAAATCTGTGAGCCCTATATGGGACAACCTGATTACTTTGTATCTACCCCAGTGCCTAAGCAGAATAGTGCTGGGCACATAACATATACCATAATTATTATTATTATTATTAACAAAACATTCAGGACATGTCATCCCTCTCCTCAAAAATATCCAGTGGTTGCCTACCCACCTCCACATCAAAAAAAAAAAAAAAACCTACTCCTCACCACTGGCTTTAAAGCACTCAACCACCTTGTCCCCTCCTACCTCACCTCACTACTCTCCTACTACAACCCAGCCAGCACACTTCACAACACTAATCCTAACTTTCTCACTGTGCCTCGATCTCTCCTACCTCGCCACTGAAACCTCGACCGTGTCCTGCTTCGTGCCGAGAACACTCTTTCCTAAAATCTGTCAGACAATTACTCTCCCCTACTTCAAGGCTTTATTGAAGGCACACCTCCTCCAGGAGTCCTTCCTTGACTAAGCCCTCCCTTTCCTCTTCTCCCACTCCCTTCTGCTTTGCCCTGACTTGCTCCCTTTGTTCTTCCCCCCTCCCATCCCCACAGCACTTATGTACATATCCGTAATTTATATATATTAACGTCTGTCTCCCCCTCTAGATTTTGGGCAGAGAATGTGTCGGTTTATTGTTGTATTGCACTCTCCCAAGCGTTTAGTGCAGTGCTCTGCACACAATAAATATGATTGAATGAATGAGCATAGGCCTGGATATCATAACGGCCTGGGTTCTATTCCTGGCTCCACGACTTGTCCGCTGTGTTAGCTCAGGCAAGTCACTTAATTTCTCTGTGCCTCAGTTCCATCATCTGTAATAAGATTGTGAGCCCAATGTAACGCAGGAATTGTGTCCAACCTGATTACCTTGTGTCTACCCCAGAGTTTAGAACAGTGCCTGACTCATTGTAAGCACTTAACAAATACCTTAAAGGGAAAAAAAGGTCCAAATCTCCTGACTTCCAGTCCCTCGTTCTTTGCAGTATCTCCCCAAGGGGCCTAGTGGACTCCCCCAAAGTTTCGTGTTAATACTGATTTTGTTTCCCATCACATGATCTGGAAGAAGATTGGTGGAGGAAAAAAAGGGAGAGACAGGCAAGTCATTGCTCACAGCTTACTGGCTATTAATTTTGTCAGAATCCCATAGGGCAATCATTCCCCACAAAATCCACTGTCTGCTGTGGAATCAACCACACAGGATTTGCCGTAATATGTGTTTTCACTTTGTGTTTTGGCTAGAACGTTGTTGGGGAATTAGGGAACGTTCTCCTGACTGTGTGAACCTATTGTGAACCGAGAAGCAGCGTGGCTCAGTGGAAAGAGCACGGGCTTTGGAGTCAGAGGTCATGGGTTCAAATCCCGGCTCCTCCAACTGTCAGCTGTGTGACCTTGGGCAAGTCACTTAACTTCTCTGGGCCTCAGTTACCTCATCTGTAAAAGGAGGATTAAGACCGTGAGACCCCCGTGGGACAACCTGATCACCTTGTAACCTCCCCAGTGCTTAGAACAGTGCTTTGCACATAGTAAGTGCTTAATAAATGCCATTATTATTATTATTATTATTATCATTATTATTATTATTATTTGGATCCGGTGCACTGTGGTGTTGGAAGGAAACATTTGTGGGCCTATGGGTTTGGGTGACTGAGTGGGGCATCAGTCCGAGTGAGAATGGCAGCATGAGTTTTCCTTAATGAGGTGTTTGGCAAGATCATAACCTCCATGTTATCAGAGAAATGGGTGACCCTCTGGAAACTCAACCCCTCTAAAGACTCTGCCACATGTCTGCTGTGTGACCTTGGGCAACTCACTTAACTTCTCTGAGCCTCAGTTACCTCATCTGTAAAATGGGGATTAAGATTGTGAGCCCCACATGGGACAACCTGATCACCTTGTATTCCCCTAGCGCTTAGAACAGTGCTTTTCACATAGTAAGCACTTAACAAATGCCATCATTATTATTAAAGGCCTTCTCTGTTTTAGTCCTCCCTTCTTCCCAGTAATGTTGCCCCCTCAGTCACTTCAGCACCTGGATATTTGTAATCGATCAATTATATTTGCTAAGTGCTTACTATGTGCAGAGCACTGTACTAAGTGCTTGTGAGAGTACAATATAACATTGGTTGAGATGTTCCCTGCCCACAGCATGCCTGCGGTCTAGAGGTGGAGACAGATATTAAAATAAATTATGGAAGGTATTTAAGAGCTGGGAGGCAGGGGGTGGGGTGAATAAAGGGTTCAAATCCAAGTGCAAAGGTGACAAAAGAGGTAGGTGAGGGATTAGATGGGGAAGTCCTCTTGGAGGAGCTGTGATTTTAATAAGGCTTTGAAAGTGGGGAGAGTGGTGGTCTATCAGATATGAAGAGGGAGAGAGTTCCAGGCCAGAGGCAGGACATGGGGAGAGGGGTCAGCGGTGAGAAAGATGGGACAGAAGTACAACGAGTAGGTTTGTATTGATGTAATTTATTCACTTTTGTCTATTTTTAAAGCTGTTCTCTTCTTAATTTCCATCTATTTGTTGATTCATGTCTATCATCTTTACCATTAAATTTTAAGCCCCTCCAAGGTGGAGAACTGCATTTTATACTTCTCCTGTAAGTCCCACAATGGCCCAGTTCATTGTTTGGCAAACAGCAGGGGACTCAGGCAACACTCTGATATTGATACAGAATGGTTGCATTATGAAGATCAGGTTGGATCAATCCAGGGAGCACTGTTGGCTCTGCTAATGCCTGCCAGATGTTTTGTAAATGATAAAGCAAAGAAAGCTTAGGTGGGAAGTATTGCTGTTAGCATTAACAGCATTGCAACACAGGACATATCCTGTTCCCACCCGAGAACGTAGCATGGCGTAGTGGATAGACCATGAGCCTGCAAGTCAGAAGGTCATGGGTTCTAATCCCAACTCTGACACTTGTCGGTTGTGTGACCTTGGGCAAGTCACTTCACCTCTCTGTGCCTCAGTTACCTCATCTGTAAAATGGGGATTGAGACTGCAAGCCCCACGTAGGACAGTATTTTTTGCCAAATTGTACTTTCCAAGTGCTTAGTACAGTGCTCTACAGTAAGCGCACAATGAATACAATTGAATGAATGACAGGGAAAGTGTCTAATTAGGTTATCCACCCTAGCATTCATTCATTCATTCAATTATATTTATTGAGTGCTTACTGTGTACAGAGCACTGTACTGAGCACTTGGGGAGTACAAGTTGGCAACATATAGAGATGGTCCCTACCCAACAGAGGGCTCACAGTCTAGAAGGGGGAGCCAGACAACAAAATAAAACATGTGGACAGGTGTCGTCATAGCATTTAGTGCAATTACCAGCACGTGATAATAATAATAATCATGGCATTTGTTAAGTACATACTATGTGCCAAGCACTGTACTAAGCTCTGGGGTGCATAAAAGCAAATTGGGTTGGACACAGTTCCTGTCCCATCTGGGGCTCACAGTCTCAATCCCCATTTTACAGATGGGGTAACTGAGGTACAGAGAAGTGAAGTGACTTGCCCAAGGCCACACAGCACATAAGTGGCAGAGCCAGGATTAGAACCTCGTCTGGCCTTATGCCATCAAGGCGTCTCCGACCCACAGCGATGCCATGGACACATCTCTTCCGGAACCCCCCACTTCCATCTGCAATCATTCTGGTAGTGGATCCAGAGAGTTTTCTCGATAAAAAATATGGAAGTGGTTTACCATTGTCTCCTTTGGCGCACTCAACTTGAGTCTCCACCTTTGACTCTCTGTCATGTTACTGCTGCCCAGCACGGGTGAGTCGATTAAGACTGTGAGCCCTATGTGGGACAGGGACTGTTTCCAACCTGACTAACTTGTATCTACCCCAGTGCTTAGAACATTGCCTGGCACATAGTAAGAACTTAACGAATACCATAAGTATTATTATTATTATTTTGACTTGTAGCAGATTGCCTTCCACTCGCTAGCCACTGCCCAAGCTAGGAATGGAATGGCCTCTGCTTGACTCTCCCTCCCATAGTTGAGACTGGTAGAGGACTGGAGACTCTCCAGGTGTGACCCTGAGAGGAGGGATTAGAACCTATGACCTCCTTATTCCCAGGCCTCTGCTCTATCCACTGGCCATTATTGTTATGGTGTATGCTGACCTCCTGTGGGACTTTCTGAAGATTAATCTAATTGGGGAAGAAGAATAATGTTGCACAATAACTTTCCCTTGACAGAGGGCTTGTCTGTTCAACACAGATCATGCTCTTCATTCCTCCCAAGCTGAACTTTGAAACATTACCCCTTCTTGACTTGTCTCTGGCCCATTTTTCACATCATTTCTCCCTTTCACCTCTCACCATGACCCTCTCTGCTTTCAAAATCCTTGTAAAAACGCCTCCTCCAAGGAGCCAGAATTCTGTCCACCTGGCTGTTCCACACCTCCCTCTTCACCCTTCCCCGTGGTGAGATGGGGTCAGGCTTTGGTCTCGGGAGGATTGATTTCATGAAGCAAGGGAAGCAGTCCCAAAGTTTCTTCAGTAGAATCCTCTCACGCCTATGGGTACTTTTAGAATTGCCCATTGTTGGATAGGGACCATCTCTATATGTTGCCAACTTGTACTTCCCAAGCGCTTAGTACAGTGCTCTGCACACAGTAGGTGCTCAATAAATACGATTGAATGAATGAATGAATGAATGAGCCCTCCCCCATCAGTCCTCCCATTGTCCTGGTCTTGCCTTTCTTTAGCCAACTCAGCAACCTTATGTTTATTTGTGAGTTAGCATTTTATCTGTCCACTTGCAACTTTCATTCATATCTACTCTCACCCTCTCTTAACTACTGTAGATTTATCAATGGAAGTGTCTCGCCTCCTCCATTAAACGGTAAACTCCACGGAGTCAGGTGTTAAGTTTTTTTACTTATTCCACATGAAACCCAAGCAACCTAGTTCAGTTCTCTGCATCAGTCAATCGCAGTGATTCTGTTTCTGCTGCTGATTCCAGTCTCCTCTAAATGTAAGTGAACACAGCACAAAGAGAAGCAGAGAAGAGTAGAGAGGTTGAGCAGTCCTCTGGGCTTAATAAAATAATTGCTGGTTGAAAATCTTTTCCTCACAAAACAGTCTCCTTCCCTCACAGAAAATTCTGACCTCTTTACCCTCTCTTTTTATCTAAGGCCCTCATGCCCCATTTGAACTCCCTACCCAATCTCTTCCATCCTTATGCACAAATGCATGCCCTCAACTTTGCCCCCTCTGCGAAACCCAACTCTCCATCCTCCAGTCCCTTTGACCAGTCTCGCACGACCAAGGCCCAGCTCCCCAGAGTTCTTACTCAGCTCCCGGGCTCTTGCTGTGGAGTGCTGTTGTTGGAAATCCAGACACCAGGTCAATTTGGGCCACTCTGAATTACTGCTAGCTAGTTTCCAGTCTGCTCTCTTCCATGTGGAAATTTCATCTCTCCTCTGCCAACTACTCCCATTTCCACACACCCCACCTTTACTCTCCTCTGAAGCCCCCACCCCTGCTTACATCTTGCCCCTGATGACCTGGTTGTCTACCTTGTGGACCTATTAAAAACCACTAGGCATGAGCACCTCAAAATCCCCTCCTCCCCTTTCCAACTGCCTCCCATGCCCAAATCCACTCTCTCAACCCTCTCAACTTTCTTTCAAGAGCTCTCCCACTTGCTTTTAAAGTCTGGCTCCTTTACCTGTGCCTCTGACCCCATCACTTTTGATTTTCTAAAAACAGTTTACTCTCACTCTTCTTCACCCCTACTGACTACCATCATCAACCGCTCCCTCCTTTGCTCTTTCCCCTCTGTCTTCAAACACATTCATATCACCCCTATCATAAACATTCCTTTTCTGAATACTGCTGCATGCTTCAGCTATCTTCCCATCTCTCCACTCCACCTCCTCTGGTGGCTTGCTTACATCCTCTGCCTCCACTTCAACTCCTCCCGATTCAATCATGTTTATTGAGTGCTTTACTGTGTGCAGAGCACTATACTAAACTCTTGGGAGAGTACGAGGTGCAGATGATTTTGAAAGGGAGGGCCAGTAAAACTTTCCTTACCTTACAATGGCTTAACGTTGAAGCCAGCCCTGGGTGGAATGATCCAGGCTGATTTACCAAATGATAGTCCTTGTTGAATTGACACGCCCAGTGGATTGGTCTCTTATGGTTTTTGGTATCGTGGTATTTGATAAGCGCTGAGATAGGTATAAGTTAATCAGGTCGAATGCAGCCCCTGTCCCGTAAGGGGCTCGCAGTCTGAGTTTAAGGAAGAACAGATATTTTGTCCCCATCAATCAATCAATCGTATTTATTGAGCACTTACTGTGTGCAGAGCACTGTATTAAGCACTTGGGAAGTACAAGTTGGCAACATATAGAGACAGTCCCTACCCAACAGTGGACTCACAGTCTAGAAAAAAATCTTACAGATGAGGAAACTGAGGTACAAAGAAGTTAGGTGACTTGCCCAAGGTTAAGCAGAAGACAACTGGCTGAACCAGGATTAGAACCCAGATCCTCTGATTCTTAGGCCCGTGAGCTTTCCATTAGGCCATGCTGGGCTTCGTATCCAATGTAGCCATCCTGCCTGTTTACCTCGTTGGACCCACCCTCAAATGGCCATTGATCTTATTTTCTTTAATGGCTTAATGGAAGCAATGCTTTCACTCTTCAGCCTGGTTTCTAAGGTGGAAAATGCTTCAGGGTTCCAAATTATTGTGTGATTACTAGGAGCCGTCTTTTGGTTTTTTTGTTTAATCGCCAGTCAAGAAACTTTAAAGTTAGCAGGCTTAGGCACAGAGACCCTCAAAGATTGCCAAGCAGGCTCCATCCAAAGCCCTAGAAGCAAAATGATTCCTGTTCTGTCCATTGCCAGGAGAAAAGGTCAGGTTTGGTGTTGACGTCTGGTGCCTAAATCCTTTATTCTTTTTCCAATGCAGAGCTGAGATTCCAACAAGCTTTCTCACATAATTAGAGATAAATTATGTTGCCATGAAGAGCCTGCCTCTAAACAGTGCCTAGCGGTTACGGCCAATGCTCTCAGATGGGATGAGAATGAGGAAAAGGCCCCAAAACCCAGCCAACTGAGATAAGATGAAACTCGGAAAGAAAAAGGAAAGCTGGTATTTTCAAACCAGATTTTCCTACTGCTGTGTCTTTTCTCAACACCCCTTCTGTGTCCAAAAAAAGTCCTCCAAGTGAGTGTAGCTGAATAGGTTTTATGGCCTAGTGGATAGACCACAGGTCTGGGAGTCCGAAGGACCTGGGTTCTAATGCTAACTTTGCCACTTGTCTGCTGTGTGACCTTGGGCAAGTTACTTTCTCTGTGCCTCAATTACCTCATCTGTAAAATGGGGATTAAGACTGTGAGCCCAATGTGGTTCCAGCGCTTAGAACAGTGCTTTGCACATAGTAAGCACTTAGTAAATGCTATCATTATTGTCATTATCACATGAACTGTGTTCAATCTGATTACCTTGTAACTACCCCAATGCTTACTACAGTGCCTGGCACATAGTGCTTAATAACTAACATTAAAAAAAATTAATGTGATCCCGGGGTACAGAACACAAATAGGGCTTCTGTAATTGACAAGCACAATCTCGAAAGGAGAGGGATGAAGATAATGACCCCCTTCGAGGGAGAGAGCTCCAGAGAGCAGAGACCATATCTATTTTTAACATACACTCTGTTCCCCTATAACATGGAGGTTGAGTTTTTGCAGATTCTGAGAATTAATAATAATAATAGTATTTGTTAAGCACTTACTATGTGCCAAGCACTGTTCTAAGAGCTGGGGTAGATACAAGGTGATCAGGTTGTCCCACGTGAGGCTCACAGTCTTAATCCCCATTTTACAATTGAGGTAGCTGAGGCCCAGAGAAGTTAAGTGACTTGCCCAAGGTCACACAGCAGACAAGTGGTGGAGCTGGGATTAGAACCCACATTCCATTCTAGCCAAAATGTGCAGTGCGAACATGTTCCAACAGAGCAGAGTATAGGTCTTTCCAAAGTCACTGCTCCAAGGCAGTCTCTCTATTTCTGTTTGCCACACGCCAGAGTGGTCCGTCTGCTACTCTCCACAACTACTTCATGGTCTGTGGTCTTGGTTTCATCATCTAGAGCACGGGTCTGAGAGTCAGAAGGACCTGGGTTCTAATCCTAGCTCTGCCACTTGTCTGCTTTGTGATCTTGGACAAGTCACTTCACTTCTCTGGGCCTCAGTTACCTCATCTGTAAAACTGGGATTAAAGCTGTGAGCTCCATGTGGAACAAGGACTAAAGTCCAATGTGATTTGCTTGTATCCACCCCAACACTTAGTACAGTGGCTGGCACATAATAAGCACTCAACAAATGCCACATTTATTATTATAATTACTACCATTATTACTATTATTTACAATTCCCCCGTTCCAGCCCACCATAAGGATGCTATTAGATCTCCTTCTGACTTCCATTCTATTCTCATGACCAGCCCAGTGAGGAATGATGTGGTAGGCATAGCTTTGATGCTAATTGAATGCCTTAGTTCCATGAATGAGTGAATGACCTCATCATTTGTGATCCTGTTGGGCCACTTGACATTAAGTCTGGGAACTGCTCTAGAAATTGACAGTGGTCTCTGTGGCAAGCCCAGCCCGCCCAGCTAAATACTTTGGCAGTTGGGAAAGACCATGCACATTCCCTTACTTAAACCCGGGAAAGGGTAAATTCTCCCCTACACTTTAGGCTCCTTGTGGGAAGGGAACTTGTCTACTAAGTCTGATCTGTATCTGATCTGATCTGATTATATTGTATCTACCCCAGCACAGTGGGGTTTTTTTTGTTTAGCTTTTTTTTATGGAATTTGTTAAGCACTTAGTCTGTGCCAGGCACTGTACTGAGAGCGTGGGTAGATGCAAACTAATCAGGTTGAACACGTGGGGCTCACAATCTTAATCCCCATTTTACAGATGAGGAAACTGAGGCACAGAGAAGTTAAGTTCCTTGCCAAGATCACACAGCAGGCAAGTAGAGTAGCTGGGATTAGGACCCAGTCCACTCAGAAGAAATATCACAATAGTTATTACTCAGGCAGAGCAGATGGTCAAACCAGTTTATGACAGTTTGGCAGTTAGTTTCTCTGCCAGCAGCACATTTGATATGGGGTAGATCTTTCATGCCCTTGATGTCTGTGCAAGACAGGGGCTCAGAGGCAATTTTAACCTTCAATCAGTTGCTTAACCTTTCCTTCGGTAGCTAATCATCTCTTATCCAAATGATGAAATTTGCAACATCATGAGCAAGGAGAAAGGGACACTAACAGCTGGTGCAGTTATAAGACTGACAGAAAGCCCGTCACTTTCGACAATGGGTCAAGACATGCAGGGGGTGGGGCCTTCTGGCCATTTGGCTGAATTCTGTGATGTCTGTCTGGGGTCCAGAGAGAGAGAATGTTGGGGTGGCTTCTTCCAACACCTCCAAAAGAAACTGGGAAAAATGTGCTTAAGATTTGAGGCCTAGCCTAGGAGAGGAGTCCAGACCTCTCATGTGAACCTCAGGGATGCAGCATAAACTCTTGCACTAGGGAGAACATATCCAAGACTTCTATGGATAGAACTTATTTGAGGCTTGAAACAGGTGCCTTAAGGTTTGAGGCTTGAAACAGGTGCCTTAGGGTAACACTCCCCATGCATATTCTAGACTCAATCTTTTTTTAAATGGTATTTAAGTGCTATGTGCCAGGTAATGTATTAAGTGCTGGGGAAGATACAAGATCATCAGGTTGGGTACAGTACATGTTCCATATGGAACTCACAGTCTTAATCCCCATTTTACAGATGAGGGAACTGAGGCACAGAGAAGTAAAGTGACTTGCCCAAGGTCACACAACAGACAAGAGGCAGAGCAGGGATTAGAGCCCAGGTTCTCTGGCTCCCAGGATGGTGCTCTTTCCATTAGGCCATGCTGCTTCTCTAGTCTGGGATTACATCTTTCAGAGGGCTGGGATCTTTAACTTTTCCTGCCCTCTATTTTTATATTTGACATCTTGATGTTGAAACGCATGTAAGGGGCAATTTGAAAGTTTGTTCACTGCTGATGACAATTTCTCCTCTAGACTGTAAGCTCGTGGTGGGCAGGGAATGTGTCATATTATTAGATGGTACTCTCCCAAGATCCTAGTACAGTGATCTGCACACAGTAAGCACAGTAAATGTGATTGACTTTCCTTGAGTTTAAACAATGCCCTGGCTCTTTGGACACTAACTTTCAAAAATTGGTTCTATCCTTGTATCTAAACTGCTGTTTCCAGCTAAGCAGAGGCAACATCTAGAAGCAGTGTGGCCTAGTGAAAAGAGCATGGGCTGGAGAGTCAGAGGACATAGGTTCTAATTCCAACTCTGCCACATGTCTGCTGTGTGACCTTGGCCAAGTCACTTCACTTCTCTGGGCCTCAGTGACCTCATCTGTAAAATGGGGATTAAGACTGGGAGCCTCATGTGAGGCAGGGACTGTGTCCAACCTGATTAGCTTGCATCTTCCCCAGCATTTAGAACAGTACTTGGCACATAATAAGTGCTTAACAAATACCAATTTTATTATTAATTATCAAACAATCAGTGGTATGTATAGAGTGCTTACTTTGTGCAGAGCACAGTACAAAACCCTTGGGAGAGTGCAGTTCAATAAGCTTGTTGTGGGAAGGGAATATGTCTGCTTATTGTTTGAGTGTACTCTCCCAAGCACATAGTAAAGTATTCTGCACACAGTTAAGTGCTCAGTAAATAAGACTGAATGAAGTTGGTAGAAATGATTCCTGCCCTGAAGGAGCTTATAGTCCATCTGGGGGAAACAGACATTAAAATAGATTACAGATTAGGGGAAGCAGTGGCTCAGTGGAAAAAGCCTGGGTTTGGGAGTCGGAGGTCATGGGTTCTAATCCTGGCTCCGCCGCTTGTCAGCTGTGTGACTTTGGGGAAGTCACTTAACTTCTCTGGGCCTCAGTTACCTCATCTGTAAAATGGGGGTTAAGACTGTGAGCCCCACATGGGACAACCTGGTCACCTTGCATCCTCCCCAGTGCTTAGAACAGTGCCTTGCACATAGTAAGCACCTAACAAATGCTATCATTATTATTATTATTATTATTATTATTATTATTATTATTATTATTATTATTACAGGTAAGGGAAACAATCAAATACAAGGATATGGACAAAAACTAGCCCAAGGCTGCCAGAAAAGTGAGAAAGTACGATCCATCAATCAGGGTTATTTATTGAGTGCTTACTGTGTGCAGAGCATTTAACAAATTTAAAAAAAGTTCTGTGGGATTGAGGCTGAGGTGAATGCCAAATGTCCAAAGGTCACAGATCCATCGGCCACAGTTGATGTGACAGTACGAGTAGGAAGGTTTAGGGTTGGAACCATCTTTTCCCACTTCAGTGGCCTTGAAGTGGGGTCTTGAAGACCCTATTTTTTTCTATTCATTCAATCGTATTTATTGAGCGCTTACTGTGTGCAGAGCAATGTACTAAGCACTTATTGAAATATTGAATGCAAACATTAGTAACAAAGAAATCAATTTCTCTGTTAACAGAGGTTTGAATTGATCACGTTGTTCTCCAGAAGAACTGGTTAAACATAAGGCTTATCACGAGCTGGGTCATCACTCAACAGGTTCAAAACAAATTTTGCTCCAGTTCTCTAAGCATACATTCATTCAGTCAGTCATATTTATTGAGCGCTTACTGTGTGCAAAGCACCATACTAAGCTCTTGGGAAAGTACAATATAACAACAAACAGACACATTCCTGCCCACAATGAGCTCCATCTAATCCTTCCGATGGACGGACAGCCCAAGATCATGGTACTCCACACAATTTGGAAATTTTCATGCTGGAACTTGTCATCTTCTTAAGCAGCCTGCTTCACAATATCAGATTGGACCAGTGGCAAACCAGGTTAACTCGATGTGGGTTTCACAAGCTGAGCACATCGCTTGTGTGGCTTTGGAAGTCTGAATGAAACTCTGCTCTCCCTTAATATATTTCAACCTCAAGAATGGGTAACTGAGAATGGTTGGTTAAAGAACAGATCTTTTTCCACTCATCAACTCCTATAGCGTGTGTGATTTCAAAATAAAAAAAAAACTCTTTTTAAATTTTCAGAAAGAGGTCAAGTTCAGAAAAATACCGTATGGAATTACGTATCATCTGGAAATCAGCAATAAACCACGTCTGGATGTTGGATGAGACCATTTCAGCAGGCTACGAAGAGCATGCGTTCTGGAATCAATAGACATGGTGAGCAAATGAAGAACAGATGTTAGGCAAATATAGACTTTGTTCCTGCTCCTGAGTCATTTCAGCATCACTTAGTTATCTGATTAGCACCTGGGTCCATGTTAACAAACACCTAGAGGTCTTGTGGAAGATTCATTTAAGCAGATGTGTCCTCAGCCCATGAGAGGGTCAGTGAATAAGCAGATTGCACCAACTACTAATTGATCTGGAGGTAGCCAGGCAGAATACTTTCCCTTTTGATAAGAGCTGGTCGTAGCTCACAACTCAACAAGTAATTATTGAGAATGAACTCAGAAACTGCCTGGGTTTGCAGAAGGCAAGACTAATATTATGCTCCTAATCTGTAGACTGGAAGCTCCTTGTGGGAAATAATAATAATAATGTTGGTATTTGTTGTGCGCCTACTATGTGCCGAGCACTGTTCTAAGCACTGGGGTGGATACAAGGTGATCAGTTTGTCCCCCATAGGGCTCACAGTCTTCATCGCCATTTTACAGCTGAGGGAACTGAGGCACAGAGAAGTTAAGTGACTTGCCCAAAGTCATACAGCTGACAAGCAGCGGAGCCGGGATTAGATCCCACAACCTCTGACTCCCAAGGATTGTGTCTACCAGCTCTGTTGTATGCTCCCAAGTGTTCAGTTACAGTGCTCTGCACACAGTAAGTGCTCAACAAATATCATTGATCAAAGTGTTTGAAAATCATATTTGCATTATCCACCTGTTTGTTAAGTGGGCAATTGTTGGCAGCCCTGGTTTCCACCGCAGGTGCCCAGGCACAGTAAAACTGGCCACACTGGAAACACCTCTGTGTTAATCAAAGTTGTTCATTCAGCAATGGTGATTAGGGAAATCGATCTTGTGTCCTTTCTCTCCCCACTTTATCCTAAAGCAGAACACATAATGGACCCTGTCTTTGGTCTATCAGGTGGCCAGATAGAATCCCCTTAAACATGATTGTCTGGCCTAGGTTGAGAGGTCTGCTCATGGCGGTCCTCAGGACACTTGGAAGTTATTCATTCATTCATTCATTCAATCATATTTATTGAGCACTTACTGTGTGCAGGGCACTGTACTAAGCACTTGGGAAGTACACGTTGGCAACGTATAATAATAACAATAATGTTGGTATTTGTTAAGCGCTTACTATGTGCCAAGCACTGTTCTAAGTGCTGGAATAGCGCTATATAGAGATAGTCCCTACCCAACAACGGGCTCACAGTCTAGAAGGGGGAGACAGACAACAAGACAAAACATGTGGACAGGTGTCAAGTCATCAGAATTAATAAAATAAAGCTAGATGCATATCATTAACACGATAAATAGAATAGTAAATATATGCAAGCAAAATAAATAGAGTAATAAATCTGCACAAACATATATGCAGGTACTTTGGGGAGGGGAAGGAGGTAGGGTGGGGGGGATGGGGAGGAGAGAAAAGGAAAAAGGGACACCAATGAGGCCTAGGAAGGGAGTCGCAGGGGCACACTCTCAATCGTATTTATTGAGCGCAGGGCAGTGTACTAAGTGCTAGGGGAGTACATCACAACAATATAACAGACATTCCCGGCCCACAGCGACCTTACAGTCTCCCCCGTCTAGACCATAAGCGCACAGGGAATGCATCTCTCTATTGCTCTATTGTACTCTCCTAAGCGCTCAGTAAAGAGCTCTGCCCACCGTAAGCGCTCAATAAATACGAATGAGGCAAACAGGGTTCCAGGGGAGGAGAAAGGGGTCAGTTATTTGAGTTATTTGAGTTATTTGAGTACAAGGCCGTGGCAGGAATGGGCTGTTTTAGAAACCTTTCAAAACCAGCCTACTTTGACTATAAAACTCTATGGTATAAAAAGGCTGGTTTTGCCTACATTCTCCCCAGAGGCTATTGGAATATTGTGCAAGAAGACTGCCGCCTCTGCCAATAGAAGAGAATAACCCACTCCCCTGGGGGCAAGGCTGAGTTCTCCTCTAGAAGTGCAAGGAAAAGACATTCATTTGGAGTTTCATGTGGTTTGCTGTGCTTGCCTGCCTCATTTCATCTGACCTTACCTCATCTTCTGCTCCTCTCCTCCCCATCGCCCCTACTCCCTCCCTCTGCTCTACCCCCCTCTCCGCCCCACAGAACTTGTGTGTATATGTACATATTTATTATTCTATTTATTTTATTAATAATGTGTATATATCTATAATTCTATTTATTTATTTTGATGCTATTGGTGCCTGTCTACTTGTTTGGTTTTGTTGTCTGCCTCCTCCCTTCTAGACTGTGTGCCCATTGTTGGGTAGGGATTGTCTCTGTTGCCGAATTGTACTTTCCATGCGCTTAGTACAGTGCTCTGCACACAGTAAGCACTCAATAAATACGATTGAATGAATGAGTGAATCTCCTGATCAATCAATCAATCGTATTTGTTGAGTACTTACTGTGTGCAGGGTACTGTAATTAACTGTTGGGAGATTACAACATAACAGTATAACAGAAGGATTCCCTGCCCACAATGAGCAAAAGAAGTTCCAGATAGTAAAATATTTCTCTCTGGAATAAAAAAAAAGAGGTGAGTTAATTTGGGGGTGATTATAGGTGAAAATTTTGTCCAGTCACTACTCCAACAAAACCACGTGGCAAGCCACTTGTAATTGATTTCTGTGAAGCAGATGATCAAACTTGATCTTGTAACTCTGAATCTCAGTGGCTTCAAAAGTCGTTGCGTGACTGGACGCTATGGTTCAACTCTGTGAGAACTTTTAATCAATCAATCAATCGTATTTATTGAGCGCTTACTGTGTGCAAAGCACTGTACTAAGTGCTTGGGAAGTACAAGTTGGCGACATATAGAGACAGTCCCTACCCAACAGTGGGCTCACAGTCTAAAAGGGGGAGACCGAGAACAAAACCAAACATACTAACAGAATAGAATAAATAGAATAGATATGTACAAGTAAAATAAATAAATAAATAGAGTAATGAATATGTGCAAACATATATACATATATACAGGTGCTGTGGGGAAGGGAAGGAGGTAAGATGGGGGGGATGGAGAGGGGGACGAGGGGGAGAGGAGGGAAGGGGCTCAGTTTGGGAAGGCCTCCTGGAGGAGGTGAGCTCTCAGTAGGGCCTTGAAAGGAGGAAGAGAGCTAGCTTGGCGGATGGGCAGAGGGAGGGCATGCCAGGCCCGGGGGATGACGTGTGCCAGGGGTCGATGGCGGGACAGGTGAGAACGAGGTACAGTGAGGAGATTAGTGGCAGAAGAGCGGAGGGTGCGGGGTGAGCTGTAGAAGGAGAGAAGGGAGGTGAGGTAGGAGGGGGCCAGGTGATGGACAGCCTTAATCATATGATTTCCTTGGATCTCCCCAAATACAGGAAGGCTAGTTTTCATTCTAGTTTGGAGTCTATACAGCCAAGAGGTCTCAATTTCAATCATAAGAAACAAGAGCTTCAGCGTTTAATAGAAGGATAAAGACACACAGTTGATCTCCAGTAGGTGCCTTTGTGTCATTCTGTGAAATTGGTGAAGAACAAGTCTGTGTTCCCCATGTCTATGCCCTTCATGGTTCTGTAGACTTCAATCCAGTCCTATCTCAACCTTTGTCCTTCCAAACTGAAAAGTCCCAATGTTTCCTCTCTATTCTCATATATAAACTTCTCTACTACTACTACTAACTATGGTATTTGTTAAGAGCTTACTATGTAATAATAATGATGGCATTTATTAAGTGCTTACTATGTGTGAAGCACTGTTCTAAGCGCTGGAGGGGATGCAAGGTGATCAGGTTGTCCCACATGGACAACCCCATTTTAATCCCCATTTTACAGATGAGGTCACTGAGTCTCAGAGAAGTTAAGTGACTTGCCCAAGGTCACACAACAGACATGTGACGGAGTTGGGATTAGAACCCATGACCTCTGACTCCCAAGCCCGTGCTCTTTCCACTGAGCCACGCTGCTTAAGCACAGGGGTAGATACAGGGTAGTCATGTTGTCCTAAATGGGGCTCACAGTCTTAAATCACCATTTTACAGATGAGGTTACTGAGGCCCAGAGAAGTGAAATGACTTGCCCAAGGTCACAAAGCAGACAAGTGGCGGGGTTGGGATTAGAACCCATGTCCTCTGGCTCCCAAGCTGGTGCTCTTGTCACTAAGCCATGCTGCTTCTCTATTCTCCAGATGAGCTATACCTTCTCAAGTGCAATTTTGATTTTTCCAAAAAGTCTTCCAAGGTGCTTGGAAGGTTTTGAATGTGTTATTCTTCCAGTTTCCCTGGAGGACTAGGTATCCTTAGAATGAAATCCTGATTTTAGACTGTGAGCCCACTGTTGGGTAGGGACTGTCTCTATATGTTGCCAACTTGTACTTCCCAAGCGCTTAGTACAGTGCTCTGCACACAGTAAGCGCTCAATAAATATGATTGATGATGATGATGATGATGATGATATTCTCTAGTGAGGGGTAAGCAGGTCATTATAGAGCAGGTCACCCTAGTAAGATGCCACACCCTCAGTGACCTAGTAGGTTGATGACCTGATCTGTAGCCACTGAGCCCACCCACTGCTGTGTCACTAGGTCTTGGCTCTTTTTTTTAATGGTATTTTGCAAGGCAGGCCAGGCACTATACCAAGCACTGGGGTAGATACAAGCTAATCAGGTTGGACACAGTTCCTGTTCCATGTGGGGCTCGCAGTCTTAATCCCCATTTAACAGATGAGGGAACTGAGGCACAAAGAAGTGAAGTGACTTGCCCAAGATCAAACAGCAGACAAGTGGCAGAGCTGGGGTTCGAACACAGGTTGTTCTGACTCCCAGCACTTTCCACCACTCAGAATGTGAGTAGACACATTCATCTTGACAAAGGCAGTCTGGGGTAGATTTTCTTTGAGGACAGATGGCCCAATGATGTTTTTTTTTCTTTGAAGATGTAGCTTTGCCCAACTCACCAGTTTTTGCTGCAGAAATCTGATAAATCTCCAGTCCCCAGAGAAACACTTCTGCAGAATGGTTCAGGACTGCAACCCAGCAAAAGGTTCTGAGTTTCGTCATGTCAGCTACATAATGGATGGCAAAACCCGAGTCCAGTTTTGAGTAGCTGCTGTCTGGTTACCATGGCCAAATCTTCCAAAGATTTTAATCTGTAATTCTACAGCAACCCAGCACCACACCATATGAAGAAAGTACCGTAAGAACCAGGATGGTCTAGTGGTTAGAGCACAGGCCTGTAAATCAGAAGGACCTGTGAGCCCACTGTTGGGTAGGGACTGTCTCTATATGTTGCCAACTTGTACTTCCCAAGCGCTCAGTACAGTGCTCTGCACACAGTAAGCACTCAATAAATACAATTGATTGATTGATTGATTCTAATTCCGGCTCTGCCACTTGTCTGCTGTGTGACTTTGGGCAAGTCACTTCAACTTCTCTGGGCTTCAGTTACCTCATCTGTAAAATGGGAATTGAGAATGTGAGCCCCAAGTGGGACAGGAACTGTGTCCAATTTGATTTGCTCATATCCACCCCAGTGTTTAGTACAGTGCCTGGCATATAGTAAGTACTTAACAAATACCATTATTATTAGTATTATTATCTACAGCCCTGATCTCTCTCCCTCTCTGCAGTCTCACATTTCCTTCTGCCTTCAAGCCATCTCTACTTGGATGTCCTCAGGTCACTTCAAGCTTAACATGTCCAAAACAGAACTCCTTATAATAATAATAATAATAATAATAATAATAATAATAGCATTTATTAAGTGTTTACTATGTGCAAAGCACTGTTCTAAGCACTGGGGAGGTTACAAGGTGATCAGGTTGTCCCATGGGGGGCTCACAGTCTTAATCATCATTTTATAGATGAGGTAACTGAGGCACAGAGATGTTAAGTGACTTGCCCAAAGTCACACAGCTGACAACTGGTGGAGCTGGGATTTGAACCCATGATCTCTGACTCCAAAGCCCGGGCTCTTTCCACTGAGCCATGCTGCCTCATCTTCCCTCCCAAATCCTGTCATCCCCCTGACTTTCTCATCACTGTAGGCAGCACCAACATCCTTCCAATCTCGCTCCTCTTGACTCTTTTCTCATTCAACCCACATACTCAATCCATCACTAAATCCTGTCAGTTCCACCTTCACAATATCACTAAAATCCTCCCTTTCCTCTCCATCCAAAATGCTACCACATTTATCCAATCCCTTATCATATCCCACTTTGATTACTGTATTAGTCTTGATGCTGACCTCCCAGCCTCTTGTCTGTCTTGTCCATACTTCATTCGGCTGCCAGATCATTTTTCTACGAAAACGTTCAAGTCAAGTTTCCCCACTCCTCAAGAAACTCCAGTGGTTGCCCATCCAACTCTGCACCAAGAAAAAGCTCCTCACCATAGTCTTTAAAGCATACAATCAATTTGCCCCCTCCTATCTCACCCCACTACTCTCCTGCTATACCTCACTACTCTCCTACTACAACCCAACCCACACAGTTCACTCTTCTAATGCTAATTTTCTCACTGTACCTCAATCTCATCTGTCTTGCCATTGCCCCCTCGCCCACGTCTTTCATCTGTCCTGGAATGCCCTACTTCCTCTAATCTGACAGACAACCACTCTCCCCAGGCTTCGAAGTCTTACTGAAGGCACATCTCTTCCAAGAGGCCTTCCGTAACTAAGCCCTCTTTTCCATTTCTCCCATTCCCTTCTGCGTCTCCCCAACTTGCTCCCTTTATTCATCCCCCCTCCCAGCCCCATAGCACTTATGTACATATCTCTAATTTATTTATTTCTATTAATGTCTGTCTCCCCTTCTAGACTGGAAGCTTGTTGTGGTCAGGGAATGTGTCTGTTCATTGTTATATTGTAGTCTCCCAAATGCTTAGTACAGTGCTCTGCATACAGTAAGGGCTCAATAGATACAATTGGATGAAAGAATGAATGAATAGAACCCAAGTCTTTCTTACTCTCAACCCAGTGCCCCATCCAACTGACCGCACTGCTAGTGCTGCTGAAGAGAAACTGTGATGCACAGTGGGCAGACCACAGGCCTAGGAGTCAGAAGGACCATTTTATGGTATTTCTTAAGTGCTTACTATGTGCCAGGCACTATTCCAAGCACTGAGGTAGATACAAGCTTATCAGATTGGACACAGTCCCTGTCCCATATGGGGCTAACAGTCTTATTCCCCATTTTACAGATCAGGTAACTGAGGCCCAGAGAAGTGAAGTGACTTGCTCAAGCAGACAGAATTGGAGCCAGGATTAGAACCTAGGTCCTTCTGACTCCCAATTCTAGGCCTTATCCACTAGGCCACACTCCTAATCCCGGCTCCGTCACCTGTCTGCCCTATGACCTTAGCAAGTCACTTCACTTCTCTGAGCCCCAGTTCCATCATCTGTCAAATGGGGATGAAAACTGGGAGCCCCATGTGGGACAGGATCCGTGTCCAACCTGATATGCCTGTATCCACCCCAGTGCTTTGTATAGTGCCTTGCACATAGTAAGTGCTTAACAAATACCACGATCATTATTGTTATTATTATTATTATCCAGTGATGGTTATAAAAGGCAGATTCCAGTTGGCACTGTCAGTTCTACATCTGCCCAATTGCTCCCATCTGGAGCCTTGGAGGATACTCAGGGTGGAGTGGAAAGAAATTAATGGTAGGAGGAAAGGCCAGGTTAGCACTAAAGCTATGAGCTGCTGCCAGTTCTGAGGGAGGGTCCTGTCAATGAGATGAAGCTGTAGGACGCCTGGCAAAAAGTTTCCCCTGACCTATATTGTTTGTTATTTTCATCTGCTGCATGCTGAGCTTTGGTAGTTTGCAACTTCGAGTCTTGGGGGTCTAATATTTCTATCTGACACATCAAAAAAATGTATGTTCCCTTGACAGGGCAAGGTTCAGCTTTCTTTGCCCGCTTGCTGCTTAGGAAATTTTCCTTCCAAGTTGTAGTAAAGTTGTCTGGGTTAGAGGATGCATGTTTCCATTCGTGACAGAAAGGAGAAATTTGTTTTAATAGCATTTGTTAAGTGCTTTCTGTGCCAGACACTCTACTAAACCCTGCGAGGGATAATTGGGTGGGACACAGTCCCTCTCCCACACAGGGTTCATAGTCTGAACCCCCATTTTACAGATGAAGTAACTGAGGCACAGAGTAGTTAAATGATTTGCCCAAGTCACCCAGCAGACAAGCAACAGAGCTGAGATCAGAACCCAGGTCCTCTAACTTTCAGGCCCAAGCTCTTCCCACTAGGCCACACTGCTTCTCTGAAACATAGTTTAAAAGACTTTTTAACATGATTTTGTTTATTAGACTTTTTTCTTTCACTGTCATCCAGGACACATATAGAGAAACTTGGCTCATGGAATTTGAGTGGCTACAGCCATGATGAAGATAATGACAGAGAGAGTGATTCACTTTTTACAGTCTGGCAGACAGAAATGAGCTTAAATGTCTTAGAACACTTTGGTCAAAAGGAGCCAGAGATTTCTAAGACAGTGGATAAATATGGCAATTTGGAATGGATTATTCATATTACAGAGCTCTGTTTGGATTTTATATTGACAGAAGAGAGCACTAAAAATTGTGGGAAATGCTGTTCATTCAGGACCTATCCCCGTAATAGTCTGCAAAAAAACCTTTAAATGGTCATTTCACAACAATGCCTTGCATTCATGTAAAACAATACAATGTTCTGCACGCAGCAGGCTCTCAATCAATATTCAGTCAGTGGGTTTTAAGGAATGTTTACTTTGGACAGAGCACTGTATTAACTGCTAGGGAGGATATAGTATGATAGCTAAGCATGATCCTCAAGGAGCTTACAGTCCAGCTTGGGAGACGAACTGTAAAATAAATTATAGTTGAGGGAACCGGGTATGTAAGGATATGTTCACGAGTGCAATGTGGGGAGATAGAGTGAGGGAAATATGGTGGGGAGATGAGAGGATAGTCAGGGAAGGCTTTCTGGGAGGGATGAGCTTTTAGTAGGGATGGGGCTAATCAGTCCGATGTGAAGGGGGAATGAAGTTCCAGGCAAGAAGGAGAGCAAGAGGCCAATGCATAGGTAAGACCGTAAGCTCACTGTAGGCAGGGAATGTGTCTGTTTTATTATTGTGTCATACAATACAGTGCTCTGCATGCAGTAAGCACTCAGTAGATACAGCTGAATGTATGAATGACAAGAGCCAGGTGCTCTGTGTAGGTTGGTATTAGAGGAGCAAAGTGTGCAGGTTGGATTGTAGTGGGAGAAGAGAGAGGTTAAGGGGAGGGAGAGAGCTGATTGTGAGTGTCGTGGAGTAAAGGCCAGATCCTATTGTACTGTTCCAAGTACTTATATAATGCTCTGCACATAATAAGCACTCAGCAAATGCCACTGATTGATTTATAGCTTGATAGGGGGTACTTGAGGAGATCCCCTCTCGGGGTAACACCTGGAGAGTTTCCAGTACTCTGCCAGTCTCGACTATGGGAGGGAGAGTCAAGCAGAGGCATACCCATTCCATTCCTAGCTTGGCCAGTGGCTAGCAAGTGGAAGGCAATCTGCTGCGAGTCAAAACTCACCTATGCTGGGCAGCAGCAGCGTGGGAGAGAGTCGAGGGCGGAGACACACGGAAGGAGGCAATGGTAAACCACTTCTGTATTTTTACCAAGAAAACTCTATGGATCCACTACCAGAACAATTGCAGATAGAGGTGGGGCATTCTGGGCGTGATATATCCGTGGTATCGCTATGGGTCGGAGACGACTCAACAGCGTAAGACAAGACAAGACTTGAGGAGAGACAAGGAAATGTGCACTAAAACCATGATAGCATAAGCTCATCCTCTAGACGGTAAGCTAGTTGTGGGCAGGGACTATGTCTGTTATACGGTTGTGTGGTACTCTCCCAAGTGCTTATTAGAGTACCCAGCACACAGTTAGTACTCAATGAATACCACTGAATAGGTTCAACCCTCCCAATAAAGTCCCCCTGAAAGGCCACCTCCTCCAACATGCCTTCCCTGCATTGCTTCTAGACTGTGAGCCTGTTGTTGGGTAGGGACCATCTCTATATGTTGCCGACTTGTACTTCCCAAGCGCTTAGTACAATGCTTGGCACACAGTAAGCGCTCGATAAATTTGACTGAATGAATGAATGAATGAATTCTCAGCATCCCAAATCACCCAAACCTACCAGCCATCTTGCGTACACCATTTTGTATGTAGCACTTACTAATTTACTTATATTCATCCTTAATACTTACATATATACATTTTATTATTGGAAAGAAATGGCCAAGTGGATAAAGCACGGTCCTGAAAACCAGAGGTCCTGGGTTTTGAATCCCGCCACTTCCCTGCTGTGTGACACCGAGAAAGTCATTTAACTTCTTTGTACATCAGTTATCTCATCTGTAGAATGGGGATTAAATTCTCCTCCCTCCAATTTAGACTGTGAGCCCCATGTAGGGAGTTTAACAGCCTGATTAACTTGCATCTACCGCAGCACTTAGAGGAGTGCTTGACCCGTAGTAAGGGCTTTATAAATACCATTAAGCAATTAAATTATACATTCAATTATTTATTTTAATTGCTCTGAAAATTCTCTTATGTCTGTCTCCCCCGTTAGAATGCAAGCTCCTTGTGAGCAAGAAGGTAGTCATTTGCTTGCTTTTTGTACTTTCCAAGAGTTTAGCACAATGCCGCGTATCCAGTGGGTGCTCAATAAATGTTAGCATTACTACTACTACTACCTAGTGTTAGTGGCACTATCACTTGATAGGTCAGGCAAAGAACCTGCCCCTCACCCATGTCTTACCTCTGGCTTGGAACTCCTACTTCCCAAGCGCTTAGTACAGTGCTCTACACATAGTAAGCGCTCAATAAATACGATTGATGATGATGATGATGATGATGATCCCTCCCATATCCGACAGACGACCACTCTCCTCACCTTCAGAGATTTATCTCAGGCACATCTCTTCCAAGAGGCCTTCCCTGACTAGGCCCTGGTTTCCTCTTCTCACATTCCCTCCTGCATCTCCCTTGCACTTGGATTAGCACCCTTTATTCATCCCTCCCTCACCCTTACAGCACTTACGTACATATCCGTAATTTATTTATATTAATGTCTGTCTCCCCCCTCTAGAATGTAAGCTCACTGTGGGCCGGGAACGCGTCTACCAACTCTGTTATATTGTACTCTCTCAAGCGTTTAGTACGGCCCTCTGCACAGAGTAAGCGTTCAGTAAATACAATTGACCGAGGGATTGATAGTGGCACGGAAGTAAAGGCACAGAGAAATTGGCTGAATAAGAAGTTAGAAATGGAAGAGGAATATTGGAAGATCCATATTAACCATAAGAATGTGAGTCCAAGAGGGCAACCATCACATGATTCTTCCAAGTGTCTTATTGCCACTATAAAAACGGGGTCCTGGGCCGTACTGGACAGACATCTGACTCTGTGTTTTTCTTATTATTATTTATTATGGTATTTACTAAGCACTTACTATTATTATTATTTATTATTATTATTATTATTGTTATTATTATGGTATTTACTAAGCACTTACTATGTTTCAATGACTGATCTGAGCATTGTCCCACATGGGGCTTACAGTTTAAGTAGGAAGGAGAAGAAAGTCTAGGAAGTCTTCTAGACTGTGAGCCCACTGTTGGGTAGGGACTGTCTTTATATGTTGCCAACTTGTACTTCCCAAGCGCTTAGTACAGTGCTCTGCACACAGTAAGCGCTCAATAAATACGATTGAATGAATGAATGAGAACGGGGATGGAGCTCCCATTTTACAGTTGACAAATCAGGCACAGAGAAGTTAAGTGACTTGCCCAAGATCACACAGAAGACAACTGAGTCAGGATTAGAACCCAAGTCATTACTCTGAAGACCTTGCTCTTTGCACTAGGCCATGCTGCTTTCTTAGGCCACACTGTCCTGCAGTGTGACATTTAGAAGCAGCGTGGCTCAGTGGAAAAGAGCCCGGGCTTTGGAGTCAGAGGTCATGGGTTCAAATCCCTGCTCCGCCACTTGTCAGCTGTGTGACTTTGGGCAAGTCACTTAACTTCTCTGTGCCTCAGTTCCCTCACCTGTAAGATGGGGATGAAGACTGTGCGCCCCCCACCCCGTGGGACAACCTGATCACCTTGTAACCTCTCCAGCGCTTAGAACGGTGCTTTGCACATACTAAGCACTTAATAAATGCCATTATTATTATTTATAAACAATAATTATGGTACTTGTTCAGTGCTTACTTTTATGTCAAACACTGCTCTAAGCACAGAGGTGGGTACAGGTTTATCAGGTTGGACAAAGTCCCTGTCCTAAATAATGCTTACAAGCCTAAGTAGGAGGGAGAACATAAACTGGATCCCTATTTTACAAACGAGGCAACTGAGTCACAGAAGAGTTAAGTGACCTGGCTAAGGTCACCCAGCAGGCAAGCGGCGGAGCTGGGATTAGAACCCAGGTCCTCTAATTCCCTGGCCTAGGCTCTTCCCACTAGGCATTGCTCATAGTCTTGAGTTAAATAATTTATTCCAAATCTCTCAGGAAAAAGAATAACAAGGTCTCGGGTGACCACGGATGGCACTGATGAATTACAGACCAACCTATACACAGAATAGTGTGCATGTCTGTCAAGTCTTCTAGACTGTGAGCCCACTGTTGGGTAGGAGCCGTCTCTATATGTTGCCAACTTGTACTTCCCAAGCGCTTAGTACAGTGCTCTGCACACAGTAAGTACTCAATAAATGCGATTGAATGAATGAATGAAAGTCTGTTACATTGCATTCTCCCAAGTAGTTGCATGCTCTAATAATAATAATAATAATAATAATGGCATTTATTAAGCGCTTACTATGTGTAAAGCACTGTTCTAAGTGCTGGGGTGGTTACAAGGTGATCAGGTTGTCCCTCAGGGGGCTCACAGTCTTAATCCCCATTTTACAGATGAGGTAACTGAAGCCCAGAGAATCAATCAATCAATCAATCACTCATATTTATTGAGCGCTTACTGTGGGCGAAGCACTGTACTGAGCGCTTGGGAAGTACAAGTTGGCAACATATAGAGACAGTCCCTACCCAACAGTGGGCTCACAGTCTAAAAGAATGGGCTCACAGTCTAAAAGGGTGGGCTCACAGTCTAAAAGAGTGGGCTCACACCCAAAGTCACACAGCTGACAATTGGCGGAGCCGGGATTTGAACCCATGACTCTGATTCCAAAGCCCGGGCTCTTTCCACTGAGCCACGCTGCTTCTCCCACACATGCTCTACACACGGTAAGCATTCAGTTCATTCAGTCATATTTGCCGAATCCTTAGTGTTTGCAGAGCACTGTACAAAGCACTTGGGAGAGTACAATACAGCAATAAACAGACTCATTCCCTACCCACAACGTTAATCCAACAGGAGACAGGCCAGCTGAAAACTAAACCTTCTGGCATAAAGCCAGACGAATCCCCAGAACACTGCTAGGAATCTCCAGGACACTTCACCAGTCTGATCCTGAGTTTCCGAGCCCTAAGTAGGTGAATAATTGTTGGGGGAAGTGTTCTCTGCTACTCCTTGGGGGCCTGCAGAGAGGAGACAAACCCAAGTCAGCGAAGCAGCAAGGCCTAGTGACAAAAGCACGGGCTTAGGAGTCAGAGGACGTGGGTTCTAATTCCAGCTCTGCCACATGTCTTGCTGTGTGACCTGGGCAAGTCACTTAACTTCTCTGTGCTTCAGTTAATAATAATAATAATGATGGCATCTATTAAGCGCTTACTGTGTGCAAAGCACTGTTCTAAGCGCTGGGGAGGTTACAAGGTGGCCCACTTGGGGCTCACAGTCTTCATCCCCATTTTACAGATGAGGTAACTGAGGCCCAGAGAAGTTAAACGACTTGCCCAAAGTCACACAGCTGACAATTGGTGGAGCCTGGGTTTGAACCCATGACCTCTGACTCAAAGCCTGAGCTCTTTTCCTCTGAGCCACGCTGCTTCTCTACTTCTGTAAGGTGGGGATTCAGACTGTGAGCCCCATGTGGGACAGGGACTATGTCCAACCTGATTACCTTGTATCTACCCTAGTGCTTAGAACAGTGCTTGGCACATAGTAAGTGCTTAACAAATACCATCATTATTAGGAGAAACAGTATGACGTAGTGGATACAACACAGGCCTGGGAGTCAGATCTTGGGTTCTAATCCCTACTCTGCCACTTGTCTGCCTTGTGATCTCGGCCAAGTCACTTCACTTCTCTGTACCTCAGTTACCTCATCTGTAAAATGGGGATTGAGACTGTGAGCCCCACATGGGACAGGAACTCTGTCCTACCCAATTTGCTTGTATCCACCCCAGTGCTTAGTACAGTGCCTGGAACACTCCTCTCTGATCTCCCATCCTCCTGTCTCTCCCCACTTCAATCTATACTTCACGCTGCTGCCCGGATCATCTTTGTGCAGAAACGCTCTGGTCATGTTACTCCCCTCCTCGAAAATCTCCAGGGGTTACCAGTCAACCTACGCATCAGGCAGAAACTCCTCACCCTGGGCTTCAAGGCTGTCCATCCCCTCGCCCCCTCCTACCTCACCTCCCTACTCTCCTTCTCCAGCCCAGTCCGCACCCTCCGCTCCTCTGCCGCTAACCTCCTCACCGTACCTAGCTCTCGCCTGTCCCCCCATCGACCCCCGGCCCACGTCCTCCCCCTGGCCTGGAATGCCCTCCGTCCCCACATCTGCCAATCTAGCTCTCTTCCTCCCTTCAAAGCATTACTGAGAGCTCACCTCCTCCAGGAGGCCTTCCCAGACTGAGCCCCCTCCTTCCTCTCCCCCTCCTCCCCCTTCCCATCCCCCCGCCCTACCTCCTTCCCCTCCCCACAGCACCTGTATATATGTTTGTGCAGATTTATTACTCTATTTATTTTACTTGTACATATTTAATATTCTATTTATTTTATTTTGTTAATATGTGTTGTTTTGTTGTCTGTCTCCCCCTTCTAGACTGTGAGCCCGCTATTGGGTAGGGACCGTCTCTATATGTTACCAACCTGCACTTCCCAAGTGCTTAGTACAGTGCTCTGCACACAGTAAGCGCTCAATAAATACGATTGAATGAATGAATGAATGAATGAATGAATGAATGAATAGTAGGTTATGCCCCTGAGTCTCTGGGCATAATCCAGTGACACCTCCCAGGTGCGGACTCTGCTTCCAGTGGAGGGAACCTGGGCTTATTCTTATTTTCAACCACAGTAGCCTCTTATCCATCCCATCTGACAGTGTGCTTTGAGACGGCTGCTTCTCTTCCCTGTAGCTTGAGAAACAGCCTGGACTATTGGGGAGAGAATAGACCTGGGAATCAGAGGACCTGGGTTCTAATCCTGGCTCCACCACTTACCTGCTATGCTATCTTGAGCAAGTCACTTCTCAGTGACACAGTTTCCTCATCTCTAAAATGGGGATTCAATGCCCGCTTTCCCTCCTACTTACATCTTGACCTCAAAGTGGGACAGGCACTGTTTCTGATCAGATTATCTTTTATCTTTATCTTTTATCTACCCCAGCGCTTGGGACATGGAAAAGCAGTGTGGCTTAGTGGAAAGAGCATGGACTTGGGAGTGAGAGGTCGTGGGTTCTAATTCTGGCTCCGCCATTTATCAGCTGTGTGACTTTGGGCAAGTCACTTAACTTCTTTCTCTGTGCCTGTTACCTCAACTGTAAAATGGGGATTAAGACTGTGAGCCCCATGTGGGAAAACCTGATAACCTTGTATCTACCCCAGCACTTAGAACGGTGCTCGATACATAGTAAGTGCTTAACAAATACCTTCGTCATTATGGGCAAGTCATTTAAATTATCAGTACCTCATCTATAAAATGGGGATTAAGAGTGTGAGCCCCATGTGGAACAGGGACTGCATCCAACCTAATTAACTTGTTTCTACCCCAGTGCTTAGAACAGTGCTTGGCACATAGTAAGCGCTTAACAAGTACCATTATTATTATTATTATGATTATAGTAAGCACTTAAATATCAATCAATCAGTATTTACTGAGCATTTATTTTCTGCAGAGCACTGTACTAAGTGCTTGGGAGAGCACAGTACAACAAAATTAGCAGACATATTCCCCACACAAATACCACAGTTATGATTACTATAGTTTAAAACTGGCCCTGCCTATACATCGTTAGTTACTCTTGCTGGCCAACAGATATTGGAAGCATGTAGCTCAGTGCATGTAAGGAGAGAACTAAGTGCATATTACCTTTTCCTCGTTATCCCAAAGAGGAGCAGACCCTTAGTGTCCCTATGCTGAGATTTCTTCTGTTAAAACATTTTATCCTCAGTCATGCACTTTTTAGCTAGTTTATTCCCAGCAATCTGGGGTTCTTGTATCAATAAGGCATTTTTGTTGTGAAGTTCTGACAACTTTGCTTTGTCACCTTTCAGTTTTTTCTGGGCTTCGCCCACCTTCCTGAGGGGCCTAAGTTAAGTTGTGTTGTTCCCCTTTGTTTGCTGTGTTGTTGTGTGGCTACCTGATTTCCATTTACATATGTCCTGGTGTGATATCAGGGTTTCTGGTAAGATCTGGCCCCGGGCTGGGGGGGAGGGAGGAGGACTTATATAATCAAAGGAACGGAAAAATTTGGTTACTTGAGATTGGGTAGGCAGTGGTGGATTTCCCAAAAGGCTGTATCGCCCCAACCTACATTGGCAAATTTTGCAAGGAGAGGCAATTTTCAGAAAAAAAGAAAAGAAAAACTTTCCTATTAATAGTGTCCCTATATGCATTTTTAATAGAAATTTGCATCCTTCAAATGATCTAAACGTGATTACAGCACAAAGCCTATGCAGTGGATTTGTTGTTTGACTGACAGCCCCAAGACTGTAAGCTCAGTGTGGGCTTGTTATTGTTATATTGTACTCTCCCAAGCTCTTGGTATAATGTGCCACATACAGTAAGCACTCAATAAATAAGATTGACTGACTGACTGAGCTTATTCCCAGGAACAGTGGAAAATAAAGCATATGGAAATTAAAACATTTTTTAAAAGTGGGTTGGAAGAAAAAGTTTGATTGGATCTCAATGGATCTAACGGAATTATAATAATTGATATCCTTTGACATCATTAATAATTTTGTTGAAGGTGAAGGCTTGTACTAGGAAATGTCAGCCAAATTTCACAGTGGAAGAAATATTTTTGTAATGAATAATTTTGTAAGTATTTAATGTTTTATATGAACTCTCAATTAAAAACAGAGAGATAGCAATAATCATAGTGACTGTGGGCCAAAAAACATTAAAATTGCCCCTTGCTACAGAAATGCCTGCTGATTCCCAACATTTTGTTACCCTGGGAAACATTGTCTTGCACCCTGGCTTTTCTGACAGCCAGAAGAAATGAGGATGGTCAAAGATCTTGGTTTTGTGCCTCATTTTATGGTCTAGTAAAACTGGTTTTTCAGACACTTTCCTGGAGGAACCATCCCCCCTCAAAAGATGTTTGGGGGAAATCCCTGTGAAACAACTCTTCTTTTACCCCAAAATCTTGGAAAAGTGCCCTCTTCATTCCCTCCCCCTTACTCTGACCTTCAAGGCTGAGGAACAACAAAGAAAAGAACACTCGTTCCCTGGGCAACCAGTTGTCATGTCCCCAAACAGATACCAAATGTTCCTGTCTCATATTCTCCTGGTTCTCCTGGAAGAGAGTCAGAAAAGTCTTGCAGAGTACAAACCCATAATTTTTTCTTTAATGAAAAGAGCAAGATTGATCAATTGTTATCACATTCAATTCAATTCAGTAGTACTTACTGAGCATCTACTGTTTGCAGTGTGAAAGATAATAATAATGGTGATTTGTTAAGCACTTACTATTGCAAAGCACTGTTCTAAGCACTGGGGAGGTTACAAGGTGAGCAGGTTGCCCCACGGTGGGGGGCTCATAGTTTTAATCCCCATTTTACAGATGAGGTAACTGAGGCACAGAGAAGTTAAGTGACTTGTCCCAAGTCACACAGCTGACAGTTGGCGGAGCCGGGATTTGAATCCATGACCTCTGACTCCAAAGCCCGTGCTCTTTCCACTGAGCCACGCTGCTTCTCCATGTGGTCCTGGTCTAACATTAGCCTGATTTTCTCAATCACTCAATCAATCCATCATATCAGTTGAGCACTTATGTGTGCAACCACTGTACTAAACTCTTAGGAGAGTACAAAAGAGTGAGTTAGACAAAATCCCTGCCTTCAGGGAACTTACAATCTAGCTCCATTCATTCAGTCAGTCAGTCATATTTATTGAGCTCTTACTGTGTGAAGAGCACGGTACTAAGTGCTTGGGAGAGTACAATATAACAATAAATGGACACATTCCCTGCCCACAGTGATCTTACAGTTTAGAGGGAGAGGTCTGAGGTGCAATTATTACCTCTTTCAGAAGGGGCTATAGATAGGGCTGGTCTAGAGCAGACCAGGAAAACACGCGTACCTGAAAAAGTCATTGGACATGACTTCCTAAGAGTGGCCCTTTGAAATAAGGACAGTGCCAAAGCATAGGAATACCACTGGTGCTAA
This sequence comes from Tachyglossus aculeatus, assembly GCF_015852505.1. NCBI lineage: Eukaryota > Metazoa > Chordata > Mammalia > Monotremata > Tachyglossidae > Tachyglossus > Tachyglossus aculeatus. The sequence continues at coordinate 90,212,138 of NC_052067.1, forward strand.
CCGATCCCTGAAAAATTTGGAAAGGGAATAATAATAAAGAAGGGGCAATGCGTATTATTCAAAGGGAATGAAGTCCTGGGCCCACTGGATTTTTCAAAACTGAACCTATCCAGCAAGATAACAGAGAAGCTGAGAAGCAGCATGGCCTGGGACCCGGGTTCTAATCCCACTCTGCCACTTGTCTGCGGCGAGACCTTGAGTAAGTAACTTCACTTCTCTGTGCCTCAGTTACTTCATCTGGAAAATGGGGATGAAAAACTGTGAGCCCCATATGGGACATGGACTGTGTCCAACCTATCTTGTATTTACTCCAGTGCTTAGTACAGTGCCTCTCACGCAATAAGCACTTTAACAACTACCTTTTTTTTTAAAAAGTAATGGTCCCTAAAACAATGTGTCATGAAAACCCACTTCCAGTTTCCTATTTACACTTGACCCTTCAGGAGTGGAGAGCGCACATAAGGAATTTGTTCCCATTTGGAGTTGTGTAGGCTGACAATATCATGTTCCAGAAGATTTTGGATGTGTTAATGGACCATAGATCTAAAAAGAAAGTTAAGGATGAAGAAGGGAAACTTAGGGGAGTTAGATGGTCCATTCCTACCCATGGATGTCCAGGAAGGCAACCAATAATTTTAATCTTTCTTTTAGAAAAGCAGCATGGCTCAGGGGAAAGATCATGGGCTTGGGAGTCAGAGGATGTCTAATCCCGCCTCCGCCACTTGTCTGCTGTGTGACCGTGGGCAAGTCACTTACCTTCTCTGTGCCTCAGTTACCTCATCTGGAAAATGGGGATTGAAAGTGTGAGCCCCACATGGTACGCCTCTCACGCAATAAGCACTTTAACAACTACCATTTTACAGCCAGATACCCTGTATCTACCCTGGTGCTTAGAACAGTGCTTAGCACAAACTAAGTGCTTATCAAATACAAAAAAACTAACAGTAATTGGGTCTTCCAAATATTTCATGATACTGTGGTGGGAAACAGATAACCAGTAGCAGCAATTAAAAGGTCCTGCATGCTCAAAGATCCCATAAGAACCCCCAAGTTTCCCTGTTTACCCAGACCATCCTGCCCCCATGGGAAACAGGAGCTGTCTAATCTGATTGATCTCGAATCTACCCCTGTGCTTAGCACAGTGCTCAGCACAGAGCAAACACTTAACACAATTATGATGATTATTAGTCCACCCCCTTGTGAAATTATTTTATCCCACTTCACATTTGATTTGAAGACTCTCACATAGGAAGAACTAAGAACTTTACAGAAGATGTAAATGGGCCATCATGTCATCTTCATCATCTTCATCATTTTGTACATTTTCCCCCTTTCACCCCAAGAAGGTTCTAAATTCTAAACCTATAAGAGCCTTCCTGCTTTAAGTGTTCACTATGGGTCAAACACCATTCTAAGTGCTGGAGTAGGTACCAGTTAATTAGGTTGGACACAGTCCCTGCCCCGCATGGGGCTCACAGTCGCGGAGGGAGAAAAGGTATTGAATCCCCATTTTACAGTCAAAGAAACTGAGGCCCAGAGAAGTTAAGTGACTTGCCCAAGGTCACACAGCAGGTAAGTGACGGAGCGGGGATTGCAACCCAAGTCCTTCTCACTCCCATTCCCGTGCTCTCTCCTCTAGGCCAAGCTGCTTCTTGTCATTCATTCAATCACATTTATTGAGTGCTTACTCTGTGCCGAGCACTGTACTAAGCACTTGGGAAGTACAATTCAGCAACAGAGACAATCCCTGCCCACAAGGGGCTCACAGTCTAGAAGTGGGGGAAAAGCAATCTCCCAAACCAACCTAGGGTATGCAGAATGCTCTTCCTTAAAATTTCATCAAACCCATTCTGTCAAATCAAGATGGAAGATTGACCTTATTTAATGGAAACAACTATCCCGTTGACCATTTTTTCGGAAATGGGAAGGGAGAAAAGGGTGCTCTCCTTCAAAGGAATAAGGAAGCATTCAAATTAAAAACACATCTGTCCAAGCAGTGTGGAAACATACCTTCACTCTGATGTTTTAGCACCCTTGTACTGTATTTTGGGATGGAGCCGTTAACAAATGTTTTGCATTTCCCAGCCTGGCTTTAGAGGGGTATTCCGCTAACATCGCCCCTCGTATTTCGTGACCTCTGACGGGAGGCCGCCTCTGGTGCCAGGAATGAGTGAAGTGAGCAGATGGGCAGTCACTGGATTATTGCCACATGGTGATGAGGGAATGCAGCATGACTGCTACTCCACAGAGGTATAATGCAGAGCAAACTGAAACGCCCGCTGAGCCATAGGGCTGGCTGCTGTTCTCGATGGTTGTGAGATCTCAGCTCCCCAGCGATGGGTCATCCTGTTGATCAATCAATCAATCAATCGTATTTACGGAGCGCTTACTGTGTGCAGACCACTGTACTAAGAGCTGGGGAAGTACAAGTTGGCAACATATAGAGACAGCCCCTACCCAACAGTGGGCTCACAGTCTAAACGGGGGAGACGGAGAACAAAACCAAACATACTAACAAAATAAAATCAATAGAATAGATATGTACAAGTATAATAAATAAATAGAGTAATAAATATGTACAGACATATATACATATATACAGGTGCTGTGGGGAAGGGAAGGAGGTAAGATGGGGGGGATGGAGAGGGGGATGCCTTCCACTCCTCTCAAACTAACATCCTTGGGGTGCCTCCACCTTGACTCTCCCATCTCTGACCAATTGGTTATGTTTGGGAACTCCCACCCCACTCAAATCTGCAAGCTACAGCTCTCCTCTCTGCAAGGAAAAACCTTCTTCTCTGATTGCCATCCACCACCCCAGGCTGCGTCTTCCGACAGCCACCCTTAATACTCATATACGTTCAGCAACCTTTCGCGCTTTTGTGTGTATTGCTCTGTCCTTCGAATCTTCTTGAAATGCCGTAGAGTCGTTTCTGCCCCATAGCAACGCCATGAACACACTCTCTTCAGAACAGTCCCCACTTCCGTCATAGTCAAAGCGCTTAGCGCAGTGCTCTGCACACAGTAAGCGCTCAATAAATACGATTGAGTGAATGAATATGTGTATCCACAGGGTTTTCTTGGCAAAGGTAAAGTGGTTTACCATTGCTTTCTTCCGCACAGGAAAAGCTTGAGTTTCTGCCGTTGTCTTTGATCAGCGTTTTGATGGAGAAGCAGCATGATATAGTGGCTAGAGCATGGGCCTGGGAATCAAAAGGTCATGAGTTCAAATCCCAGCTCCGCCACTTGTCTGCTGTGTGACCTTGGGCAAATCACTTCACTGCTCTGCGCCGCAGTTCTCATCTGTAAAATGGGGATTAAGACTGTGAGCCCCACGTGGGCCAACCTGACTCCCTTGTATCTACCCCAGGGCTTAGAACAGTGCTTAGCACATAGTAAGCACTTAACAAATACCATAATTATTAATTATTATCCACCTTTGACTCTTTCTCATGCTGCTGCCACCCAGCAAAAATGAAGTGACTTTGCCTGATGCTTCGGCTTAGACCTTCCCATTATGGGAAACCCTATATGGCATAGCTCTAAGCTTCATCAACATATAATAATAATAATAATAATGATGGCATTTGTTAAGTGCTTACTATGTGCAAAGCACTGCTCTAAGCGCTGGGGGGATACAAGGTGATCAGGTTGTCCCATGTGGGGCTCCCAGTCTTAATCCCCATTTTACAGATGAGGTAACTGAGGCTCAGAGAAGTTAAGTGACTTGCCCAAGGTCACACAGCAGACATGTGGCGGAGCCGGGATTCGAACCCATGACCTCGGACTCCAAAGCCTGTGCTTTTTCCACTGAGCCAAGCTGCATATGCAAACTCTCCTGCCATGATAAAGCGTCAAATACATACTCATTTATCCATGGTTTTATTACAACCAATTGAATCTGTGTTTTTCTAAACTATTGTTTTGTGTTTCCCCACTCTTCAAAATCTTTTAATCATTATTCATCCTCTCCACATCAAACAGAAATTCCTGATCATCAACTTTAAGGCACTCAGTTATCATCATCGTCAATGGAAAGTATTGAGAACTTAATCTGTGCAGAGTACTGTACCAAGTGTGCACCTTGTTAATAATAATGATAATTGTACTTGTTAAGCCCTTTTTAAGTATAAGATAAGAAGGTGGGACAGATTTCCTGCCCTACACGTTGCTCACAGTAGAAGGGAGAACAGAAATTTAATCCCATTTCACACATGAGGAAACTGAAGCACAGAACAGCTAAGTGACTTGCCCAAGGTCACACAGCAGGCAAGTAGCAGAGCTGGGATTAGAACCAAGGCCCTCTGATTCCCAGGCCCGTGCTCTTTCTACTAGGCCACACTGCTTCTTATTAGCTCTCTCATTTTTTAATGGCATTTGTTCATTCATTCATTGTCATATTTATTGAGCGCTTACTGTGTGCAGAGCACTGTACTAGGCGCTTGGGAAGTACAAGTTGGCAACATATAGAGACGGTCCCTACCCAACAGCGGGCTCACAGTCTAAAGGATCTTACCAGGCAACAGTGCTTTGCACATAGTAAGCGCTTAATAAATGCTATCATTATTATTATTATTATTACTAAGTTCTGGAGTAGATACAAGATAATCAGGTTGGAAAAAGTCCATGTCCCACATCAATCAATCGTATTTATTAAGTACTTACCGTGTGTGGAGCATGGTACTAAACTCTTGGGAAAGTACAACGTAAGAGAGTTGCTGGACATGTTCCCTGTTCACAACGAACTTACAGTCTAGAGGGGCTCACATGGCATGCACGGCTTTAAACCCCATTTTACAGATGAGGGAACTGAGGCACAGAGAAGTGAAGTGACTTGCCCAAGGTCACACAGCAGACAAGTGGCAGAGCTGGGATTAGAATCCAGGTCCTCTGACTCCTAGGACTGTGCTCTTTCCATTAGGCCATGCTGTTTCTTTCTCCTTCCTAACACTCCTCTCCCAGCAGTGTGGCTCAGTGGAAAGAGCACGGGCTTGGGAGTCAGAGGTCATGGGTTCAAATTCCGACTCCACCAATTGCCAGCTGTGTGACCTTGGGCAAGTCATTTAGCTTCTCTGTGCCTCAGTTACCTCATCTGTAAAATGGGGATTAAGACTGGGAACCCCACGTGGGACAACCTGATCACCTTCCCCAGCACTTAGAACAGTACTTTGCACATAGTAAGCGCTTAACAAATGTCATTTTAGACTGTGAGCCCACTGTTGGGTAGGGACTGTCTCTATATGTTGCCAATTTGTACTTCCCAAGCGCTTAGTACAGTGCTCTGCACATAGTAAGCGCTCAATAAATACGATTGATGATGATGATGATGATTAGTACAATTCATCCCACATACTTTGCTCTACTAACTCCACCATACTCACTGTGCCTTGTTCTTCCCTCACTCACCATTGATCCCTTGTTCCTACTCTTCCTACTGTTTGGACCTCTCACCCTTCACATCCAAAGGATCACTGCTCTCCCCATCTTCAGAGCGCAACTAAAATCCCATCTCCTCCAGGAATCCTTTCCTGACTCAACTCGTATCTCCCCACTCTATTTCCCCTGAACTGAGCTACCTCCTCACCCTTTAAGCACTTAGTAATTGCTCCACTTCCTCCACCCGAACAGCACCGACGCACACATCTTTAAACTCGGTGACTTTCCGCCCACCTTTAATTTATTTGTTGTGCCTGTTTCCCCAGCTATGCAGTCAGCCCAGTAGATAGAGCACAGGCCTGAGAGTCAGAAGGACCTGGGTTCTGATTCTGACTCAGTCACTTGTATACTGCGTGACCTTGGGTAAAATCGCTTCACTTCTCTATGCCAACCAATCAATCTGCACATCAGGCAGAAACTCCTCACCCTGGGCTTCAAGGCTGTCCGTCACCTCACCCCCTCCTACCTCACCTCCCTTCTCTCCTTCTCCAGCCCACCCTGCACCCTCCACTCCTCTGCTGCTAATCTCCTCACCATGCCTCATTCTCACCTGACCCACCGTCGACCCCTGGCCCATGTCATCCCCCGGGCCTGGAAAGCCCTCCCTCTGCCCATCCGCCAAGCTCGCTCTCTTCCTCCCTTCAAGGCCCTGCTGAGAGCTCACCTCCTCCAGGAGGCCTTCCCAGACTGAGCCCCCTCCTTCCTCTCCCCCTCGTCCCCCCTCCATCCCCCTCGTCTTACCTCCTTCCCTTCCCCACAGCACCTGTATATATGTATATATGTCTGTACATATTTATTAACCTATTTATTTATTTATTTTACTTGTACATACCTATTCTATTTATTTTATTTTGTTAATATGTTTGGTTTTGTTCTCCGTTTCCCCCTTCTAGACTGTGAGCCCACTGTTGGGTAGGCACTGTCTCTATATGTAGCCAACTTGTACTTCCCAAGTGCTTTGTACAGTGCTCTGCACACAGTAAGTGCTCAATAAATACGATTGATTGATTGTTACCTCCTCTGGAAAACAAGGATTAAGACTGTGAACGCCATGTGGGGCATGGACTGTGCCCATCTGATTTTTGTGTCTACCCCAGCGCTTAGTACAGTGCCTGCCTGGCACATAATAAGCGCTAAACAGCAACCATAAAAAAGTGCTCCATAAATACCAAATGATGGATTGATTGTATCCTAACTTGTTCAGGTGGCATGTAGAAGGATGTACTCTTCAGAAAAATAATACTCTGCCTACCATGTTTTGAATACCAAGCTGAACTGAGGCAAAAAAATGCTAGGATGACCTTTGCTGACATTAGGTGGATGGGGGAGCAAGGTGGAATAGAGCCTCTGTTCCAGGCTCCGGGCCTGTAGGAGCCCCACAGAGGAAGTCAGGTGCACCAGTGCAGGCCTGGATAGACAGAGCTGCTCCTGGAAGAGTTTTAGGAGCTGTTTCATCACTCTAATAGACACAGAGCCAAAGAAACATTCAGAGCTGGCTAGCACTTGGACCCAAATAAAGCTGAAAAAGGGAAGTAAAAAGAAAAAATGATGGCATTTGTTAAGCACTTACTATGTGCAAAGCACTGTTCTAAGTGCTGGGGAGGATACAAGGTGATCAGGTTGTCCCACGTGGGGCTCACAGTCTTAATCCCCATTTTACAGATGAGGTAACTGAGGCACAGAGAAGTTAAGTGGCTTGCCCAAAGTCACACAGCTGACAAGCGGCGGAGCCGGGATTAGAACCCACGACCTTTGACTCCCAGCCCATGCTCTTTCCACTAAGCCACTAAGCCATGCTGCAAAGAGCTTCCCCTCTTCGAAGCACACTTCTCCCCAACCTCTAAGGAACCTTAACCTGGGCCAGGCTTGGGACTCCATTCTGTTGTTTTGTTTGTTTCTTTTATGGTACTTGATAAGCTTTTAGTATGTGTCAAACATTGTTCTAAGCACTGGGTAGTTGGTAAACAAGCTTGACATCCCCTCAGTCACCTCAGCCTTTCATTCATTCATTCTGTCTTATTTATTGAGCACTTACTGTGTGCAAAGCACTGTACTAAGCTCTTGGGAAAGTACAATATAACAATAAACGGACATATTCCCTGCCCACAATGAGCTTGTCTAGAGATGAGCTTACTCTGGTGCATCCATTTTTTTTTCTTGTGGATTGTGCTAAGCTTTTACACCTGCCTTCTGGCTCTTTTAACAATTATCTATTCAACAGTTTCTATCCATGTTCCCCATTAGAGGGTCAGGGACTGGAGGGCAACAGTAGCCCAGACAACAGAATAACAATGATGGTATTTATTAAGCGCTTACTATGTGTCAAGCACTGTTCTAAGCGCTCGGATATTACAAGGTAATCAGGTTGTCCCACGTGGGGCTCACAGTCTTAATTCCCATTTTCTAGATGAGGTAACTGAGGCACAGAGAAATTAAGTGACCCAAGGTCACACAGCAGACAAGTGGTGGAGCCGGGATTAGAACCCATGACCTCTGACTCCCAAATTCATGCTCTTTCCACTAAACCACACTCAGAGCTCAGTTTGGGCTGGACCCATTTTCTCCAGGTGCTCACAGTGACTGCTTTTGGGTGTCCCCCTGAACTGTCTTTACTGTCTTTCCAGGGGAGAATTTAATTAATAGTAACCCCGTTCTGAATGCTGCAAACCTTTTAGCCAAGACCTAGGACACATATGTACTTGAAAATTTCTGATTTTGCACTATCTGTCCTTCCTCCTAGAACATATGTCTCTCATGAGATGGTAAGCTTCCCTCGAGAGGCCGGCACCTTCCTTTTCTTGTTCACAGAGAAGCAGCGTGGCTCAGTGGAAAGAGCCCGGGCTTTGGAGTCAGAGGTCATGGGTTCAAATCCCGGCTCCGCCAATTGTCAGCTGTGTGACTTTGGGCAAGTCACTTCACTTCTCTGGGCCTCAGTTCCCTCATCTGTAAAATGGGGATTAAAACTGTGAGTCCCCCGAGGGACAACCTGATCGCCTTGCATCCTCCCTAGTGCTTAGAACAGTGCTTTGCACATAGTAAGCGCTTAACAAATGCCATCATTATTATTATTATTCACAGTTCCAATAATTGTGGTATTTGTTAAGCACTTACTATGTGCCAAGCACTGTACTAAATGCTGGAGTAGATACAAGCAAATTGGGTTGGACACAGTTCCTGTCCCACATGGGTCTTGCGGTCTTAACAAATGACATAACTGAGGCCTAGAGAAGCAGCATGGCCTAGTGGATAGACCATGGGCTTGGGAGTCAGAAGGTCATGGGTTCTAATCCCATCTCCACCACTTGTCTGCTGTGTGACCTTGGGCAAGTCACTTAACTTCTCTGGGCCTCAGTTAACTCATCTGTAAAATGGGGATTATGACTGTGAGCCTTATGTGGGGCAGGGACTATGTCCAACCCGATTATCTTGTATCCACCCTAGTGCTTAGAACAGTACCTAGTACATAGTAAGCGCTTAACAATTACCATAATTATTATTATTATAAAGTGTGTCCAAGGTCACACAGCAGACATGTGGTGGAACTGGGATTGGAACCCAAGTCCTGCTGGCTCTCAGGCCCTTGCTCTCTCCACTAGGCCATGCTGCTTCCCATCTTCAGTTCATCCCCCCTGAAGAAACTCAGGTTTTAGGGATAGAGGTGGAGGAGCGGGAAAAATGGGAAGAAGGAATCACAGAGCCTCTCAGCCCGAAGAGGAATAACATTTCCATCCTGTAAGGCCCCGCTTTTCTCCCTTTCCCATATTTAGTAAAGTCGGAGAAGAAGAGGAATACAGAGCATTAATAACTATGGCAGGTTTATGGAGCAAAGACAGAAGGGTGGCTTCGGAACAGGGAATAAACAAAGTGTGGAAATGGGGAAAGGAGCCTGTGGACTCTATGAACCTGAAATCTCAAGAGCGGATTCTCCTGGAAATCCCTCTGCTGCTGATACGTGGGGGATTTTCTCATGGTAAAATCCTCCCAATTTAGGAGCAAAGCCGCTGTCTCCCTGGATGGACAAAAAGCCCTTTATCTCTCACTACAGAATCTAAGTGTCTTTATGACCTGGATCAGAAGGAGTAAAAACTTTAAATTCTAGAAATTTGTGTTTCTAAAACAATTTACTTGAAACCATTCCAATACCTCCCCAGATACATCTAAGAAGCAGTGTGTCCTCGTGGAAAGAAACCAGGCCTGAGAGTCAGAGGACCTGAATTCTAATCCCGGCTCCTCCACTTACTATGTGACTTTGGGTAAGTCACTTAACTTCTCTGTGACTCAGTTCTCTCATCTGCAAAATGGGGATTCAATACCTGTTATCCCTCCAACTTAGAATGTGAGCCCCATGGGGGACCTGATTATCTTTGTCTAACCCAGTGTTTAGTGCAGTGTTTGGCACATAGTAAGCACTTAACATATGCCACAATTATTATTATTATTATTCTCTAAGGAAGGAACACGCAGGAGAAATTCTGTTTAAAATTCTGTTTAACTTGAATTAAAGGAGGCTTTTTTCCTGGGTAATCCATCTGAAGAGTAGCAGATAGTCATAGAGCCTCATCTCCGTTTTGAAGACTGTGTAAATTCCATAGACTCGCAAAGGAACAGGTTTTAATGCCCAGAAATTGCACCAAGTCCTGGTTTACAGCACTTTAGTGCTCTGCTCACACTAAATATGCAATATATACTATTTATTGGTTGTTTGATCAATCTGACCTTTCCCAATTTCCCTTTCAGCCCTCTGCCTTCCTTCCCAAAAGGGAAAAATGAGGCTCACCACAATGAAGACTGAAATTCCACTTCCACGAGAAACAGGAGAAATAAGCTTTTGGTTGCCCCTGTATCGTCTGTTTAAAATCAGATGTAATGTAACCAAATTGTCTGGCTCTCTGGCAGAACTCCCAATTTCTGTTCCCTTCCTTTTGTTGAGAGTATGTCTATTTTTATGGTTTTTGCTGTTAGAACACCATCCTGCTCCCACCCACTGCATTCCACTGTCCAGGTCGCCCCTTTCAACGTTTTTAAGGCATTTTTCCAAAAATAATTAATAATAATAGTACCTGAGTGCTTACTATGTGCCCAGCACTTTTCTAAGCACTGGAGTCAATACAGGTTAATCAAGTTGGACACAATCCCTGTTCCACATGGGGCTCACGCTCTTCTTTCCCATTTTACAGATGAGGCATCTGAGGCCCAGAGAAGTTAAGTGATTTGCCCAAGGTCACGCAACAGATGTGTGCAGAGGCGGGATTAGAAGCCAGGTCCTTCTGATTCCCAGGCTCATGCTCTATCCACTAAGCCACGGAATGCTGAGGAAAAGGAGGAAAAGAGACTCAATCAGTCAATCAGTGGTACTTATTGAGTGTTTCTGGAGCAGAAAGTGAAAAGGAGAACTCCAAGGATGGCAAAGTCAATTTAAAATCCAGGGACCCACTCCCACCTTCATCCATTCATTCATTCACGTGTATTTATTGAGCGCTTACTGCATGCAGAGCACTGTATTAAGCACTTGGGAGGAGAGTAACAATATAACAATAGACACATTCCCTGCCCACAACAAGCTTACAGCCTAGAGGGGGAGACAGACATTAATATAAATAAATAAATTACAGATATGTACCTTCAAATGAAGGCATGTGCTGGACTTCCTTGGGCCGGTTCTGATTTATTGAGACTCATCTCTTAGTCTCACTGTGATCCAGCAGCTCTAAATGCCGGGTGGCACCCATGTTTGAAACAGAGAATGCTTAAATAATTTTGTACTGCAGAGAGTCCAAAGCTAAATTGGTCACAGTCTTCATGGGTCTGATGTTTCGGGTACACAGGGATAAGCTTTTAGACAACATTAGTCTTTTGGGAAAACAAACCACTAGTATTCCCTCAGAACCCACCCCAGTACAATAATAATACCAATAACATAATATTTGAGAAGGGCTTACTGTATGCTAAGCACTTTTCTAAATGCTGGGGTAGATTTTTTTGCTTGTTTTATGGTCCTTGTTAAGTGCTTACAGGGAATCAAATACTGTTCTAAGTGCTGGGGTATATTGTTTTATTTGTTTTACGGTACTTGTTAAGTGCTTACTATGTTTTCAAGCCCTGTTCTAAGTGCTGGGGTAGATTGCAGAGAAGCAGCATGGTTCAGTGGAAAGAGCCCGGGCTTTGGAGTCAGAGGTCGTGGGTTCAAATTCCGGCTCTGCCAATTGTCAGCTGTGTGACTTTGGGCAAGTCCCTTAACTTCTCTGGGCCTCAGTTACCTCATCTGTAAAATGGCGATTAAGACTGTGAGCCCCCTGAGGGACAACCTGATCACCTTGTAACCTCCCCAGAGCTTAGAACAGTGCTTGGCACATAGTAAGCACTTAATAAATGCCATCATTATCATTATTATTACTAAACCCTTTAAGGAAGAAGGAGCCTCCTTTAGAACAAAGAAAAATGACAAATGGCAGTTCTGTGCTTAGAACAGTGCTTCGCACATAGTAAGTGCTTAATAAATGCCATTATTATTATTATTGTTTCCTCTCTTTTATGGTACCAGTTAAGCACTTATAGGTGTCAAACACTGTTTTAAGCACTGGGATAGGTATGAGATAATCAGGGTGGATACAGTCCCTGTCCCACATGGGGCTCATAGTCTAAGTAGGAGGGAATCAATCAATCGGATTTATTAAGTGCTACTGTGGGCAGAGCACTGTATACTAAGCGCTTGGGAGAGTACAAAACAAAAGAGTTGGTAAACACAATCCTGCCAACAATCATCATCATCAATCGTATTTATTGAGCGCTTACTGTGTGCAGAGCACTGTACTAAGCGCTTGGGACGTACAAGTTGGCAACATATAGAGACAGTCCCTACCCAACAGTGGGCTCACAGTCTAAAAGGGGGAGACAGAGAACAAAACCAAACATACTAACAAAATAAAATAAATAGAATAGATATGTACAAGTAAAATAAATAAATAAAAAGAGTAACAAATATGTACAAACATATATACATATATACAGGTTCTGTGGGGAAGGGAAGGAGGTAAGATGGGGGGATGGAGGGGGGAGGAGGGGGAGAGGAAGGAAGGGGCTCAGTCTGGGAAGGCCTCCTGGAGGAGGTGAGCTCTCAGTAGGGCCAGGGAATACAGACATTAATATAACTCAATTATGGAGATATACACAAGTGCTGTGGGGCTGAGGGAGGGATGAAGAAAGTGTAAATCCAAGTATAAAGGTGACACGGAAGGAAGCCTCTTTAAGAGATATGCTTTTAATAAGTCTTGGGAAGTGAGGAGGATGACTGTCAGAGATGAAGAAGGAGGGTGTTTCAGGCCAGAGGCAGGATGTGGGTGACAGGTTGGCGGTGAGGTAGAGGAGATCAAGGTACAGTGAGTAGGTTGGCTGGGTTGTAGTAGGAAATCAGAGAGGTATGGTGTGCGGGGGCAAGGTGACAGTGCTTTAAAGCAGATAGTAAGAAGTTTCTGTTTGATGCAGGAGTGGATGGGCAACTGCTGTAGGTTCTTCTAGACTGTGAGCCCACTGTTGGGTAGGGACTGTCTCTATATGTTGCCAACTTGTACTTCCCAAGTGCTTAGTACAGTGCTCTGCACACAGTAAGCGCTCAATAAATACGATTAATTGATTGAGGAGTGGGGAAACATGGACCGAATGTTTTTGTAGAATGATCTGGGCAACAGAGTGAAGTATAGACTGGAGTGAGGAGAGATGGGAGGCAGGAAAGTCAGTGAGGAGGTCGATGCAGTAATCCAGAAGAGATAGGATAAACTATTGAATTAACGCGGTAGCAGTTGGGCTGGAGAGGAAAGGGCAGATTTTAGCAATGTTGTGCAGGTTGAACCGACAGGATTTGGTGACAGATTGACAATGTGGGTGGAATGAGAGAAAGGAGTGGAGGATAATGCCAGAGCTACGAGCTTATAATACAGGGGAAGCAGCATGGTGTAGTGGGCCTGGGAGATGGGAGGTCATGGGTTCTAGCGTTGGCTCTGCCGCTTATCTGTTGTGTGACCTTGGACAAGTCACTTCACTTCTCTGGGCCTCAATTACCTCACCTGTAAAATGGGGATTGAGACTGTGAGCCCCACATGGGACAAGGACCTTGTCTAACTCGCCTTGCTCATATCCACCCCAGTGCTTAGTACAGTGCCTGTCACACGGTAAGTGCTTAACAAATACCATCATTATTAATATTAGGGAGAATGGTGGTGCTGTCTGCAGTGACGGGAAAGTCAAGGGAGGACGTGGTTTGGGTGGGAAGATAAGAAGTTGTGTTTTGGACATGTTAACTTTGATGGCAGGACTTCCAAGTAGGGATATCCTGAAGGTAGGAGGGAATGTGAGACTGCAGAGAGAAGGAGAGAGATCAGGGCTGGAACTGTAGACCTGGTAATCATTTACATGGAGATGGTAGTTGAAGCCATGGGAGGGAATTCAATTCATTGATTCATTCAACCGTATTTATTGAGCACTTACTGTGTGCAGAGCACTGTACTAAGTGCTTGGGAAGTACAAGTTGGCAACATATAGACAGTCCCTACCCAACAGCGGGCTCACAGTCTAGAAGGGGGAGACAGACAACAAATCAAAACATGTTAACAAAATAAAATGTGCGGAGGGAGGGCATTCCAGGCCGGGGGGAGGACATGAGACTTCCTGACTCCCAGTTCTGTGTCATCTGCTCTTCATTTTTCATCTTTGCTTTACTTGTAATGTGTTTCGATGTGAGTGGATGCAGTTGGGGAATAGAAGGGAACCCAGAATTGAGCCTTGAGATAGCATAATGTAAGATGGTAGTCTAAAAATATTCATTTTAAAAAGCAAAAACCTAGTTTCCATGTAGGGAAAGTTGCCTTAAAGATATATTTAAATGTAACTTTTGGAATATAAAATAGCATTTAATAAATCTGATTGATTGATTCCCTCCTACTTAGACTATGAGCCCCATGTGGGACAGGGACTGTATCCACCCTGATTATCTCATACCTATCCCAGTGCTTAAAAGCAGTGTTTGACACCTAGAAGTGCTTAACAGGTACCATAAAACAGAGGAAACAATAATAATAATAATGGCATTTATACTGTGAGACAGGGACTCTCACAGTAAGAGGGTGGGATTCAGTGGAGAAGCCCATGAAAGAGACTGAGTATAAGTAGCCAGAGAGATAGAAGAGAACCAGAAGAGGACGGTATCGGAGGAAACCAAGGTTAGATAATGTTTCGATTGATCAATCAATCAACCGATTGTATTTGTTGAGCACTTAGTGTATTAAGCACTCTGCACATAGTAAGCGCTCAATAAATACGATTGATTGATTGATTAAGCACCATACTAACCATTTGGGAGAGTGCAATGCAACAGAGTCGGCAGACGTGTTCCCTACCCACAACGAGCTTACAGTTTAGAGGGCGAGAAGGGCTATCGACAGAGAGAGAGCAGACAACTGCACCTCAAACTTTCAGCCCTCTTTGCCCTCGCCCCTCCCGTCGGAGGACTCTAACAGGTGACACATTCATTCATTCATTCATGCAATCATATTTATTGAACACTTACTGTGTGCAGAGCACTGTACTAAGCGCTTGGAAAGTACAATATAGCAGGCTGGAAGAAGGAGATGGCCACACATGGAATTGCCAATCTCCCCCTTTTATACTTAAGCATTTATTCATACCAATCCTCAGTTGTTGTGCATATATGTAGACTGTGAGCCCGTTGTTGGGTAGGGATTGTCTCTATCTGTTGCCGAATTGTACTTTCCAAGCGCTTAGTACAGGGCTCTGCACACAGTAAGCACTCAATAAATACAAATGAATGAATGAATGAATGAATGAATATGTGCATATACGTTCAAGTGAACATTCAACTTCATTTATTCTGATTCCACTGTTTGTTAACATTCCTTCATCCGTCATCCTCTAGGCTGTAAGCTCCTTGAAGGCAGGGAGTGCATTCTATGATGATGATGATGATGATGATGGCGTTTATTAAGCGCTTACTATGTGCATAGCACTGTTCTAAGCGCTGGGGAGGTTACAAGGTGATCAGGTTGTCCCGGGGGGGACTCACAGTTTTAATCCCCATTTTACAGATGAGGTAACTGAGGCACAGAGAAGTTAAGTGACTTGCCCAAAGTCACACAGCTGACAACTGGCGGAGCTGGGATTTGAACCCATGACCACTAACTCCAAAGCCTGTGCTCTTTCCACTTAGCCATGCTGCTTCTCCTATTTTATGCTTCTGTTGGGCATGCCCGTGCAATTTAATGTGAAGAGCCACAGAGAGGAATATTTAAAATTACCTGATATTTGAGATGGAAAAAAAAATACCACATACGAGTAAACTCTGGGGAAAATCCAGATGCCCAGCTGTCATGTTAAATGGTCCTAGGATTTTTTTTCGATAAATAAGTTGTTCCAAGCCATTTCAAAAGGTATTAGTAAAAAAAACAAACACCAAAACCCACTAATGAATCTCTTGAATTGATCACATAATGTAGGATGGTAGTCCAAAACTATTCATTTTAAAAAGCAAAAACCTAGTTTTCATGTAGGGAAAGTTTCCTTAAAGATATATTTAAATGTAACTTTTGGAATATAAATTTCTAAATCCTGATGAAATGGCATTTTCGTTTTCTAAAAAAGTTACAACTAACAGGCAGAACTATAAAAGTTATTTTATTTCTCAATTTGTCCAAACGGCAAGTTCTTGAGAGGACCAGTGGAAAAGAGCTCAGAGTACATTACACTGCTCTACTGTTGCTGACAAATCTAGTTATATTTCAATCAATCAATCAGTGATATCTTTAAAGCGTTTATTGTGTGCAGAGTACTGGACTACATGCTTGGGAGAGTACAATACAACAAAATTGGTAGGCCCGTTCCTTGCGCACAACAGTCTACATGTCTTCTCCAATTATGTTGATTGCTTTTTTCCCCTAGCTTTAATATTTGTGATAATATAAGCCATCTATTTAACCATCTTTCTAACCAGTTTACTGTTACCTGAAGGTCGTGTGTCCCCTTGCATAAAGGACACAAGTGTTCCAAAATAATAGTAATCGCATTTATGTTGTGATATTCATGGATGTAGCTCTACTGATCGTCCAGGGGAAAAAGCACTGCTCGAGGAATTAGGATGCCTGGGAGCTCAGCGCTTAGAACAGTGCTTTGCACATAGTAAGCGTTTAACAAATACCAACATTATTATTATTATTCTAGCTTCATTTTGCCTCCTGGGGCCATTATTCATTCATTCATTCATTTATTATTCAATCGTAATTATTGAGCGCTTACTGTGTGCAGAGCACTGTACTAAGCGCTTGGGAAGTACAAGTCGGCAACATATAGAGACAGTCCCTACCCACCAACGGGCTCACAGTCTAGAAGGGGGAGACCGTGCTCTGCACACAGTAAGCGCTCAATAAATGCGATTGAATGAGACAGACAGCAAACCAAAACATGTAGGCAGGTGTCAAGTGACCAATATTTTTTCTTCCCAATGGCATTTGTGAAGCAGTGTGGCTCAGTGGAAAGAGCACGGGCTTGGGAGTCAGAGGTCATGGGTTCTAATCCTGGCTCCACCACATGTCTGCTGTGTGACCTTGGGCAAGTCACTTAATTTCTCTGAGCCTCAGTGACCTCATCTGTAAAATGGGGATTTAAGACTGTGAGCCAATGTAGGACAACCTGATCACCTTGTATCCCCCCCAGCACTTAGAACAGTGCTTTGCACTTAGCGCTTAACAAATGCCATTATTATTATTATTTGTTAAGAGTGTACTATGTGCCAGGTGCTATCCTAAGCACTGGGGTAGATACATGCTAATCAGGTTGGACAGAGTCTGTGTCCCACATGGGGCTCAGAGCCTTAACCCCCATTTTACAGATGAAGTAACTGAGGCACAGAGAAGTGAAATGATTTGCCCAAGGTCACTCAGTGGACAAGCGGTGGAGCCGGGTGAGCCCGCAGTTGGGTAGGGACCGTCTCTATATGTTGCCACCTTGTACTTCCCAAGTGCTTAGTACAGTGCTCTGCACACAGTAAGCGCTCAATAGCAGCATGGCTCAGTGGAAAGAGCCCGGGCTTTGGAGTCAGAGGTCATGGGTTCAAATCCCGGCTCTACCACTTGTCAGCTGTGTGACTTTGGGCAAGTCACTTCACTTCTCTGGGCCTCAGTTCCCTCATCTGTAAAATGGGGATTAAGACTGTGAGCCCCCCCCCATGGGACAACCTGATCACCTTGTAACCTCCCCAGCGCTTAGAACAGTGCTTTGCACATAGTAACTGCTTAATAAATGCCATCATTATTATTATTATTAATAAATACGATTGAATGAATGAATGAACCCAGATCCTTCCAACTCTCAGACCCGGGCTTGATCCTCTAGGCCATGCTGCTTCAAACACTGCTTTCTGCTAGAGGAACTAGGTGCTCACAAGGTGAACAAGCCCAGCAGGAACCCTGAAAAAGATCTGGCTAATGTAAATGGTGAAGATCACAATTGTTACCATTCATTCAATCATATTTTTTGAGCACTTACTGTGTGCAGAGCACCGTAAGTGCTTGGGAAGTACAAGGGAGATCACCCGACAGGGCATGACACTTCAGTATAGCATCAGCACTATGCTGCAGTCACTGCCGCCGAAAATGCCCGTAAACCAACTCTATTATCAACTGTATTATAATGTACTTTCCAAACGCTTAGCACAATTTTTTTCTGGTATTTGTTAAGGGCTTACTATGTGCCAGGCACCAGTCTAAGCACTGGGGTAGATACAAAGTAATCAGGTTGGATACTGTTCATGTCCCACATAGGGCTCACAATCCCACTCCCCATTTTAGAGATGAGGTAACTGCGGCCCAGAGAAGTGAAGTGACTTTCCCAAAGTCACACAGCAGACAAGTGGTGAAGCTGGGACTGGAAAACAGATCCTTCTAACTCCCAGGCCCAGGCTTCTGGGAAGTGTGGTCCCGGGTGGGAGTGGATGGGCCCCTCCAGAGGACATGGAAGTGATGAGAGGAAGACTTCCTCCTCCAACCTCCTCCAGGAGGCCTTCCCAGACTGAGCCCCCTCCTTCCTCTCTCCATCCTCCCCTTCCCCTCCCCACATCACCTGTATATATGTATATATGTTTGTACAGATTTATTACTCTATTTTACTTGTGCATATTTATTTTATTTATTTTATTTTGTTAATATGTTTTGTTTTATTGTCCGTCTCCCCCTTCTAGACTGTGAGCCCACTGTTGGGTAGGGACCATCTCTATATGTTGCCAACTTGTACTTCCCAAGCACTTAGTACAGTGCTCTGCACACAGTAAGCGCTCAATAAATACAATTGAATGAATGAATGCTTTAATCACTAAGCCATGTTGCTTCTCAATATTTTGCCCATAGTAAACGTTGAATAAATGCCATTGAATAAAATGGCTATGGCAAAAAAACAAAACACAAAAAACCTTTGTGTGCATTTCTCATTCATTCATTCATTCATTTAATCACATTTATTGAGTGCTTACTGTGTGCAGAGCACTGTACTAAGAGCTTGGGAAGTACAAGTTGGCAACATACAGAGACGGTCCCTACCCAACAATGGGCTCACAGTGTGCTACATTCCTCCCCACATATTATACTTCATGCACCAATGGGAATTTGACTTGCAGGGGTGAAAGAGGGCAGGTGGCACTGAGCCAACATGGCACTCAATAAATGCAATTACTTCCACTATCACTTTTTGAACTTAAAATTTTTGCTCATTTTGAATTTCCAAATCCATGAACTCTTGAAGGCTTCTAAACTTGCAAAATTGATTTTCCCTTCCCCAGTGGACATAAATCGTCGTAGTAATGCATTTCCACATTGGTTTGAGCCTTTAGTAGGACTCATCTCTATCCAAAACATTCGACATGTTAAAAATGCCAAGAGAAGAAGAAAACAGTTTGCAAAGCATGAGAGAGTTAGTTCTGACTTTGGTTTCCCTCTGTAAATCCACTCGGAGTCCAACATCTCCACTGGAGTGTTCCCAATTTAGCCTGAGGGAATTTTTCTCCTTTAGTTTGGCCAATTGAGTAAATAACCTATTCTTACTAAGAAAATAGTTCAGAGATAACTGTCCTCCCTGGGCGGCTGGAGTTTTCTCCAACCAGGTACCTCCAAAGTGGAGCAGAAGGGATACATTGCCAAGATCCACCCTTTCCTCTCCATCCATACCACTACCCTGCTCATTCAAGCTCTCATCCTATCCCATCTGGACTACTGCATCAGCCTTCTCTCTGATCTCCCATCCTCGTGTCTCTCCCCACTTCAATCCATACTTCATGCTGCTGCCCGGATTATCTTTGTCCAGAAACGCTCTGGGCATATTACTCCCCTCCTCAAAAATCTCCAGTGGCTACCAATCAATCTGCGCATTAGGCAGAAACTCCTCACCCTGGGCTTCAAGGCTCCCCATCACCTCGCCCCCTCCTACCTCACCTCCCTTCTCTCCTTCTACAACCCAGCCAGCACCCTCCACTCCTCCGCCACTAATCTCCTCACCGTGCCTCATTCTCGCCTGTCCTGCCATCGATCCCCGGCCCACGTCATCCCCTGGGCCTGGAATGCCCTCCCTCTGCCCATCCGCCAAGCTAGCTCTATTCTTCCCTTCAAGGCCCTACTGACAGCTCACCTCCTCCAGGAGGCCTTCCCAGACTGAGCCCCTTCCTTCCTCTCCCCCTCGTCCCCCTCTCCATCCCCCCATCTTACCTCCTTCCCTTCCCCACAGCACCTGTATATATGTATATATGCTTGTACATATTTATTACTCTATTTATTTATTTATTTTACTTGTGCATATCTATTCTATTTATTTTATTTTGTTAGTATGTTTGGTTTTGTTCTCTGTCTCCCCCTTTTAGACTGTGAGCCCACTGTTGGGAAGGTACTGTCTCTATATGTTGCCAACTTGTACTTCCTAAGCGCTTAGTACAGTGCTCTGCACACAGTAAGCGCTCAATAAATACAATTGATGATGATGATGATGATTCAGATTAGAGGGGATGGGCTGAGTTGATGCACTACCAGGGGAAATAGGCAGTAAATCTCACTGCTGTATAATAATGGTGGTATTTGTTTAGCACTTATAATGATGACATTTGTTAAGCGCTTACTATGTGTGAGGCACTGTTCTAAGCACTGGGGTAGAGATACAAGTTGATCAGGTTGTCCCACGTGGGGCTCATAGTCTTAATCCCCATTTTACAGATGAGGTAACTGAGGCACAGAGAAGTTAAGTGACTTGCCCAAAGTCACACAGCTGACAAGTGACAGAGCTGGGATTAGAACCCACGACCTCTGACTCCCAAGCCCAGGCTCTTTCCACTGAGCCACGCTGCTTCTTATTATGTGTCAAGCACTGCTCCAAGTGCTGGGGTAGATCCAAGCTAATCAGGTTGGACACAGTCACGCTCTCCCATGGGGCTGATAGTCTTAATCTGCATTTTACAGATGAGGTAACTGAGGCCCAGAGAAATGAAGTGACTTTTTTAAGGTCACATAGCAGACCTGTGCTGTATCCAATTGGCTATGCTGAATTGTCCAGTCTGAATGCAACCTCTGATGATAAGACTGTGAGCCCGTTGTTGGGTAGGGACCGTCCCTATATGTTGCCGATTTGTACTTCCCAAGTGCTTAGCCCAGTGCTCTGCACACAGTAAGCGCTCAATAAATACGATTGAATGAATGAATGATAATAGAGAGGCGCTAGATGCTCCATCAGTCAATCAAACAGTGATATTTATTGAGCGCTTACTCTGTGCAGAGGACTGTACTAAGTGTTTGGGAGAGTGCTTGGCCATAGAATTGTACTGTACAATACATGGGAAGCAGCCTGGCCTAGTGGATAAAGCACGGGAATTCTAATTCTAATCCTGGCTCCTCCACTTACTGCCATGTGACTTTGGGTAAGTCACTTAACTTCTCTGTGACTCAGTTCCCTCATCTACAAAATGGGGATTCAATACCTGTTCTCCCTCCTGTTTCCACTGCAAACCCCTTGTGGGACCTGATTCTCTTTTATCTATCCCAGATAATAATAATAATAAAAATGGCATTTGTTAAGTGCTTACTATGTACAAAGCACTGTTCTAAGCGCTGGGGAGGATACAACTCTGAGTCCCACGTGGGACAACCTGATAACCTTGAAACCTCCCCAGTGCTTAGAACAATGCTTTGCACATAGTAAGCACATAACAAATACCATTATTATTATTATTATTATTTCTGTCTCTTTTAAGATCTTCAAAAGATTAGTGAAACCATATCTTCCCTTGTCTGAGTTGGTTTACCATCACCATGAACTGATTATTGCTAAATTGATTAACTTTTAGTTTTCACCCAGATTTTAATAAAATGATAAAGCCCGGATTTCCCTTTACCCTATCCAGTCCCTTCCAAAACAACCAACAGATATAATCAATTAATTGATCAATCAAAGGAATTTATAAAGCACTTACTATGTGCAAAGTACAGTACTGAACACTTGAAAGACTACAACAGAGTTGTTAGACACTTTCCCTATCTACAAGGAGCTTACAGGCTGGAGGGGAGTTTACAGTCTAGATATATTTAAAAAGTACTAAGATTGAGATATTACCTAATTACAGTCCTGTTCTTTCAAGGATGATTAGGAGTAAATAGTTATTTTTTAAGATTATAATTTATTACACAAAGAGATTGGAACCCCTATCTGATGCCTTTATAAATAGGATCAATTACTCACCAGCTGTGATCGTCTTAAGACAGAGCAGATGACCTGTAATTGTCCCTTCCACACTATTTAAAGTGCTGTCTTTGTACTAAGCACTGGGATAGAGACCCTGTCCCACACAAGGCTCACAATCTAAGAAGGAGAGTGGACATTTTACAGGTGGAAAATGGAAGTATATCACATAGAATAATAATAATATCACATAATAATAATAATAATAGTTATTATTATTATTATAGAAGGTCAGGCAGAGCGGGGATTGTAAACCAGTTAGGTTGCTAGCTCCTTAAATAATTAAAAATAAATTAGGGCATTTATTAAGTGCTTACTATGTGCAAAGCACTGTTCTAAGTGCTGGGGAGGTTACAAGGTGATCGGTTGTCCCACGGGATGGCTCACAGTCTTCATTCCCATTTTACAGATGAAGGCACTGAGGCCCAGAGAAGTGAAGTGATTTGCCCAAAGTCACACAGCTGACAATTGGCGGAGCCGGGACTTGAACCCATGACCTCTGACTCCAAAGCTCGGGTTCTTTCCACTGGGCCACGCTGCTTCTCCTTGGGGGTAAGGAGCCCGTCTACTTTCTCCATTGTACTCTCACAAATGCTCAGTCAGTGCTCTGCACAGAATATGTGCTCGGTAACACTACTGACTGATTTAACCTAAGTCTCCTGATTGTCAGGGTTGTGTTCTTCCCCCTAGACCCCGCTGCCTCTCTCCTGAAATCCATCCTGAAAATACGGGAATAGCTGTTCAGCTGTTCAGCTGTTGCTGCTCCATTAAACAGTATTATCAAATCACGTTCAGCACAATTGCCCATTTTAGCCGAGTTTATCAATCCCGGTTTCCGCCTATCCGGATTAGCCAAAAACCAATTTTGAGGCAATGAGGACTAAGTATTGCTAGGGGGCAATGCATTGCTGCCAAATCAGGACAAGATGGAAATGGGAAAAAAAATTCTCCTCGCCCAGAATCTGTCCTAGTTCTCCCTCAATGAGGAACAATTTCCCAGGGCTCCCCACCTTGAGAAGGTTAAACATAAATCCAGATTTAGTATTTAGCTCGCACTTGGGAACTTTTAATTGCTGTCTAATTTTAAATCCGCCTCTGGAAGGCAGGGAACAGAATTAACTTCTCTTTTGGAAGGTCGCGTTTCTTTTTGCTGCCTTTATAATAAAATCACTCTTTGTACAAAAAAAACAAACAAAATAAAACGAAAACACCCGTTTTCCGAGAAACAGGCTGGGGAGGAAGGAATTACACCGCTCCTTCTCCAGTCTGATGGATGGGGAGGGGGAGATATTTAGTCATCAGTCAATCAATAGTTGGTATTTCCTGTGTGCTTACTGTATTAAGATCCGCATCCAACAGAAATTTCTAACCATCAGCTTTACAGTGCTCAGTCAACTCTAGACTGTAAGCTCGTTGTGGGCAAGGAACGTGTCTACCACCTCTGTTATATTGTACTCTCCCAAACGCTTACTACAGTGCTCTGTGCACAGTAAGCGTTCAATAAATACGATCGATCCACTGATTGATCTCTCCCTCCTATTTGTACTTTCCAAGTGCTTAGTACAGAAGCAGCGGGGCTGAGTGGAAAGAGCACGGGTTTTGGAGTCAGAAGTCATGGGTTCAAATCCCGGTTCCGCCAGTTGTCAGGTGTGTGACTTTGGGCAAGTCACTTAAGTTCTCTGGGCCTCAGTCACCTCATCTGTAAAATGGGGATCAAGACTGTGAGCCCCCTGTGGGACAACCTGGTCACCTTCTAACCTGCCCAGTGTTTAGAAGAGTGCTTTGCACATAGTAAGTGCTTAAAAAATGCCATTATTTATTTTATTTTTTATGTTTACAGTGCTCTGCACACAAGTAAGCGCTCAGTAAATAAAATTGAATGAAAGAATACTTAACCTCACTCATCTCTCACTACAACCCAGCCTGCTCCTCTAATGGCAACCTACTTACTGGTACCTCGATCTTGTCTCTCTCACCACTGATTCATTCATTTATTCAATCATATTTATGGAGCACTTACTGTGTGCAGAGCACTGTACTAAGCACTACCTTGTTCTCATCCACCCTCTGGCCTGGAGTTCCCCCTCCCCTTTAGTTTGAACAGACCACCATTCTCCCCATCTTCAAAGTCCTACTAAAGCCTCATCTCCTCCAGGAAGACTTCCTTGATAAAGCTCTATTCTCCCAACTTATTCTCCTTTCCTGGCACGTTGCCTATGCACCCCTTAAGCACTTTGCCACTCACCTCACCCCCACAGTGCTAAGCATTCATTCATTCATTCAATCGTATTTATTGAGCGCTTACTGCGTGCAGAGCACTGTACTAAGCACTTGGGAAGTACAAGCTGGCAACATATGGAGACGGTCCCTACCCAACAGCGGGCTCACAGTCATTCCTTATGCACTTTCATTCATTCATTCAATCGCATTTATTGAACACTTACTGTGTGCCAAGCACTGTACTAAGCACTTGAGAGAGTACAATATAACAACAAGCAGACACATTCCTGCCCACAGTGACCTCATAGTCTAGAGGAGAAGACAGACAATATGATTAAATAAATAGGTAGATAAGGAAAGACAGACATTAATATAAATACATAGATATTTAAATAAATTACAGATATGTACAACTGTGCTGTGGGGATGGGAGGGAGGGTGAATGAAGGAGCAAGTAAGATCGGCGCAGAAGGGAGTGGGAGAAGAGGAAAGGGGGGTTTAGTCAGGGAAGTTTTCTTGGAGCAGATGTGCCATCTGTCTCCCCCTTCTAGACTGTGAGCCCGTTGTTGGGTAGGGACCATCTCTATATGTTGCCAACTTGTACTTCTCAAGCACTTAGTACAGTGCTCTACACACACAGTAAGTGCTCAATAAATACGATTGAATGAATGAATGAATAAGTTTATGAAATAGGGGAGAGCAATTATCGGTCTGATATGAGGAGGGAGGGCCTTCCAAGCCAGAGGTAGGATGCGGGTGAGAGATCAGCTGAGAGATAGACGAGATGGAGGCACAGTGAGAAGGTTAGCATTAGAGGATCGAAATATGCAGGCTGGATTGTAGTAGGAGAGTAGTGAGGTGAGGTAGGAGGGGGCAAGGCGATTGACTGCTTTAAACCCAACAGTCAGGCGCTTTAGTTTGATACAAGGATGGACAAGCAACCACTGGAGTTTCTTGAGGAGGAGGGAAACATGTTCTGCACGTTTTTGATGCACCCCACCCCAACAGCTCTTTTTTTTAATGGTATTTATTAAGTGCTTATTATAATAATGATGGCATTTGTTAAGCGCTTACTATGTGCGGAGCACTGTTCTAAGCACTGGGGGGATACAAGGTGAGCAGGTTGTCCCACCTGGGGCTCACAGTCTTAATCCCCATTTTACAGATGAGGGAACTGAGGCACAGAGAAGTGAAGTGACTTGCCCAAAGTCACACAGCTGACAAGTGGCGGAGCGGGGATTCGAACCCATGACCGCGTCATCCCCTGGGCCTGGAATGCCCTCCCTCTGCCCATCCGCCAAGCTAGCTCTCTTCCTCCCTTCAAGGCCCTGCTGAGAGCTCACCTCCTCCAGGAGGCCTTCCCAGACTGAGCCCCTTCCTTCCTCTCCCCCTCGACCCCTCTCCATCCGCCCCATCTTACCTCCTTCCCTTCCCCACAGCACCTGTATATATGTATATATGTTTGTACATATTTTTTACTCTATTTATTTACTTATTTATTTTATTTGTACGTATCTATTCTATTTATTTTATTTTGTTAGTATGTTTGGTTTTGTTCTCTGTCTCCCCCTTTTAGACTGTGAGCCCACTGTTGGGTAGGGACTGTCTCTATATGTTGCCAATTTGTACTTCCCAAGCGCTTAGTACAGTGCTCTGCACATAGTAAGCGCTCAGTAAATACGATTGATTGATGATGATGATGACCTGTGGCTCCCAAGCCTGGGCTCGATTGATTGATTTCCACTGTGCCATGATTGATTGATTGATTGATTGATTTCCACTGTGCCACGCTGCTTTCAGGTACTGTATTAAGTTCTGGGGTGGATGCAAGGTAATCAGGTTGGACAAGGTCCCTGTTTCCCATGGGCCTCACAGTCTCAATCCTCATTTTAGAGATGAGGTATACATATCCTTATATACGTAGCCTTCTACTCTACTGCTTACCCTCTCTGTAATTTATTTTCAGGTCTGTCTCTGCCACTAGATTGCAAGCTTGAGGGAAGGGATCATATCTATCAAATTCATTGTCTTGTATTCTTCCAAGCGCTTAGTGCACTGAACTCAATAAGCGCTCAATAAATACCATTGACTGATCTCGGTGGGAGGGTCTTGGAGTAAAGCTGCAGTTGCTTAGCCCATTCTCTCTGGGGCCTGTTTATTGTTAATCTGTACTCTCCCAAGTACTTAGTACAGTGCTTTGCACACAGTGAGTGCTAAATGAATACGATTGATTAATAATAATAATAATAATAATAATGGCATTTATTAAGTGCTTACTATGTGCAAAGCACTGTTCTAAGCGCTGGGGAGGTTAGATTGATTGAATGAAT
The DNA here is from genome assembly GCF_015852505.1 of Tachyglossus aculeatus. Lineage (NCBI taxonomy): Eukaryota > Metazoa > Chordata > Mammalia > Monotremata > Tachyglossidae > Tachyglossus > Tachyglossus aculeatus. The sequence goes on from NC_052067.1 coordinate 90,238,888, forward strand.
GAATCCCAAGGCGCTTGTCACTTTCATGGAACAAGAGTAGAGAGAGGCATTCATTCATTCATTCATTCAATTGTATTTATTGAGCCCTTATTGTGTGCAGAGCACTGTACTAAGCGCTTGGAAAGTACATTTCAGAGAGGAGAGGGTCTGAGCCGGTAATACAGAAGCAGGAAGAGCAGAGGAAAGGGATGTGATTAGGCTGGCCATACTCCATCCATTAAAAAAAGCAACCCAACAGGTTCGTCATAAATCTCCACCTGCGAAAGTATGAAATACAAAGAAATGACAATAATAATAGTGGTATTTGTTAAGTGCTTATTATGTGCCAGGCACTGTACTAAGCGCTGGGGTGGATACAAGCAAATCAAGTTGGACATAGTCCCTATCCGACGTGGGGCTCACCATCTCAATCCCCATTTTACAGGTAAGGTAACTGAGGCCCAGAGAAGTGAACTGACTTGCCCAAGGTCACAGAGCAGAGCCCCAGGGGTCCTTCATATCCATATTCTATGAGTTATAAGCATTGCTGAAGGGACTCTATCTTCTGATTAGTTCCTACAGGCACATCTGATTGGTGGGCTGCATCCTCGGATTGGACCCTGCAGACAAAATTGAGCGCTTACTGTGTGCAGAGCACTCAACTAAGCGCTCGGAAAGTACAATTCAGCAACAGAGACAGAGGCTGGTCTAGAAGGAGGGAGACAGAAATCAAAACAAATAAACAGGCAGCAGTAGCGTTATTATAAATAAGTAGAATTATAGATATATACACATAATGAATAAAAATAAATAGAATTATAATTATAAATATGTACACAAGTGCTGTGGGGCGGGGAGGGGGTAGAGCAAAGGGAGCAGATGATGGGGAAGTGATGGGGAGGGGAGGGGGAGCAGAGGAAAAGGGGGGCATAGTCTGGGAAGGCCTCCTGGAGGAGGTGAGCTTTCAGTAGGGCTTTGAAGGTAGGAAGTGTTCTAGATTGGCAGATTTGAGGAGGGAGGGCATTTCAGGCCAGAGATAGGACGTGGGCCAGGGGTCGGTGGAGGGACAGGTGAGAACGAGCCACAGTGAGAAGGTTAGCACCAAAGGAGTGGAGTGTGAGGGCTGGGATGTAGAAAGCGAGCAGGGAGGTGAGGTAGGAGAGGACTAGGTGACAGTGAGCTATGAAGCCAATAATGAGGAGTTTTTGCTTCAGTACAATATCATAATATAAAGGATACATTCCCTGCCCACAAGGAATTTGGAGTCTAGAAGGGGAGAATGTGGGCCAGGGGAGTGGGTGGGGGCTTGGGGGGTGTAATAATAATAATGATGGTATTTGTTAAGCACTTACTATGTGTGAAGCACTGGTCTAAGTGCTGGGGGGGGATACAAAGTGGTCAGGTTGTCCCAGTCTTAATCCCCATTTTACAGATGAGGTAACTGAGGCACAGAGATGTTAAGTGGCTTGCCCAAGGTCACACAGCTGACAAGTGGCTGAGGCAGGATTCAAACCCACGATGCCATTGCAAATAAGAGCAGGTGCCTCTCACGGTCCTCCTGGAAGTGTTCCCCGGTCCCTCACTAGGCCCAAGAAGGTGGCGGGAAGGGGGCTGCGATGTCCCTAGCTTGGGCCGATGGTTGTGACTGTCCCCCCTCTTCTTTCCCCTCCCAAGCGGGGTCGTGGCTGGGTGAAGCCTTCCAGCTGATGACCTGCATGGAAATTAGTCCTCTGCGGCCTCGGATCTTCCTGGGGAAGCTCGGCCGGAGTTCCCCAAGGTCAGTCTGGGATTCAGGTCAGTCCCGCTTGGGGCCCCAAGTGCTTCCTTCACACCAATGGCCAGAAAAGTACCTGTAGCATGGCCTGGAGGCCTGGACTCACCTGGAATTTGGGCTCGAGCATCGGGGGTCAGTTCATTCACCCCCTGAGTGAATGCCCCCTCACCCACAAACAGCACCCCGCGTTACGCTGGGAGAAGCAGCATCGCTTAGCGGGGACTAAATCACTTGTGCGCAGGGATGATCCAGAGCATCCGGGGTACCTGGTCTCCCACAATCAATCAATCAATGGTATTTACTGAGTGCCTACTGTGTGCAGAGTTCTATACTAAGCACCTGGAACAGTACAGTACAATAAGGAGAGTAGGATCCGATCCCCACCCACAAGAAACTTGCAGTCTAGATGAGGAGACAGACGTGAAAACAAATTGCAGAGGGGAAGCAGCAGAGAATAAGGATGCCTACATAATAATAATAATAATGGCATTTATTAAGCGCTTACTATGTGCAAAGCACTGTTCTAAGCGCTGGGGAGGTTACAAGGAGATCAGGTTGTCCCACGGGGGGCTCGCAGTCTTCATCCCCATTTTACAGATGAGGGAACTGAGGCCCAGAGAAGTTAAGTGATTTGCCCAAAGTCACACAGCTGGCAATTGGCGGAGCCGGGATTTGAACCCATGACCACTGACTCCAAAGCCCGGGCTCTTTCCACTAAGCCACGCTGCTTCTCTAAATGCAGCGGGATGGCTTGGCTATCAGGTGATTAATGGGTACGGATCGGAATGCATAGGGGACACAGAAAGTAAGACAAATGGGAGAAATGAGGGCCTGGTAAGGAAAGGCACTAACCCCATGTTTATATGCCTTGAGGCAAATGCCTGACTTGTGGCCTAGTAATAGATAATAATAATAATAATAATAATAATAATAATAATAATAATAATGGCATTTATTAAGTGCTTATGATGTGCAAAGCACTGTTCTCACGCTGGGAAGGGGTACAAGGTGATCAGGTTGTCCTATGTGGGGCTCACATTCTTCATCCCCATTTTACAGATGAGATAACTGAGGCCCAGAGAAGTGAAGTGACTTGCCCAAAGTCACACAGCTGACAAGTGACGGAGCCGGGATTAGAACCCATGACCTGTGGCTCCCAAGCCCGTGCTCTTTCCACTGAGCCACGCTGCTTCTCTAATAGGGCATGGATAGAGCATGGGCACGGGAATCAGGAGGACACGGGTTCTAATCCCAGCTCTGCTACTCGACTGCTGTGTGATTTTGGGCAAGTCACTTCAATTCTCTGCCTCATGTACTTCATCTGTAAAATGGGGATTAAAACTGTGAACCCCTGATTAGTTTGTATCTACTGCAGCGCTTAGCACAGTACTCGGCACATAAAAAGGGCTTAACAAACACCATTAAAAAATGAACAAACTGGCTTTCACTCCCTGCTACCCCTGGTCCTAGCTTTAAATGGAGCAAAGGCGGCTTCAGGTGATTTGCTTTCTTTTCCAAGACCAGTTCCATGTCGTGGTTTTCCAAACACCTGGCAAATCAGCTCTGTGCTTGAGAAACACCGCCCCAAATTGGGAAAGGGGTGGAAGATGGCTGAAACTCCAGGAATTGGCCATTGATTTTGCCAAAGGATGTCATCAACTCTAGAGCTACTCTTCACACACTGATGACTGGCAAATTACTTTTGCTCTTAGAGGAGAGAGAAGTTGTACCCATTCCACTTCAAAACACCCCACATATTAATATACGGGATTTTAAACAGAATTTAGCCGTCTGGCCAGAAACAATCCGGCACGTTTGGTGCAGCTTCAGCAGTGGAGGAGGAAAAGAGAAGCAAAACAGTTGTTCTCAGCTGGGTCCAAGAGTTAAAAATGTGTGAAAGAATCTTTTACCACCCACACTTTGACTGAGAGACTTGCCATTTTTCTTAATTGAAAATACATGTTTTCCTTACTGGCATTTAGCTGTCTTCCAACCAGCAGTAGTGTTCTTTAATAATAATTATGGTATTTGTTAAGTGCTACTATGTGCCAGGCACTGTTCTACGCAGTGGGGAAGAAAAAAGATAGTCAAGTTGGACACAGTCCCTGCCCCACATTAATCCCTATTTTACAGATGAGACAACTGAGGCACAGTGAAGTGACTTGCCCGAGGTCATACAGCAGACAAATGGCGGAGTCAGGATTAGAACCCACATCCTTTGACTCCCAAGCCCGTGCTCTTGCCACTAGGCCGTGCACACAAAGGCCTGAGTCTTCTCCAGCCCTGGGCCGGTGCAGGTGCCCTTTCTGCTGAACTTGCCCATTAACCAGGGATTTTTTAGACTGTAAGCCCACTGTTGGGTAGGGACTGTCTCTATATGTTGCCAATTTGTACTTCCCAAGCATTTAGTACAGTGCTCTGCACACAGTAAGCGCTCAATAAATACGGTTGATGATGATTTTACCGCCACTTGAAAGTGAAGTCTGTTGACCTAACACAAGATTGTCCTATCACGTTGTGGAAACTAACCCTTAACCGGCCTTACTCCATCTTGTTTTCAGTCTCTATTTTTATAATGCCTCAGCCACACCCTGTCGACCTTAGAAAACTGCACCCACACTCAATTGGATTCTGTTGTTGGTGTGAAGAAACACCACGCACACCATAGACTATAAATAGCTACTTCTCCAACCTTTTGGGGATGAGGTTGAGCCTGCTTTTAAGGCAAGGGGCTATCTCCGCCCTCATCCATACAGTTCTGTATTTAATATTGCGATAGAAACCCCTTTCGCTATGTTGATGTGACTTGATTTTTTTTGGACCCGACATCGTGAAAGCTTTCAGTTAATGAAGGACATCATCTATTTCTTGGCTGGCTCAGGGCCGAACCAGAACAGGTATTTTATAAAAGACCACACTTTTTCACAGCAAAATTCTTGCCTCTGTTAATAGAGCAAAAAGGTGGAGCCAAAAAAAAAAATAAAAATGTGAAGGCAGAGGGGCCTATTGTGAAAGGCACAGGCCTGAGACCTGAGGGATGCAAATATTCATTTATTCACTCATTCAATCGTGTTTATTGAGCACTTACTGTGTGCAGAGCACTGTACTAAGCACTTGGGAAGTACAAGTTGGCAACATATAGAGACGGTCCCTACCCAACAACGGGCTCAGAGTCTAGAAGGGGGAGACAGAAAGAAAAACAAAACATGTAGAGAAGTGTCAAAATCGTCAGAACAAATAGAATTAAAGCTATATGCCCATCATTAACAAAATTTGTGGCTTAGTGGGAGTCAGAGGACCAGGTCAATGAGGTCAGTGAATTGAAAACCTCTGGACTCATATTCGCATACGGCCCTCTAGATTGTAAGCGTATTACGGGCAGGAACATGTTTGTTAATTCTGTTGTACTCTCCCAATCAATCAATCAATCAGTCGTATTTATTGAGCGCTTACTATGTGCAGAGCATTGTACTAAGCGCTTGGGAAGTACAAATTGGCAACGTATAGAGACAGTCCCTACCCAACAGTGGGCTCACAGTCTAAAAGGGGGAGACAGAGAACAAAACCAAACATACTAACAAAATAAAATAAATAGAATAGATATGTAAGCACTTAATACGTGCTCTGCACATAGAAAGAGATTGATCAAAACTATAAGATTGATCAAATAAATTAGATTGATCGATACACGCTCTCTCTGCTGTCTGTCATCGCCTCACCTCAGATTCACTCTGAAGAATGGGTAAATTCCATTCTGCTGGAATACACGGGACTAATGCTATATTACAAACATACAGGTATGGCCATGTTTTTGACTAGCTTTCCACACTTCTGTCCCACTGACCCTCAGGAATCTGAACTGATGGGCTCTTCTAAATATGAGAGTCAAGCTCAATATCTATTATGGCCTCCAGCAAAATTTTGGAATTGGATTAAATGTTTAGCTTGGCTTCTGAATTGGATGAGAAGCTCTAAAACATTCTTTTGGGTCGTTTATAACTGAAAGTCTAGACATGGTATGCTAGGCAAAGGAGAGAATTCATAGGTGGGCCCAAGCCGCATTAGGACTTGGATATTTAACCGTTGAGCAGTGCAGCAATGAAAACATTTTCTGTTTAGCAAATACGTTGAGGGAGGCTATCAGGTGACACGTTTGGAAATTTTTTTGTTGGGGGGAGAGACAGAGACAGACAGAGACAGAGAGTCACAACAGCAAGGAAGAGGGATTGGGCCAGACAGCCACGGAAAATGATGCAAAATTAACCTACTCATTGATTTTGGTGGTTCTCCCTCAATATTAAACCTTTCTTCAGGTACATTGTAAGCGCACTACCACAATTATTATTGGATGTCACATACTGTACTAAGCACTTGGGAAAGTACAACAGAAACAACTAGGAGTTTACAATCTAACAGGGAGAACTGAAACACAGAAGCTTTGCAAATAGTGGGAGCCAGCAGAATAACAAGCATCAGATGAGACTTTGAATGAATGTGCCAGAATAAAAGATCAAAATAAATTACAATAGAAAGTGAATGTACAATTGAAACTACATAGATGCAAAAATATTTTGGATCAGAATAAATTCCTATGTTCTAGGGGTGGCCATTGAGTTGGAATGACTTGGAGAATTAAAGGCAATGTGGGCACAGGCCTGGGAATCAGAGGACCTGGCTTAAGCAGCATGGCTCAGTGGAAAGAGCCGGGCTTAGGAGTCAGAGGTCATGGGTTCTAATCCCGACTCCGCCCCTGGTCTGCTGTGTGACTTTGGGCAAGTCACTTCACTTCTCTGTGCCTCTCAGTTCCCTCATCTGTAAAATGGGGATGAAGACTATGAGCCCCATGTAGGACAACCTGATGACCTTGTATCCCCCACGGCGCTTAGAACAGTGCTTGGCACATAGTAAGCACTTAACAAATTCCATTATTATTATTATTATTACTATCCCCTATCAGCCATTTGCCTGCTGCGTGACATTGGGAAAGTCACTTAAATTCTCTGTGCATCAGTCTCCTCAACTGTAAAATGGGGATTTGGTAACTGTTCTCCACCTATTTAGATTGTGAGGCCCATGTAGGACAGGGACTGCATCCAACCAGATTAACCGCTATCTATCCCAGGGTTTAGAACAGAGCTTGACACATAGTAAATGCTAAACGAATACCATAATTAGAATTATATGTTATTATTATTACTGCTATTAGGAATTAATCAGGGAAGCCTTACGGGAGACGAAGGGACTTTAGAACGGCTTTGAAAATGGTGAGAGCTGAAGTCTGGTGGATTTGTGGAGATAGGGGTCATTTCACGCTGGAGGATTTGGAAGGCCTGATCCCCTTCCCTTCCCCTCCCCACTGATTCCCTTCCCCTCCCCACTGACAGTTCTAATCCCAACTCCACCACTTGTCTGCTGGGTGACCTTGGCCAAGTCATTTCACTTCTCTGGGCCTGTTACCTCATCTGTAAAATGGGGATTAATTGTGAGCCCCACATGGAACAGGGACTGTGTCCAACCCTATTTATCTGTATCCACCCCAGTGCTCAGTACAATGTCGGACACATAGTAAGTGCTTAACAAATACCACAATTATTATTACTGCTATAATGAGGAAAAAACCTCAGTACAGCAAGGTGCCTCCTGAACCTGTCTCTGTTAGACTGTTAGACTGTGAGCCCACTGTTGGGTAGGGACTGTCTCTATATGTTGCCAACTTGTACTTCCCAAGCGCTTAGTACAGTGCTCTGCACACAGTAAGCGCTCAATAAATACGACTGATGATGTTAGACACACTTTTGGCCTCACCGACTTCCAGTCACCATGGCCAGTCCCGAGTTCCAAACAAAACCATTCTTTTTGGATGATGGTTTCTCACTGTCATGCTCTGACCCAGTCAGAAGGCGTACGATATAAAAACGACGCTGTAGGTATGGAAAGAATGTGGTAGAACAAATGAACAATCTAGAAAGTGACCACGCCAGTCAGGATGTCAGGAATGAGGAAGCTGTGCTTTCCTCTTCCTCGTTTTTGAATATGTTCAAACCCTGTTAACTCCCCGCACCTCTAATTTATTTTACCGTCTGTCTCCCCGTGACCTGTCTACTCTCTCTAATGGGAAGCAGGATGGGCTAGTGGAAAGAGCCCAGGACTGGAAGTCAGAGGCCCTGGGAGTCCGACTCCACCGCAATGCTAGCTGTGTGATCTTGGGTAAGCCGTTTAACATTTCTTTGCCTCAGTTTCCTCAATTGCAAAATGGGGTTTCAATACCTGGTCTCCCTCCTACTTAGCCTGGGAGCCCCAAGTGGGACAGAGACTGTGTCCGACCTGATTAACTTCGATCTTTCCCAGCACTTAGAACAGTGCTTTGACACACAGTGTATGATGAACCAATACTATAATCACAGTCATCGTAATCACTTACTCTCCCAAGGACTTAGTACAGTGCTCTGCATAAAGTAAGAGCTCAATTAATACCTTTGGTTGACTGATTTGACTAATCGGTCGATTTGGTGGAAGAACAATGGGTGGTAAATGTGTCTGTTTATTGTTATACTGCACTCTCCCAAGTGGTTAGTACAGAGCCCTGCACCCAGTAATTGCTTAATAAATAAGATTGAATGAAAGAACACATACAACAGAGAAATGGCTTCCCCTGCCTTCTCTCTACCCTCTTGTTGCCTGGATCCAATTTGTACCCCATTGTCAAGTGAGACTCTCATTTTCAATGTGCAAAATATTGGGAAATTGAAGGGGTTCAGTAATGGGATTGCCGATTGTTGATAGCGCGAGTGAGAAAAGAATAAATGTAAAATAAGTGGAATCCACGCATACTTCAGTTTAAGTAGAACTTCACATTCTATTTCATGTATATATACAGCACCTGTATATATATGTATATATGTTTGTACATATTTACTACTCTATTTATTTATTCATTTTATTCGTACATATCTATTCTATTTATTTTTTTTGTTAGTATGTTTGGTTTTGTTCTCTGTCTCCCCCTTTTAGACTGTGAGCCCACTGTTGGGTAGGGACTGTCTCTATATGTTGCCAATTTGTACTTCCCAAGCACTTAGTACAGTGCTCCGCACATAGTAAGCGCTCAATAAATACGATTGATGATGATGATGATGATGTTGGCCAGGAGGCATGGGACAGGGAAACCACACTTGCCCAGATGCCTCTTTTTCTTGGGTTAAGTCTGTGGAGAGACTCGGAGGTCATTGAAAAAAAAAAAAGAGGGCAAGGGCTTAATCTGCTTGCTATCCTTCTGCTGCCTGGTCTCAGGACTGCAAGCTGTTTGGAATAGTGGCTGGAAGATTAACCAGTTGGAGACTCCCTTAGCTCTCGGTGGCCATGGACTGAGTTCTATGTTAGAGCCGGTATCTGTCCAGAATTGGAAAATCTCACCAGAATTCTTTACCACTCACTGCACTTTCCTGGCTGCCTTTCTCTCTTCGATCTCCTACCTGGTCAGGTTTGGATTTGTGGGATCCCAGGAGGTAGGACTGGTTTCGATAGGGCGATTGTTGCAAAACGAGTGGCACAAAAATGTCCTTAGATATCATCATTTCTCCAAGTGCAACTTGGACACCTCTGATACCTGAAGCTCATTTCCAAACTTTGAAAACAGACAGGCCTTTATGTGTGCTTAAATTCTGTAACAATCCATATTTTTTTTCCCACAGAAGGGATTAGGATGGAAAGAGCACTGGCCTGGAGGTCAGAGGACTTGGATTCTAATCCTGGCTGTGTTGCTTGTCTACTGTATTACCTTGGGCAAGTCTCTTAACTTCTCTGTGCCTCAGTTCCCTCATGTGCAAAATGAGGATTCAATATGTATTCTCCCTTCTACTTAGACTGTGAGCCCCATGTGGGACTGGATTATCTGGTATCTACCCCAGTGCTTAATACAGTGCTTGGCACATAAGCGCTGAACAAATGTCACAATTATTATTAGTAAGGAAATTATAATCTCTTTTAAAAGCAAGGTAAAGCTGATTCCAGCCTCTGCAACTACAACCTCAAGACAGGGCAGGTCTATTTTGATCAAAGGGCAGATTAATTTCTCCAGAGTCCATGGCCAACTAATATTAATAATGACTGTTGAATTTGTAAAGTGCTTATGTGTCAAGTGCTGGGGTAGATTCAAATTGATCAGGTCAGACACAGTTCCTGTCCCACATGAGAGACTCACGGTCTAAATAAGAGGGAGAAGAGGGATTGAATCCCCATTTATGAGGAAACTGTGGCCCTCAGAAGTTAGGTGACTTTCATTCATTCATTCATTCAATCAATTAGATTTATTGAGCGTTTACTGTGTGCAAAGCACTGCACTAAGCGCTTGGGAGAGTACAATATAACAACAAACATATTCCTGCCCACAACGAGTTCACAACGTAGAGGGGGAAAGGGCTTAATCTGCTTGCTACCCTTCTGCCGCCTACTCTCAGACTTTGACGGCCACACGGCACTCAAGTGGTGGAGCCAGGATTAGAACCCAGATTCTCTGACGCTCAATCAATCAATCATATTTATTGAGCGCTTACTGTGTGCAGAGCACTGTACTAAGTGCTTGGGAAGTACAAGTTGGCAACATATAGAGACAGTCCCTAGCCAACAGTGGGCTCACAGTCTAAAAGGGGGAGACAGAGAAGAAAACCAAGCATACTAACAAAATAAAATAAATAGAATAGACATGTACAGGTAAAATAAATAAATAAATAAATAGAGTAATAAATATGTACAAACATGTATATGCTCAGGCCCAGGCTCTTCCTACTAGGCCTCTCTAGAGCCCATTGAAGCCCAGAGCTATTTGAACAGCTCCCTCACTCTCTAGCAATGCTTGCTCCATCTCCCCACCATCTAATCTCTGCCCTACCAGCGGAGGAAACTTAGTTAAGGATTCCGAGTGGCACCATTTCAACTGGCATCACTCCTTCTCCCTTTCCCTCCCCTTCCTCTCTCAATCGACTACCATTTGGACCTCTGCCAAGTGGGATTAGACACTCTAGGCACCAAGCAGCTGACGGAGGAGAGGGCAGAGGGACTTGGACAAAAGCAAACGCAAACTGAAGGACCAGGAAAAGATGGATTCTTAGGGGAAAGAAGAGTAGGTAAATGAAGGGAAGAAAGAAGTACGCCCTTCTCGGTGTCTCTGGTCTGTGTCTCTTGTGACTGTTAGTCCTGTGAATGCATTTCTTCCTTTCCCACTCTCCCTCCCCGTCCAAAATCAGCCCAGGCCCCTGGCCTGGAAAGAACAGCTTTTCTTCCCCTTAAAGAGAACACAAATATGGGACTATGATATTTTGAGAGTTCTTGCAAGATTTCAGAAATGACTCATCTTTCATGAGTTTGTTCCAATTGGTTTGAATGCCAGTCTTTTTCTACTGATTCCAGAAGGCGAGGTATTTCATTTGTGGCAAGGGAAATGATTGTAAAACCCTGTAGTATAATGCGGGAGAGGGAGAAGGAGGAATCTGAAATAGTTCATTTCCTCCTCTCCCACTCCCGTCTGCATGACCCTTGCACTTGGATTTGCACCCTTTATTCACCCCTCCTCAGCCCTTAGGTATATATCGGCAGTTTATTTCTTTATATTAATGTGTGTCTCCCCCTCTAGACTGTGTTTGTTGTGGGCAGGGAACGTGTGTACAATATTGTCATACTCTTCCGAACGCTTCGTACAGTGCCCTGCACACAGTATGTGCTCAATAAATACCATCGACTGATTGATTTTCAGTGCTTCAGGAAAGAGTTGGGCTTCAAGAAGCTACTCCAAGCCATGAATGAGCATTTTCTTTGCTTATTTCTGCAACCTAGTAGCCTGATTATTTGACAGAGTTCCTTGGGCTAAAATCTTAACCAAGAAACAGCCCCCTGCCAACTTAACCCAAGTGTGAAGAATGGCTAGCCCCTTTCCTTCTCATCCCTATCCACCCCGTAGTAGCCTGAGACTGTAGCATCTCTCTTAGATTGTGAGCTCCCTGTGGGACAGGGTCTTTAGCACAGTGCACTGCACACAGTAAGCACTTATTAAATACTATTCCTACTCTCCCCTCCCTTTCCACCCATCATTTCTGAAGAAAAAGACCTGCCATAAGAGTGGTGGTGGTGGGGTGAGAGAAGTATGCCTTTCCAACATTATAAATGTCGAGAATGTTGTGACTGCTTTAGACTAAGGATGGCTCTGACTGGAGGGTATAGGGCGTCCAGGAATTATTCCCTCCCAGCAGTAGCGTATTGCTGTAAATGTAGTGTCATTCTTCATTGAATTTAGAAGCCTCCCTGACTAAGCTTTCACTTCCCCTAATAATAATAATAATTATAATGATGGTGTTTATTAAAGTGCTTACCCTGTGCCAGGCTCTGTACTAAGCGCTGGGGTGGATACGAGTAAATTGGGTTGGACACAGTCCCTGTCCCTCGTGGGGCTCACGGTCTCAATCCCCATTTTACAGATGAGGAAACTGAGGCCCAGAGAAGTGAAGTGACTTGCCCAAGGCCACAGAGCAGACAAATGGTGGAGCCAGGATTAGAACGCATGACTTCTGGACTGTGAGCCCGCTGTTGGGTAGGGACTGCCTCTATGTGTTGCCGACTTGTACTTCCCAAGCGCTTAGTCCAGTGCTCTGCACACAGTAAGCGCTCAATAAATACGATTGATTGATTGATTGATTGACCTTCCGATTCCCAGGCCCGTGCTCTATCCACTACATCATGCTGCTTTCCCTATTCACCCTCCCTTCTAAGTCACCTGTTCACATCCATAGCACTGGGATTTTCACCCCCATCCCATAGCACTTATAAAAACATTCCTTTATTTTCTCGTCTGTCTTCCCTTCTAGCGTATAAGCATCTTAAGGGCAGGGATCATGTCTATCTACTCTATCGCATTGTACTCCTGCAAGTACTTAGTAGAGACTAAGCCCTCCTTTCCTCTTCTCCCACTCCCTTCCGCGTCACCCTGACTCCCTCCCTTCATTCATCCAAGCGCTTACGTCCACATCTGTCATTTATTTGTTTCTACTAATGTCTGTCTCCCTCTCTAGACTGTAAGCTCATTGTGGGCAGGGAATGTGTCTTTTTATTGTTATATTGTACTCTCCCAAGCACTTAGTACTGTGCTCTGCACACAGTAAGTGCTCAACAAATATGATTGAATGAAATACGATTGAATTAAATGAATGCTCTGTATACAGTAAGAGCTTAATAAATACCACCGATAGATTGGTCAGTTACTTCTTTCCCAAGGGATAAGCTCTCCCCAAACCCTCCTACAAGGACCGGTCTGAGTCAATATCCATTGGTTCCTCTCCAGCAGTCAGCAAAGTACTGGAAATATAGTAAGGGCTTTAGAAGAATCAAAAATACAAATGAATACAGTCTGTGACCAGGGGTCCTCTAGACTGTAAGCTCACTGTGGGCAGGGAACATGTCTACCAGCTCTGTTATACTGGGAAGGAGCATAGCCTAGTAGAAACAGCACAGGAGTCAGAGGATGTGGGTTCTAATCCCGATTCCCCCACATGTCTGCTGTGTGGCTTTGGCAAGTCACTTAATTTCTCTGTGCCTCAGTTACCTCACCTGTAAAATGTGGATTAAGAATGTGAGCCCCATGTGGGACAGGGACTAGGTCCGACCTGACTGTCTTGTAATAATAATAATAATAATATTTGTTAAGCGCTTATTATGTGCCAAGCACTGTTCTAAGCACTGGGATAAATACAAGATATTCACGTAGAGCTCACAGTCTTAATCCCTGCTTTACAGATGAGGTAACTGAGGCACAGAGAAGTTAAATGGCTTACCCAAGGTCACACAGCAGACAAGTGGTGGAGCCAGGATTAGAACCCTCGTCCTCTGACTCCCAAGCCCGTGCTCTTCATTCATTCATTCACTCGTATTTTTTGAGCGCTTACTGTGTGCAGAGCACTGTACTAAGCGCTTGGGAAGTACATATCAGCAACATATAGAGACGGTCCCTACCCAACAACGGGCTCACTGTCCCGAAGTGCTCTTGCTGCTAAGCCATGCTGCTCCACCACTTTTCTCTACCCCAGAATTTAGTACAGTGCTTAGCACACAGTAAGCGCATTACAAATACTACCGTAATTATTATTATTCTCCCAAGCGCTTAGAACAGTGCTTTGCACACAGTAAGCATTCACTAAATACAGTGATGGAGATGAAACAGGGCGGAAGGCTAATACATACCTAGCTAAAATATAAAGGGGTTATTGGCTATAATATCTACCTCTTCCACCTTAACCACTTCATTGACGAAAACTAAATTTATGGGATTGGAGCTCTCCAAAAATCTCTCCCTCCCCTTCCCTCCTTATCTAGAGAAAAGTTTTCTCTAGACTCCACTACATCACCCAACTACTATTCCATTACTCCCCTTCCATTCCTGTATAGACTCCTCAAATGCATCCCCTGCCTCCTTTACTCTAGCTTCGTCTCTTCTCTACTGAGACCCTTCTCTTTAAGGTCAGCAGTGAGCTTCTTCATGCCAAATCTAAAGGAGTCTGTCTGCTTTAATCCTTCTTTATAATAATAATAATAGTAATAATGGCATTTATTAAGCACTTACTATGTGCAAAGCACTGTTCTAATCAATCAATCGTATTTATTGAGCGCTTACTATGTGCAGAGCACTGTACTAAGCGCTTGATGTGGATTCAATGCCCGTCTTCCCTCTTACTTAATTTAGTGGGACAGGCAGTGTGTCTGATGTCATTATTTTGTGTAATAATAATAATGGTATTTATTAAGCGCTTACTATGTGCAAAGCACTGTTCTAGGCGCTGGGGGGGATAGAAGGTTATCAGGTTGTCCCACGTGGGGCTCACAATCTTAATCCCCATTTTACAGATGAGGTAACTGAGGCACAGAGAAGTTAAGTGACTTGCCCAAAGTCACACAGCTGACAATTGGCAGAGATGGGATTTGAACCCATGACCTCTGACTCCAAAGCCCGGGCTCTTTCCGCTGAGCCACGCTGCTCTTCTTTATTCTTCGGCTTCCTCTGATGCCCTAATTAATCCCTTCTCCTGGAGATACTCTTTAACTTTGGTTTCTCTGATAATCTCTCTTTTCCTGGATCTCTTACCTCTCCGGCGGATCCTTTTCAGTTTTTTTCAATGATTCTTTCTTTAATCTTCGGCTTCCTCTGATGCTCTAATTAATCCCTTCTCCTGGAGATACTCTTTAACTTTGGTTCCTCTGATATTCTCTCTTTTCCTGGATCTCTTACCCCTCTGGCTGATCCTTTCCAGTTTTTTTCAATGATTCTTGCTTTGTCGCTCACTCCCTAAGGGTGGGTGTCCCTCCTCAAAGCCCCGTTCTGGATCCCTTTCTATTTTCAGTTCATGTTAGAGAAGCAGCGTGGCTCAGTGGAAAGAGCCCGGGCTTTGGAGTCAGAGGTCATGGGTTCGAATCCCGGCTCCACCACATGTCTGCTGTGTGACCTTGGGCAAGCCACTTAACTTCTCTGAGCCTCAGTTACCTCATCTGTAAAAATGGGGATTAAGAGTGTGAGCCCCCCGTGGGACAACCTGATCACCTTGTATCCCCGCCAGCGCTTAGAACAGTGCTTTGCACATAGTAAGCGCTTAACAAATGCCATCATTATTATTATTATTATTATGTTTCCTTCCTCGGAGATCTCATTGGCTCCCATGGCCTCGACCACTACCTCTGTAGCTGACTTCCACGACCTCTCACTCATCCTCTTCCCTCCTGTCTGAAACTTCCTCTCCCTCACATCTTCGAAGCCCTTTTAAAATCACATCTCCTCCAAGAGCTTTCCCCTGATTAATCAATCAATCAATCAATCGTATTTATTGAGCGCTTACTATGTGCAGAGCACTGTACTAAGCGCTTGGGAAGTACAAATTGGCATCACATAGAGACAGTCCCTACCCAACAGTGGGCTCACAGTCTAAAAGGGGGAGACAGAGAACAGAACCAAACATACCAACAAAATAAAATAAGTAGGATAGAAAATAAAATAAGTAGGATAGATGTGATTACACATCTTCCCACCCTCTATTCCCCTGACTGCCACTCCAACTCTTCTGCGTCACCTCAGTCCTTGTATAATAATAATAATGTTGGCATTTATTAAGCGCTTACTATCTGCAAAGCACTGTTCTAAGTGCTGGGGAGGTTGCGAGGTGATCAGGTTGTCCCACGGGGGGCTCACAGTCTTAATCCCCATTTTACAGATGAGGTAACTGAGGCACAGAGAAGTTAAGTGACTTGCCCAAAGTCACACAGCTGACAGTTGGTGGAGCCGGGACTTGAACCCATGACCTCTGACTCCAAAGCCCGGGCTCTTTCCTCTGAGCCACACTGCTTCTCATTTGTCATCCACTTCTTTCTCCTATAGGGTGTACGAACATAGGCTTTATGCTCACTTACTAGCTTTTATCTGTGCTTGATTTTAGCACCCGTCTCCCCTACTAGATTGTATGTTCCTACCATGCAGGGATCATGCCTACTAATACAGTCCCCTGCACACAGTTAAGTGTTCATTAGATACAATTGATTAATTCAGATCAGTTTTCTTAATCTCATTTAAGATGAACTACAAACAGAATTGGGGATCTACTACTACTAATAATAATGGTATTTGTTAAGCACTTACTATGTGCAAAGCACTGTCCTAAGCACTGGGGAGGTTACAAGCTGATCAGGTTGTCCCACGGGGGGCTCACAGTCTTAATCCCCATTTGACAGATGAGGGAACTGAGGCCCAGAGAAGTGAAGTGACTCGCCCAAAGTCACACAGCTGACAGTTGGCGGAGGCGGGATTTGAACCCATGACCTGTGACTCCAAAGCCCGGGCTCTTTCCACTGAGGCACGCTGCTTCTCATCAATCATCCGTTTGAAATGAAGTTGCCCCACACGCACTGAGGGAAAGTTGGAGGAATACTTCTGACATGTTGCTCCGTCTTATGAAATCCCTGATAAATTTGGCATAAGTGAAACGTTACAAGTATCACTTATATGTGACATCATATCGATCTAGACGTATAAATAGGTTAAAGTGCACTGAGGGTCTCTGTTCTTCTGGACTGTGAGCCCACTGTTGGGTAGGGACCGTCTCTATATGTTGCCAACATGTACTTCCCAAGCGCTTAGTACAGTGCTCTGCACACAGTAAGCGCTCGATAAATACGATTGATTGATTGATTGATTGTAAGTCTTCTGCAGCCGGCATGATTGGAGACAGCCTGAAATTCTGTCTGGCTCTTAAAGGAGCTTTGTTTCACCCCCTGGTGTACCCTTCATCCTCCCCTTTCATAGCAAGATGGCCTCATTTCACACAAAAGCTAAAAAGTGGGCATTGTCGTGTATGATAATGATGGCATTTAAGCACTTACTATGCGCCAAGCACTGTTCTAAGTGCTGAGTATACGGTAGCTGATGGGAGAAACAGCGTGGCTCAGTGGAAAGAACACGGGCTGGGAGTCAGAGGTACTGGGTTCAAATCCTAACTCTGCCAATTGTCAACTGTGTGACTCTGAGCAAGTCACTAAACTTCTCTGTGCCTCAGTTCCCTCATCTGTAAAATGGGGATTAAGACTGGGAGCCCCACGTGGGACA
Organism: Tachyglossus aculeatus; assembly: GCF_015852505.1. Classification (NCBI taxonomy): domain Eukaryota; kingdom Metazoa; phylum Chordata; class Mammalia; order Monotremata; family Tachyglossidae; genus Tachyglossus; species Tachyglossus aculeatus. The sequence continues at coordinate 90,256,263 of NC_052067.1, forward strand.
ACCTGATCACCTTGTATCCTCCCCAGAGCTTAGAACAGTGCTTTGAACATAGTAAGCACTTAACAAATGTCATTATTATTATTATTATTATTGTTATTGTTATTATTATTATTATTGGTACAAATTGTAAAATGCAAATCTAGGAGAAAAAAATGGAGAAGCAGCATGGCCTAGCGGATACAGCTTGGTTCGGGGAGTCAGAAAGACTCCCAGCTCCCCCACTTGTCAGTGAGTAAACCTTGGGCAAATCACTTAGGGAAGGAGCGTGGACTAGTGAATAGAGTGTGGGCCTGAAAGTCAGAAGGACCTGGGTTCTAATTCCGACTCTGCCACGTGTCTGCTGTGTGTCCTTGGGCAAGTCACTTCACTTCTCTGGGCCTCAGTTACTTCATCTGTGAAATGGGGATGGAGACGCTGAACCCCAAGTGGGTTCAAGGCCCTACTGAGAGCTCACCTCCTCCAGGAAGCCTTCCCAGGCTGAACCCCCTCCTTCCTCTCCCCCTCCCCCCCCGCCTTACCTCCTTCCCTTCCCCACAGCACCTGTATATATGTATAAATGTTTGTATGTATTTATTACTCTATTTATTTATTTTACTTGTGCATATCTATTCTATTTATTTTATTTTGTTAATATGTTTTGTTGCCTTTCTCCCCCTTCTAGACTTTGAGTCATTGTTGGGTAGCGACCATCTCTATATGTTGCCAACGTGTACTTCCCAAGCGCTTAGTACAGTGCTCTGCACACAGTAAGCACTCAATAAATACGATTGATTGATTGATTGATTGACAGGGACTGTGTCCAACCCGATTTGCTTGGATCCATCTCAGTGCTTAGTACAGTGCCTGGCTCATAGTAAGTGCTTACTAAATACCATCATTATTATTATTGTTACCTAACTTCTCTTTGCCTGTTACCTCACTCGTCCTCTAGACTGTAAGCTCGATGTAGGCAAGGAATGCGACTGTTTATTGTTATATTGCACTCTCTCAAGTGCTTAATACAGTGCTCTGCACACAGTAAGTGCTCCCTATCAACACTGAATAAATGAATGCGTCTGGAAAATGGGGTTAAGACTGTGAGCCCCATGTAGGACATGTGCTGCATTCCACCTGATTAGCTGGCATCTACCCCAGTGATGATAATAATAATAATAATGATGATGGCATTTATTAAGCGCTTACTATGTGCCAAGCACTGTTCTAAGCGCTGGAGGGGATACAAGGTAATCAGGTTGTCCCACATGGGGCTCACAGTCCTAATCCCCATTTTACAGATGAGGGAATTTAGGCACAGAGAAGTGAAGTGACTTGTCCAAAGTCACACAGCGGACAAATGGCAGAGCTGGGATTAGAACCCATGACCTCTGACTCCCAAGCCCGGGCTTTTTCCACTGAGCCACGCTCAGTACAGTGCCGGGCACCTAGAAAGAGCTTAACAAATAGCAATTTTTAAAAACACAGATGTGTGCGTCAAGGTGGCCGATGGGGGTAGCATCAATCAAGAGAAGCAGAATGGCTGAGTGGAAAGAGTATGGGGGCTTGGGAGTCAGAGATGATAATAATAATAATAATAATAAACCCTTCTATTATTATATTATATTATTATTATTATTATTATTTTGGTATTTGTTAAGTGCTTACTATGTGCAAAGCACTGTTCTAAGTGCTGGGGAGATACAAGGTGATCAGGTTCTCCCCTGTGGGGCTCACAATCTTAATCCCCATTTTACAGATGAGGTAACTGAGGCACGGAGAAGTGAAGTGACTTGCCCAAAGTCACACAGCTGACAAGCGGTGGAGCTGGGATTTGAACCCATGACCTCTGACTCCAAAGCCCGGGCTCTTTCCACTGAGCCACACTGCTCTACCCTGGTCATGGGTTCAAATCCCTTCTCCGCCATTTGTCAGGTGTGTGACTCTGGGCAAGTCACTTCACTTCTCTGGGCCTCACTTCCCTCATCTGTAAAATGGGGATGAAGACTATGAGCCCCCACCGTGGGACAACCTGATCACCTTGTATCCTCCCCAGCACTTAGAACAGTGCTTTGCACATAGTAAGTGCTTAACAAATGCCATTATTATTATTATTATTATTATTATTATTATTATTATTATTATTATTATTCTCTCTGCCTTAGATAGCTCATCTGTAAAATGGCCATGAAGATTGTGAGCACCACGTGGGACAATCTGATCACCTTGTGTCCTCCCCAGCACTTCGAACAGTTCTTTTGCACATAGTAAGTGCTTAACAAATGCTATTATTATTATTATTATTATTATTATTATTATTATTATTATTATTCTCTGTGCTTTAGCTCATCTGTAAAATGGCCATGAAGATTGTGAGCACCACATGGGACAATCTGATCACGTTGTATCCTCCCCAGCACTTAGAACAGTGCTTTTGCACATAGTAAGTGCTTAACAAATGCCATTATTATTATTATTATTGTTATTATTATTATTATCTGTGCCTTAGCTAGCTCATCTGTAAAATGGGATGAAGACTGTAAGCCCCACGTGGGACAATCTGATCACCTAGTATCCTCCCCAGCACTTAGAACAGTGCATTGCACATAGTAAGTGCTTAACAAATTCTATTATTATTATTATTCTCTGTGCCTCAGATAGCTCATCTGTAAAATGGCGATGAAGACTGTGAGCCCCACGTGGGACAATCTGATCACCTTGCATCCTCCCCAGCACTTAGAACAGTGCTTTGCACATAGGACCATCTGATCACCTTGTGTCCTCCCCAGCACTTAGAACATTCATTCATTCATTCAATCGTATTTATTGAGCGCTTACTGTGTGCAGAGCACTGTACTAAGCGCTTGGGAAGTACAAGTAGGCAACATATAGAGACGGTCCCTACCCAACAGCGGGCTCACAGTCTAGAAGAGTGCCTTGCACATGGTAAGTGCTTAACAAACGCCATCATTATCACTATTAGTAAGCAGCGTGGCTCAGTGGAAAAAGCACGGGCTTTGGAGTCAGAGGTCATGGATTCAAATCCCGGCTCCGCCACTTGTCAGCTGTGTGACTTTGGGCAAGTCACTTCACTTCTCTGGGCCTCAGTTACCCCATCTGTAAAATGGGGATGACGACTGTGAGCCCCCCGTGGGACAACCTGATCACCTTGTAACCTCCCCAGCGCTTAGAACAGTGCTTTGCACATAGTAAGCGCTTAATAAATGCCACCATTATTATTATTATTATTATCAATCAGTGGTAGTCATTGAAAATTTAGGGCAGCGTGGCTCTGTGGAAAGAGCCCGGGCTTTGGAGTCAGAGGTCATGGGTTCAAATCCCGGCTCCGCCACTTGTCAGCTGTGTGACTTTGGGCAAGTCACTTCACTTCTCTGGGCCTCAGTTACCTCATGGGTAAAATGGGAATTAAGACTGTGAGCCCCCTGTGGGACAACCTGATCACCTTGTTACCTCCCCAGCGCTTAGAACAGTGCTTGGCACATAGTAAGCACTTAACAAATGCCATCACTATTATTATTATTATTATCATTATTATTATTATGGCAGCCAACACTTGGCATTGCTCAATAGGAAAAGTGGGAGGGAACGCGAGGGCCGGTCCAAGGCGGCTCCAGGCCTCCGTCTCCCAGCGTGCTTCGCGGCGGCTGGACTCCATCTCCCAGCGTGCTTCGCGGCGGCTGGCCTCCATTCATTCATATTTATTGAGCCCTTACTGTGTGCAGAGCACTGTGCTAAGCACTTGGGAAGTACAAGTTGGCAACACCTAGAGACGGTCCCTACCCAACAGCGGGCTCACAGGCTAGAAACGGGAGACAGACAACAAAACAAAACATATAAACCAAATAAAATAAATAGAATAGTAAATATGTACAAATAAAGTAAACAGAAGGGGGAGAAAGACAACAAAAAAAAAATATGAACAAAATAAAATAGAATCAATATGTACAACTAAAGTAAATAGAAGGGGAAGACGGACAAGAAAACAAAACATACAAATCAAATAAAATCAATAGAATAGTAAATATGTACAAATAAAGTAGATAGAAGGGGGAGACAGACAACAAAAAAATATGAACAAAATAAAATAGAATAAATATGTACAACTAAAATAAATAGAAGGGGGAGACAGACAACAAAACAAAACATATGAACAAAATAAAATAAATAGAATAAACATGTACAAATAAAATAAATAAATAGAGTAATAAAAACGTACAAACATCTATACATATATACAGGTGCTGTGCGGAGGGAACGGAGGTAAGGTGGGGGGATGGGGAGAGGAAGGCGGGGACTCCATCTCCCAGCGTGCTTCGCGGCGGCTGGACTCCATCTCCCAGCGTGCTTCGCGGCGGTTGGCTTCCATTCATTCATTCCATCGTATTTATTGAGCGCTTACTGTGCGCAGAGCACTGTACTGAGCGCTTGGGAAGTACAAGTGGGCAACACCTAGAGACGGTCCCTACCTAACAGCGGGCTCACAGTCTAGAACGGGGAGACAGACAAAACGAAACAAAACATATAACCCAAATAAAATAAATAGAATAAATATGTACAACTAAAGTAAATAGAAGGGGAAGACAGACAACAAAAAAAATATGAACAAAATAAAATAGAATAAATATGTACAACGAAAGTAAATAGAAGGAGAAGACAGACAACAAAACATATAAACCAAATAAAATAAATAGAATAGTAAATATGTACAAATAAAGTAAATAGAAGGGGGAGACGGACAACAACAGAAAAATATGAACAAAATAAAATAGAATAAATACGTACAACTAAAGTTAATAGAAGGGGGAGACAGACAACAAAACATATGAACAAAATAAAATAAATAGAATAAACATGTACAAATAAAATAGAGTAATAAACACGTACAAACATCTATACATATATACAGGTGCTGTGGGGAGGGGATGGAGGTAAGGTGGGGGGGATAGGGAGAGGAAGGAGGGGGCTCAGGAGGGGACTCCGTCTCCCAGCGTGCTTCGCGGCGGCTGGACTCCATCTCCCAGCGTGCTTCGCGGCGGTTGGCCTCCATTCATTCATTCAATCGTATTTATTGAGCCCATACTGTGCGCAGAGCACTGTACTAAGCGCTTGGGAAGTACAAGTTGGCAACACCTAGAGACGGTCCCTACCCAAACAATGGGCTCACAGTCTAGAAGGGGGAGACAGACAACAAAACAAAACATATAACCCAAATAAAATAAATAGAATAAATATGTACAAACAAATTAAATAGAAGGGGGAGACAGACAACAAAACAAAACATATGAACAAAATAGAATAAATATGTACAAATAAAATGAATAGAAGGGGGAGACAGACAACAAAACAAAACATGTTAACAAAATAAAATAAAAGTTTGTGCGTATTTATTACTCTATTTTATTTGTACATATTTATTCTATACATATATACAGGTGCTGTGGGGAGGGGAAGGAGGTGAGGCGGGGGAGAAGTGGGAAAGGAAAAATAGAATAAATATGTACAAATAAAATAGAAGGGGGAGACAGACAACGAAACCAAACACATGAACAAAATAAAATAAATAGAATAAATATGTACAAACAAAATAAATAGAAGGGGGAGGCCGTCTCTATATGTTGCCAACTTGGACTTCCCAAGCGCTTAGTACAGTGCTCTGCACACAGTAAGCGCTCAATAAATACGATTGAATGAATGAATGAACGACAGATAACAAAACAAAGCATATGAACAAAATAAAATAAATAGAATGAATATGTACAAATAAATAGAAGGGGGAGACAGACAACGAAACCAAACATATGAACAAAATAAAATTAATAGAATAAATATGTACAAATGAAATAAATACAAGGGGGAGACAGACAACAAAACCAAACATTCACAAAATAAAATCAATAGAATAAACATGTACAAATAAATAGAAGGGGGAGACAGACAACGAAACAAAATATGAACAAAATAAAATAAATAGAACAAATATGTACAAATAAAATAAATAGAAGGGGGAGACAGACAACAAAACCAAACATTCACAAAATAAAATAAATAGAATAAACATGTACAAATAAAATAAATACCAGGGGGAGACAGACAACCAAACCAAACATTCACAAAATAAAATCAATAGAATAAACATGTACAAATAAAATAAATAGAAGGGGGAGACAGACAACGAAACAAAACATATGAACAAAATAAAATAAATAGAATAAATATGTACAAATAAAATTACAAGGGGGAGACAGACAACAAAACCAAACATTCACAAACTAAAATCAATAGAATAAACATGTAAATACAAGGGAAACCAAACATTCACAAAATAAGATCAATAGAATAAACCCGTACAAATAAAATAAACACAAGGGGGAGGCAGACAACAAAACCAAACATTCACAAAATAAAATCAATAGAATAAACATGTACAAATAAAATAAATACAAGGGGAGACAGACAACCCAACCAAACATTCACAAAATAAAATCAATAGAATAAACCTGTACAAATAAAATAAATACAAGGGGGAGACAGACAACCAAACCAAACATTCACAAAATAAAATAAATAGAATAAACATGTACAAATAAAATAAATACACGGGAAACCAAACATTCACACAATAAAATCAATAGAATAAACCTGTACAAATAAAATAAATAGAAGGGGGAGACAGACAACAAATCCAAACATTCACAAAATAAAATCAATAGAATAAACATGTACAAATAAAATAAATACAAGGGGGAGACAGACAACAAAACCAAACATTCACAGAATAAAATCAATAGAATAAACATATACAAATAAAATAAATACAAGGGGGAGACAGACAACAAAACCAAACACTCACAGAATAAAATCAATAGAATAAACATGTACAAATAAAATAAATACAAGGGGGAGACAGACAACAAAACCAGTCACAAAATAAAATCAATAGAATAAACACGTACAAATAAAATAAATACAAGGGGGAGACAGACAACAAAACCAAACATTCACAAACTAAAATCAATAGAATAAACATGTAAATACAAGGGAAACCAAACATTCACAAAATAAAATCAATAGAATAATCATGTACAAATAAAATAAATACAAGGGGGAGGTAAACAAAACCAAACATTCACAAAATAAAATCAATAGAATAAACATGTAAATACAAGGGAAACCAAACATTCACAAAATAAAATCAATAGAATAAACATGTACAAATAAAATAAGTACAAGGGGGAGGCAGACAACAAAACCAAACATTCACAAAATAAATAGAATAAACCTGTACAAATAAAATAAATACAAGGGGGAGGCAGAGAACAAAACCAAACATTCCCAAAATAAAATCAATAGAATAAACATGTAAATACAAGGGAAACCAAACATTCACAAAATAAGATCAATAGAATAAACATGTACAAATAAAATAAATACAAGGGGGAGGCAGAGAACAAAACCAAGCATTCACAAAATAAAATCAATAGAAAAAGCATGTACAAATAAAATAAATACAAGGGGGAGGTAAACAAAACCTAACATTCACAACATAAGATCAATAGAATAAACATGTACCAATAAAATAAATACAAGGGGGAGGCAGAGAACAAAACCAAGCATTCACAAAATAAATAGAATAAACATGCACAAATAAAATAAATACAAGGGGGAGGCAGAGAACAAAACCAAACATTCACAAAATAAGATCAATAGAATAATCATGTACCAATAAAATAAATACAAGGGGGAGGCAGAGAACAAAACCAAACATTCACGAAATAAAATCAATAGAATAAACATGTACAAATAAAATAAATACAGGGGAAACCAAACATTCACACAATAAAATCGATAGAATAAACATGTACCAATAAAATAAATACAAGGGGGAGGCAGAGAACAAAACCAAACATTCACACAATAAAATCAATAGAATAAACCTGTACAAATAAAATAAATACAAGGGGGAGGCAGAGAACAAAACCAAACATTCACAAAATGAAATCAATAGAATAAGCATGTACCAATAAAATAAATACAAGGGGGAGGCAGACAACAAAACCAAACATTCACACAATAAAATCAATAGAATAAACATGTACAAATAATAAAATAAATACAAGGGGGAGGCAGACAACAAAACCAAACGTTCACGAAATAAAATCAATAGAATAAACATGTACAAATAAAATAAATACAAGGGAATCCAAACATTCACACAATAAAATCAATAGAATAAACCTGTACCAATAAAATAAATACAAGGGGGAGGCAGACAACAAAACCAAACGTTCACGAAATAAAATCAATAGAATAAACATGTACAAATAAAATAAATACAAGGGAATCCAAACATTCACACAATAAAATCAATAGAATAAACCTGTACCAATAAAATAAATACAAGGGGGAGGCAGACAACAAAACCAAACGTTCACGAAATAAAATCAATAGAATAAACATGTACAAATAAAATAAATACAAGGGAATCCAAACATTCACACAATAAAATCAATAGAATAAACCTGTACCAATAAAATAAATACAAGGGGGAGGCAGAGAACAAAACCAAACATTCACAAAATCAATAGAATAAACATGTACCAATAAAATAAATACAAGGGGAGGCAGAGAACAAAACCAAACATTCACACAATAAGATAAATCGAATAAACATGTACAAATAAAATAAATACAAGGGGGAAAACACCTATCCATGTATACAGGTGCTGAGGGGAGGGGAAGGAGGGAAGGGAGGGTGGGGGTGACTCCATCTCCCAGCGTGCTCCGCGGCGGCTGGCCAACATCTCCCAGCGTGCTCCGCGGCGGTTGGCCTCCATTTCCCAGAGTGCCTTTCGGCGGGCCGGGCTGCCCCGGGGGCCTGAGTCGCCGTGGAGTCGGTGAGGAAGGCCAGGCCGGAGAGAATCCGTCGCCATCCTCCCGGAGAGGGCACGGCCGGCCCGGTCGGTGGGCATCCGGGGGGCCCGGGGGGGAAGGGGCAGCGGGGGGTGACGAGGGCGGATGCGATGCCCCACCCCCGGTGGTGATGGCGGAGCCAGTCCCGGGCCTCCCCCGTGACGTCCGAAAAATCACCGCCATCATCAAAAAAGAGCGCCAATCCAAAGACCTTTTGGTGGCTTTGTTTAGCCCGCCGTCAGGTCCAGCCCGTGCCGTTCAGTCCATCCTATTTATTGAGCCTTCCCAGACTGAGCCCCATCTTTCCTCTCCCCCTCGTCCCCCTCTCCATCCCCCCGTCTTACCTCCTTCCCTTCCCCACAGCACCTGTATAGATGTATATATGGTTGTACATATTTATCACTCTATTTATTTATTTACTTTACTTGTACATTTCCATCCTACTTATTTTATTTTGTTGGTATGTTTGGTTCTGTTCTCTGTCTCCCCCTTTTAGACTGTGAGCCCACTGTTGGGTAGGGACTGTCTCTATGTGATGCCAATTTGTACTTCCCAAGCGCTTAGTACAGTGCTCTGCACATAGTAAGCGCTCAATAAATACGATTGATTGATTGATTGATTGATTGATTGAGCGCTTACTGGCTGCTCAGCACTGTAGACAGTGCTTCCCTGACGACGGGTAGAGGCGGGCCCTGCCCATCAACGGGCTGGACAATTCCCCGTCCTGCCAAGCTGGCACGAAGTAATAATCAGGGTATTTGCTAAGCGCCTGGGGGTCCCCTCCTCCCCCTCCCCAGCATTCATTCATTCATTCATTCATTCAATGAATGACTTCCTTTTAGACGATGAGCCCACTGTGGGTAAGGACTGTCTCTATAGGTTGCCAACTTGGACCTCCCAAGCGCTCAGTCCAGTGCTCTGCACACAGTAAGCGCTCAATAAATACGATTGATGATGATGATGATTCAGTCGTATTTACTGAGCGCTTACTGTGTGCAGAGCGCTTGGGAAGTACAAGTTGGCAACATATAGAGACGGGCCCCACCCAATAGCCCACCCCCCCCCCGCCTTACCTCCTTCACCTCCCCACAGCACCTGTACATATATATATATATATATGTTTGTACATAGTTATTACTGTATTTTACTTGTACATATTTATTCTATTTTGTTAATGTGTTTTGCTTTGTTGTCTGTCTCCCCCTTCTAGACTGTGAGCCTGCTGTTGCCCATCCCCCCCCGCCTTACCTCCTTCACCTCCCCACAACACCTGTACATATATATATATATTTGTACCTATTGATTACTTATTTATTTTACTTGTACATATTTATTCTATTTAATTTTATTAATGTGTTTTGCTTTGTTGTCTGTCTCCCCCTTCTAGACTGTGAGCCCGCTGTTGCCCATCCCCCCCGCCTTACCTCCTTTACCTCCCCACAGCACCTGTACATATATATATATATATATATATGTTTGTACGTATTTATTACTCTATTTTACTTGTATATATTTATTCTATTTATTTTATTTTGTCATTATGTTTTGTTTTGTTTTCTGTCTCCCCCTTCTAGACTGTGAGCCCGCTGTTGCCCATCCCCCCCGCCTTACCTCCTTCACCTCCCCACAGCACCTGTACATATATATATATATATATGTTTGTACGTATTTATTACTCTATTTTGCTTGTATATATTTATTCTATTTATTTTATTTTGTCATTATGTTTTGTTTTGTTTTCTGTCTCCCCCTTCTAGACTGTGAGCCCGCTGTTGCCCATCCCCCTGCCTTACCTTCTTCACCTCCCCACAGCACCTGTATATATATATATATGTTTGTACCTATTTATTACTCTACTTATTTATTTCACTTGTACATATTTATTCTATTTATTTTATTTTGTTAATGTGTTTTGCTTTGTTGTCTGTCTCCCCCTTCTAGACCGTGAGCCCGCTGTTGCCCATCGCCCCCGCCTTACCTCCTTCACCTCCCCACAGCACCTGTACATATATATTACTCTATTTTACTTGTACATGTTTATTCTATTTATTTTATTTTGTAAATATGTTTTGTTTTGATGTCTGTCTCCCCCTTCTAGACTGTGAGCCCGCTGTTGCCCATCCCCCAGCTTTACCTCCTTCACCTCCCCACAGCACCTGTACATATATATATGTTATATTTATATATATGTTTGTACATATTTATTTCTCTATTTTACTTGTACATATTTACTCTATTTTATTTTGTTAATATGTTTTGTTTTGTTGTCTGTCTCCCCCTTCTAGACTGTGAGCCCGCTGTTGCCCACCCCCCCCACCTTACCTCCTTCACCTCCCCTCAGCACCTGTACATATATATATATATGTATATATATATGTGTGTGTGTGTGTTTGTACATATTTATTACTCTATTTTACTTGTACATATTTATTCTATTTATTTTATTTGTTAATGTGTTTTGCTTTGTTGTCTGTCTCCCCCTTCTAGACTGTGAGCCCGCCGTTGGGTAGGGACCGACTCCATATGTTACCAACTTGGACTTCCCAAGCGCTTAGCACAGTGCTCTGCACACAGTAAGCGCTCAATAAATATGATTGAATGAATGAATGCAGAGCACTGTACTAAGCGCTTGGGAAGTACAAGTTGGCAACAGATAGAGATGGTCCCTACCCAACAAAGGGCTGGAGTTCCCCGTCCTGCCAAACTGGCATGATGTAATAATGAGGGTATTTGTTAAGTGCCTGTGGGCTAAGCTCTGGGGGTCCCCTCCTTCCTCTCCCCCTCCTCGCCTTACCTCCTTCCCCTCCCCACAGCACCTGTATATATATATATATATATATATATATATATATATAAATATGTACTAGTAAAATAGAGTAATAAATATGTACAAACATATATATATATATATATGTTTATATATATATATATCTTTTAGACTGTGAGCCCACCTTTTAGACTGTGAGCCCACTGTTGGGTAGGGACTGTCTCTATGTGTTGCCAATTTGTACTTCCCAAGCGCTTAGTACAGTGCTCTGCACATAGTAAGCGCTCAATAAATGCGATTGATTGATTGATTGATTTTACTAGTACATATTTATTCTATTTATTTTATTTTGTTAATATGTTTCGTTGTCTGTCTCCCCCTTCTAGACTGTGAGCCTGCTGTTGGGTAGGGACCGTCTCTATATGTTGCCAACTTGTACTTCCCAAGCGCTTAGCACAGTGCTCTGCACACAGTAAGCGCTCAATAAATACGATTGAATGAATGAATCCAAGTTGCTAACTTGCGGCAGGCGCAGCCAGTTCCCAAACTACTGTGAGCCCCATGTGGGACAATCTGATAATAATAATAATAATGATGGCATTTATTAAGCGCTTACTATGTGCAAAGCACTTGTTCTAAGCACTGGGGAGGTTACCAGGTGATCAGGTTGTCCCACGGGGGGCTCACAGTCTTAATCCCCATTTTACAGATGAGGGGACTGAGGCAGACAGTGAAGTGACTTGCCCAAAGTCACACAGCTGACAGTTGGCGGAGTCCGGATTAAAACCCATGACCTCTGACTCCAAAGCCCTTTCCACTGAGCCACGCTGCTTCTTTGATCCCCTTGTGTCCTCCCCAGCGCTTAGAACAGTGCTTTACACATAGTAAGCGCTTAACAAACGCCGTCGTTCTCATTATTAAACTAGGAAATGGCCTGTTGGTGCAAACCTAGTGTAATCCGTTGATTGCACAGGCTGCACGCCTGACTGCCTCTCTGCTCTCTGCAGCCGTTGGAGACTACGCTCATGTTTGCGGGCAGCCGAGGATTGAGCCGAGGCAGTGTGGATCAGAGGTGGAGGGAACCGAAAAGGCAGCGACGTTTGGAAGTGGTGGCCCCGGTACCGACCCAACTGTAGTCAGTATCAGACTGGTGGTTAAAGAGATACGCCTTTCTCTACGAAGAAGCCACCTCATCTTAGGTAAGAACCCACGAATGGGGGGACCTGTACGTTTAGGACCTGTTTGAGTTTTGTTTTCTAGATGTTGGACTGCTAAGCTGGCTGATTTCATTCATTCAATCGTATTTATTCAGCGCCTACTGTGTGCAGAGCACTGTACTAAGCGCTTGGAAAGTCCAAGTTGGCAACAGATACAGACGGTCCCTACCCAACAACCGGCTCACAGTCTAGAAGGGGGAGACAGACAACAAAACAAAAAACAAGTAGACAGGTGTCCATACCATCAGAATAGATAAATAGAAATATGGATATATACACATCGTTAATAAAATAGAGTATTAGATATGTACAAATATATACAAGTGCTGTGGGGAGGGGAAGGGCGGAAAAAGGGAATGGGGGTAGTGGGGAAGGGAGGAGGAGCAGAGGAAAAAGGGGGGGCTCAGTCTGGGAAGGCCTTCTGGAGGAGGTGAGCTCTCAGGAGGGCTTTGAAGGGAGGAAGAGAGCTACTTTGGCGGATGTGTGGAGGGAGGGCATTCCAGGCCAGGGGATGGAAGTGGGTCAGGGTCAACGGCGGGACAGGTGAGAATGAGGCCCGGTGAGGAGGTTAGCGGCAGAAGAGTGGAGTGTGCGGGCTGGGCTGGAGAAGGAGAGAAGGAAGGTGAGGTAGGAGGGGGCGAGGTGATGGACAGCCTTGAAGCTGAGAGTGAGGAGATTTGATTTCATTGATGATAGCTTTCATGCCTAGAACAGGTGGGGTCAGAGGGAAAATTCAAAAAAATCAGGAAGGATGTGACAACAATAATAATAATAATCATGGTATTTGTTAAGCAGTTACTATGTGCCAGGCACTGTTCTAAGCACTGGGGGAGATACAAGGTAATCAGCTTGTCCCATGTGGGGCTCACAGTCTTAACCCCCATTTTACAGATGAGGTAACTGAGGCACAGAGAAGTTAAGTGGCTTGGCCAAGGTCACACAGCAGACAAGTGGCACAGGCGGGATTAGAACCCACGTCCTCTGACTCCCAAGCCTGGGCTCTTTCCAGTAAGCCACATTGCTTCTGTACAGTTTTTCAGAAGTGTGTCTGATTCCCCAACTATGTTGTAAACTCCTTGAGGGCAGGGATCACGTCTACTAATTCTATTGTACTCTCCCAAGCACTTAATACAGTATTCTGAACCCAGTAAGCACTCAATAAATAGGATTGGGTTAACTGATTTCCTGGGAATGTGGAAGGGGTTTGGGCTGCCGGAATAGACCAGTGTAACCTTATCTTGACGCCAAACAGTTCTCTAAGGAAATACATTTAACATTAATTCCAAGGATCCTAATAATTATGGCACTTGTTCATTCATTCATTGTCGTATTTATTGAGCACTTATTGTGTGCAGAGCACTGTACTAAACGCTTGGAAAGTACAATTCGGCAACAGATAGAGACGATCCCTATCCAACAACGGGCTCCCAGTCTAGAAGGGGGAGACAGACAACAAAACAAGTAGACAGGCATCAATACCATCAAAATAAATAGAATTATAGATATATACACATATTAATAAAATAAATAGAATAATAAATATGTACAACTATACACAAGTGCTGTGGGGTGGGGAAGGGGGTAAGGCAGAGGGAGAGAGTAGGGGCTATGGAGGAGGAGCAGAGGAAAAGGGAGTCAGTTTGGGAAGGCCTCCTGGGGTTGGTGAGCTTGGGCTGAAGAAGGAGAGAAAAAATACATCGTGACTGTTTCTCTTCCAACCCCCTCTGCCCCGTCAACCTCTCCAGGCAGGGGCTCCAGAGGCGGGGGTTTGGAAGTGTCAGAGAAGCAGCGTGGCTCAGTGGAAAGAGCACGGGCTCTAGAGTCAGAGATCATGGGTTCAAATCCCGGCTCCAATTGTCAGCTGTGTGACTTTGGGCAAGTCAGTGCTCAGTGCTTAGAACAGTTCTTTGCGCATAGCGCTTCATAAATGCCATTAAAAAAAGTCACTTCTATGTGCCTCAGTTCCCTCATCTGTAAAATGGGGATTAAGACTTTGAGCCCCCTGTGGGACAAGGACAACCTGATCACCTTGTAACCTACCCAGCATTTAAAATAGTGCTTTGCACATAGTAAGTGCTTAATAAATGCCATTTAAAAAAAATGGGAGGTGAGCTTGGAGGGGGCGAGGTGATGGAGAGCTTTGAAGCCGATAGGAGTTTTTGCTTCATACGAATGTTGATAGGCAACCACTGGAGATTTTTGAGGAGGGGAGTGACATGCCCAGAGCATTTCTGTACAAAGATAATCCGGGCAGCAGAGTGAAGTATAGACTGAAGCGGGGAGAGACAGGAGGATGGGAGCTCAGAGAGGAGGCTGATGCAGTAATCCAGTCGGGATAGAATGAGAGATTGAACCAGCAAGGTAGCGGTTTGGATGGAAAGGAAAGGGCGGATCTTGGCGATGTTGTGGAGGTGAGACCGGCAGGTGATGGATGTGTGGGGTGAATGAGAGAGCGGGGTCGAGGACGACACCAAGGTTGCGGGCTTGTGAGACGGGAAGGATGGTAGTGCCGTCTACAGTGACGGGAAAGTCAGGGAGAGGGCAGGGTTTGGGAGGGAAGATAAGGAGTTCAGTCTTGGACATATTGAGTTTTAGATGGCGAGCAGACATCCAGATGGAGATGTCTTGAAGGCAGGAGGAGATACGAGCCTGGAGGGAGGGAGAGAGAACAGGGGTGGAGATGTAGATTTGGGTGTCATCTGCATAGAGATGATAGTTGAAGTTGCACTTAATTTGTGTCAATCAGTGGTACTTACTGAGCCCTTACCGTGTGCAGAGCACCGTGTTAAGTGCTTGGCTGGTACATTACAACAGAGTTGGTGGACACATTCTCTGCCCCACAAGCATCATTTTAAGAGCTGGGGTAGACTTAAAGTAAATCAGGTCAGATACAGTCCCTGTCCCACATGGGGCTCACAGTCTAAGTAGAAGGGAGAATGGGATGGGTATTGGATCCCCATTTTGTAGATGAGAAAACTGAGGTAGGATAAGTGACTTGTCCAAACTCACACAGCAGGCATCACTAATCAGAAAGCTCTGGCATGTCTAAGCTATCTAGAAAGTCCCAAAGATAAATAGGGAAGAAATAAACCCCATTTCAGTCCTTTTATAGTTCAGCCAGTGTTTCAATTTCTGTGTCTCTTATTGACATTCATGCCCATCATCTCTGTCAGCTCTTCTGTACATTTAACTCCCTTCTCAGGCCCCCGGTTCCTCCCCCTCCTCCTTCCCTCACCCCCAACGATCTGGCCTGCTACTTCATTAATAAAATTAAATCCATCAGGTCTGAGCTCCCCAAAGTCACTCCCCCGCCTTCTCCAACCCCCTGGCTCTCAACGCTCTCCGCTCGTCTCCCATCCTTCCCAGCAGTATCCTCAGAGGAGATCTCCTCCTTCCTCTCAAGTGCTACTCCGGCCACCTGTGCTTCTTACCCCATTGCCTCTCATCTTATGAGATCTCTCGCTCTGTCCCTTCTCCCCTCCTTAACTTCCATTTTCAACCGCTCACCCTCCACTGATTCCTTCCCCTCTGCCTTCAAACATGCCCACGTCTCTCCCATCCTAAAAAAAACCCTCTCTTGACCCCACCTCACCTTCTAGTTATCGCTCTATCTCCCTCCTACCATTTCTTTCCAAACTCCTTGAATGAGTTGTCTACACACGCTGCCTCGAATTCCTCAACGCCAACCCTCTCCTCCACCCCCTCCAATCTGGCTTCCGTCCCCTACATTCCACGGAAACTGCCCTCTCAAAGGTCACCAATGACCTCCTGCTTGCCAAATCCAACGGCTCATATTCTATCCTAATCCACCTCGACCTCTCAGCTGCCTTTGACACTGTGGACCACCCCCTTCTCTTCAACACACTATCCAACCTTGACTTCACAGACTCCGTCCTCTCCTGCTTCTCCTCTTATCTCTCCGGCCATTCATTCTCAGTCTCTTTTGCAGGCTCCTCCTCCCCCTCCCATCCCAATACTGTGGGAGGTCCTCAAGGGTCAGTTCTTGGTCCCCTTTTGTTCTCTATCTACACTCACTCCCTTGGTGAACTCATTCGCTCCCACGGCTTCAACTATCATCTCTAGGCTGATGACACCCAAATCTACATCTCTGCCCCTGCTCTCTCTCCCTCCCTCCAGGCTCACATCTCCTCCTGCCTTCAGGACATCTCCATCTGGATGTCTGCCCGCCATCTAAAACTCAACATGTCCAAGACTGAACTCCTTATCTTCCCTCCCAAACCCTGCCCTCTCCCTGACTTTCCCATCACTGTTGACGACACTGCCATCCTTCCTGTCTCACAAGCCCGCAACCTGGGTGTCATCCTCGACTCCGCTCTCTTGTTCACCCCTCACATCCAATCCATCACCAAAACCTGCTGGTCTCACCTCCGCAACATCACCAAGATCCACCCTTTCCTCTCCATCCAAACCACTACCTTGCTGGTTCAATCTCATCCTATCCCGACTGGATTACTGCATCAGGCTCCCCTCCGATCTCCCATCCTCCTGTCTCTCCCCACTTCAATGCATACTTCATGCTGCTGCTCGGATCGTCTTTGTGCAGAAACGCTCTGGGCATGTTACTCCCCTCCTCAAAAATCTCCAGTGGCTACCAATCAACCTGCGCATCAGGCAAAAACTCCTCACCCTCGGTTTCAAGGCTGTCCATCACCTCGCCCCCTCCTACCTCACCTCCCTTCTTTCCTTCTACAGCCCAGCCCGCACCCTCCGCTCCTCTGCCGCTAATCTCCTCGCTGTGCCTCATTCTCGCCTGTCCCGCCGTTGACCCCCGGCCCACGGCATCCCCATGGCCTGGAATGCCCTCCCTCTGCCCCTCCGCCAAGCTAGCTCTCTTCCTCCCTTCAAGGCCCTACTGAGAGCTCACCTCCTCCAGGAGGCCTTCCCAGACTGAGCCCCCTCCTTCCTCTCTCCCTCCTCCCCCTCCCCATCCCCCCCCGCCTTACCTCCTTCCCCTCCCCACAGCACCTGTGTATATGTATATATGTTTGTACGTATTTATTACTCTATTTATTTTATGTGTACATATTCTATTTAATTTATTTTGTTAATATGTTTTGTTTTGTTGTCTGTCTCCCCCTTCTAGACTGTGAACCCGCTGTTGGGTAGGGACTGTCTCTATATGTTGCCAACTTGTACTTCCCAAGCACTTAGTACAGTGCTCTGCACACAGTAAACGCTCAATAAATACAATTGATTGAATGGATGACTGAATGAATGTAGTTTTCATAATGGGGTAGGACCTATCCTTTTTTTTTTAATTAAAAAAAAAGATTAGCTGTACTTACCGTTCTGGGAGTCAGGAGACCTGGGTTCTAATCTAGGTCCTGCAAGAAGGGGAATGGCTGCTGGGGCACAGTTATCAGCGGTGATGGTTTTCAACTGACCTATGACATTCTGCAAGTAGTGTTTTACTCTCCCAAGCACTTAGTACAGCGCTTTGCACATAGTAAGTGCTCAATAAATACAATTGACTGAATGAAAGTAGTACAGCCCTAGCAGGGATCCGGACAAGCAGCAGACTGACATATGGTAGGTGTTTATGGGGGGAAAGGGGAAATAGAGATTAATCAATCTGTGGCATTTGTTGAGCGCTTACTCTGTGTGCAGAGCACTGTACTGAGTGCTTGGGAGAGTACAATCGAATAATGGGATTTATTGACCACTTTCTGTGTGCAGAACACTGTACTAAGCACTTGGGAGAGTGCAGTACAACAAGAGTTGGCAGACACAATCCCTGCCCACAAGAGAAGTGGAAAAAAAAGTGATTTCTTCTTTGAAACATTAGTAGTCTAATAGGGAAGGCAAGCAAACATAAACTGAAAAATGTATAATAGTTGACTGGAAGAGTAAACATTTGTAAAAAGTGAATAATCAAATCCGTGAGAAGCAGCATGGCCTGATGGATTGAGCACAAACCTGTGAGTTAGGAGTGAGAAGAACCCGGGTTCTAATCCTGACTGCCACTTGTGTGCTGTGTGACCTTGAGTAAATCACTTCACTTCTCTGTGCCTCAGTTACCTCATCTGTAAAATGGGGATTAAAACTGTGAGGCCCATGTGGGACATAGATTGAGTCCACCCTGATTAGTTTGTGTCTACCCCAGCACTTAGTAGAGTGCCGGGCACATAGTAAGCATTTAACAAATGCCATTAACAAAAATAACAAAAAAAAGTACAGGTAGAAGTTACCAGGAAGAGAGTAGCTGTACAGAACCAGTGGAAAGAGCACAACCCCAGAAGTCAGAGGACCTAGGTTCTAATCCTGGCTCTGCCACTTGCCTGTTCTGTGACCTTGGGTATGTCGCTTCCCTGGGCCTTAGTTTCCTCATCTGTAAAGTAGGGATTCAGTAATTGTTCTCTTTCCTGCTGAGACTGTAAGCCTCAAGTGAGACAGAGACTGTCAGATGTGATTTTCTTGTATCTACCTCAGTCCTTAGTACAGTGCTTGGCCCATAGTAATAACTGTACAAATCCCATCATTATTATTATTTTTATAATTAGTAAAGCAAGAGAGCAGAAAGGTTGTGAAAGAGATAAGAAAACTACATTCAAGACTACTGGTGCAGCAGCGAAGCAAAAAGCAATATTTCTGTAGAAGGAATTGCTGGATATTTAATGTCTTCAAATCGTCAATAAAGTCTTTTATCATTACTGTCATTGAATATGAAGAATAGCAATACATACAGTTCTCTTAAAATGTCCTAGTTGGTCTCTCTTTATTGCTGTACTGTACTTCCCCAAGAGCTCAGTACAGTGCTCTGCACACAGTAAGTGCTCAATAAATACCACTGAATGAATGAATGAGTTGCGTTCCTGTCAGAAGATATCTCTAAGGAAAACTTGCATCCGGTTTCTCACCTATTCTAATGCCAAGAACACAAATGGTTCCTTCAGTATCACAGCAGACAGAGAACAAAGAGGCGTGCAATGTCAGGATGTTCCCTGATTGTGTACTAGCCAAACTGTGCATTTTGACAGAACAGTGTATGTGTATGTACAGATTTACGGACACGTGCTACCGATCCACTCAGCTACAATTCCTGAGTTTCAGCTGCGAATCTGTTTATGAAGTGATTGTGGGGGTAGACAGGTGGAGTTGGGGGAGTAGAACTGTTCAGGTGGCATCGTCAGTTATTGGAATCTTCAAGTCTAGGAGAGTTAAATAGGGATTTAAAGAAAATGAGAAATATCACCTCATGGTTCATAATCTGTTATTCCGAAGCTATATGATGAATATTTTTCATTATATGCTGTTTTGCCATACTATGTGTTTTTACTTCTCATTTTGGCTAAAACATTGATAGGGAATTTGGGAAAGTTCAATTGAACAACTTGAGCCTTGTTAGGTACGGCGTGTTGTGGTTTCAGAAGAAACGGTTTGTGCATTTACGTGGTGTTGGAACAGACTGGTACTATAGTGTGAGTTTTCTCTGAGACAGGATTTTGCAAGAATGCAACTCCCATGTTGAGAATTTGGTCTATAAAAATAATGGTTTGTCAGGTTAGGGTTGGGTAGGTGGGGGCTTAAAGTCCCTGGATACCTCTACTAAGATTGAGTTTGCCTATAAACTATATGTAAAAACCAGTATTGAGCACTTAGTGTGTGTAGGGAATAGCACTGAACACTTGGGGAAGTATATTAAGATGTAGTAGACGTGAATCTGGCCAATTGGAAGAATGAGGCAATTACCTTGACACATCAGAATTATAATGAAGCTTTGTTGCTAATGGAGATCTGGTCATTTGGGGTCAGGCTCGATAAGGGTTGTTGTTTAATCTTTGAAAGGAAGCTCTTTGTGAAGTGCTGCAGAGTCCAGGGCTGTTGAAAATAAAAATGGGAATCCTGAAGCCACTGAAGTGGCATGTAAAGGGTGGCATGAAAAGGTCGAGGAAGAGTTGTCTTGTAAAAAAAAAAAAAATGAACCTAGTGAACAGGGCTTGCTTTGGGCAGTTCAGACAGACATCGGGGAGGGGACTGGGAGAATTGCTTTCAGTGGCATGGAAGGTGGCGATGCCAGGGGCCTTTGTAGACTGGAAATGCCCAATGTGGCCCACCCTGGTTTTGATTTGCCCATGCCTTTGCAGGATCTTGGTCTGTGGCGTTTGAGGCAGATGTGGGTACCTTAAATCAGAAGAGAAGCCAGGTGAATCCATGGTGGGCCGGGCCCCATCCAAGAGGCTCAGTTGCATGTGCCCAGTGCTCTTCTGAGCTGTGGGCCTTAGGTGCCCCTTCCCCAGGGGCAGAGGGGACAGTCAGCACTCCCAGACTCGCTCATCACAGGTTTCCCACCAGATCTGAGAGTTTCCAGTCAGGAACGAGAAGACCCAAAACGGTGGCTTTCCGTCCTTTTAGCTCTTTGAAGCCTGTCATCTCCTCCTTGTTCCCTACCTCCTGAACCCCGGTTCCTTTGTCACTCCTGCTTTCAAAATGAGAAGTCGACCTCAGTGGGTGTGGTCCCGGGCTCATTTCTGGGCCACTGGGGCCCTCACCCCTGAACCCCGGGTTAAGCCTCTTCTCTCTCCCCCTCCCTTCCGACCCCCAAACCCAATCCCAAATGCCTGGAAGAGGAGGGTAGGCAGCCAGTTGGCCCAAATCAACTGGGTTTGACTTTGTGCCAGCTTGGGACATTGAAGTTTCTGCCTATTAGAAAAAAAAAACACAAAAAGGAAAAGCTATGATTACCCTAGTCCTTAGTAATAGTTAATAATCTGTGGCCCAGTTCAAAAGAGACAATTAGGGTATACCTCCATCTCTCAGGTGTTTACCTGTAATCAGGAGCCTCACTTTACAGCTGGACCCGAGTGGTTGTGTAGAAACAATAGAAAGGAAGCCGGGAGAGCTGGTCTACAACTCCAGTCGCGGCCGAGCAGGAAACAACGTTTAGGGGATGGCCTTGATTGAGTTCATTCTTTGAAAAAACTCATTAGGCCCATAAAGGTTCTATTTTGCTCGGAAAGTTTGCCACGGCCACATCTTCCCATCCCCACCTTTGACAATAAGCCGGGGGGAGAAGCAAACATCGGTGTTCGGAACAGTGCCGAGGCAACAACCCAGTGAGACTGGCAAAGGCTGGGATGGTGGGTACCAGCCGAGAGACGCTGCCTCCTCGCCAGAGGCCGTCCAGGACCAGAAAATAGGTGTGTGGGAGGGAAGGAGAAGGAAAAATATCATATCATTCTTTGCCTTAAGGCTGATGGAAGGAGACTAGGAGAACCCACTTTGCCTAAAAGGAAACTAGTGAAAGTTTTGCCCCTTCCCTTCCTTGGAGTTCAAACAGTTCCATTGAGACCCGATTACTCTGTCTCCCAGGGATTTCCCGAGTGGATCAGAGTCTGTCCCGGGAGGGCATAGAGGGGGCATTGGCAGTGGCGGCGTGGCTCTAGCCCCTTTGGCACCCATCCTAGCGTGGATGTAAGTAGTAAGTAAGTAGTAAGTAAATCTACTTTTGACCCAGTGGGACGCCATGATTCCTAACGGTGCCCACTGGCTTTCCATGTGTCACCTAAAACATTTAGTAAATTTCGGTTTAAGATGCCAAACGGAAAGGCCGGTAGGATCTGCTTGGACTCAAAGGGATGGAGAGGACGAATTTCCATAAGAAAAAAAAATATATTTTAAGTGCAGTTCCCGCAGTTAAGAGGTGTGCGGGCACCCTGCAGTAATTGTCCGCTGAGATCCACTCGCTCATTCCAACTGTTCCGATTTGATTGGGTCCTGGCACATTCCTTCATTCATTCAGTCGTAGTTATTGAGCACTTATGGTGTGCAGAGCTCTATACTAAGCGCTTGGGAAAGTACAAAACAATAATAAACAGTGACATTACCTGCCCACAACGAGCACATCCAGGGTGGATGTAGTTACGTTCCACCCTGTCCCTTTCTGAAGCCGCTCCATTAGGGTGGAAGTGCCTCTGTGGGATTGCCCTGCCCAGCCGTAAATGTCCGTGGTTTTTGGGTTCCTAAACTTCTATCATTGCATCCCTGGTTGGTTTATCATTTGGTCCTAATTATCACGTAAAACGATAACTCATGCTGAACACCCAGTCTGATTTGTAACTTTTCTGAAACTGAGGACTGCCAGGAACTGGGACAGCTGGTGACTTTTTTTAACAAGATACTGACCCCACCCCCAGGCATCTGTGCAAATCATCATCATCGTCAGTGGTATTTCCTGAGTGCTTACTGTGTGTAGAGCACTGTGCTAAGTGTGTGGGAGAGTGCAGCACAACAGAGTTGGCAGGCACGTTCCCTGCCCACAATGAACTTAGATTCATTCATGCAGTCGTATTTAGAGAAGCAGCGTGGCTTAGTGGAAAGAGCCAGGGCTTGGGAGTCAGAGGTCATGGGTTCTAATCCCCGCTCTGCCACGTATCAGCTGTGTGACTTTGGGCAAGTCACTTCACTTCTCTGTGCCTCAGTTACCTCATCTGTAAAATGGGGATTAAAACTGTGAGCCCCACGTGGGACAACCCAATTACCTTGTATCAACCCCAGCGCTTAGAACAGTGCTTTGCATATAGTAAGTGCTTAACAAATACCATAATTATTATTATTGAGCGCTTACTGTGTGCAGAGCACTATACTAAGTGCTTGGAAAGTACAGTTCAGCAGCAGAGACAGTCCCTACCAAACGGGCTCACAGTCTAGAAGTGGGGAGAAAGAGGACAAAACAAAACAAAGTAAGTAGACAGGCATCAACGGCATCAGGCAAAAACTCCTCACCTTCGGCTTCAAGGCTTTCCATCCCCTCGCCCCCTCCTACCTCACCTCCCTTCTCTCCTTCTCCAGCCCAGCCTGCACCCTCCGCTCCTCTGCCACTAATTTCCTCACCGTGCCTCGTTCTCACCTGTCCCACCACCGACCCCCGGCCCACGTCCTCCCCCTGGCCCGGAATGCCCTCCCTCCGCACATCCGCCAAGCTAGCTCTCTCCCTCCCTTCAAAGCCCTACTGAGAGCTCACCTCTTCCTGGAGGCCTTCCCACACTGAGCCCCCTCCTTCCTCTCTCCCTCCTCCCCCTTCCCATGCCCCCCGCCTTACCTCCTTCCTCTCCCCACAGCACCTGTATATATGTGTATGTTTATACATATTTATTACTCTGTTTATTTTATTTGTACATATTCTATTTATTTTATTTTGTTAATATGTTTTGTTCTCTGTCTCCCCCTTCTAGACTGTGAGCCCACTCTCCCTTTTAGACTGTGAGCCCACTGTTGGGTAGGGACTCTCTCTATATGTTGCCAACTTGTACTTCCCAAGCGCTTAGTACAGTGCTCTGCACACAGTAAGCACTCAATAAATGTGATTGATTGATTGATATGACTGATAGGGACTGTCTCTATATGTTCCCAACTTGTACTTCCCAAGCTCTTAGTACAGTGCTATGCACACAGTAAGCGCTCAATAAATACGATTGAATGAATGAATGAATCAATGTCAATAAACAGAATTATAGATATAGACTCATCAATAAAATTAATAGAACAATAAATATGTACAGATATACACAAGTGCTTTGGGGCAGGGAGGGGGTAGGGCAGAGGGAGGGAGTGGGGGCGATGGGGAGGGGAGGAGGAGCAGCAGAGGAAAAGAGGGGGCTCAGTCTAGAAGGCCCACTGTTTTTTTTTTCCTTCCCCTTTTTCCCTCGCCCCAAATTCCTGTCCCCTATTTAGGGCAAGACCAATTACTTCCTCCTTCACTCCTTCACTCCCTTTCTTCACTGCTTCTAGGTTCAGAGGGTTCCAGTCCCAGCAGGGCTAGGGTAGAGGAACGAAACCTTCAGTAGTGGGAGAATCCTCTGGACTAAGCTCGCGGTGGGCTGGGATTGTCTCGCTTTATTGCTGTATTGTACTTTCCCAAGCACTGAGTACAGCCTCTGCACACAGTAAGCGCTCAATACATTCGACTGAATGAATCTTCCAAAGGAAAAAGGAAGTTAGGCAGTAGAAAAAGTGTCCTCATAATTTCCAACCTTCCCTTGGGAGTAAAATTGGAGATTATGTAATACAGAACTGGAACAGAGATGAATGGTTGGTTTGAGGAATAGATTTCCTCATTTTCAAATCTGTACAAACTCCAGCCAGGACTTGGCTTACATGGCCAGCTAGCCTATTCACATGTCAGTGCTGATCCTTGAACTGTTGAAACCGTTGCAGATCACGCCATTTGAAGATGAAGCAATACACACTGGGAAAAAGAGAGAGCAGCCTTTGGCTTACATGGCCAGCTAGCCTATTCATTCATTCATTCAATCGTATTTATTCATTCAGTCGTATTTATTGAGCGCTTACTGTGTGCAGAGCACTGGACTAAGCGCTTGGGAAGTACAAGTTGGCAACATATAGAGACGGTTCCTACCCAACAGCGAGCTCACAATCTAGAAGGGGGAGACAGACAACAAAACAAAACATATAAACCAAATAAAATAAATAGAATAAATGTGTACAAACATATACAGGTACTATGGGGAGGGGAAGGAGGTAAGGCGGGGGGATGGGGAGGGGGAGAGGAAAAAGGGGGCTCAGTCTGGGAAGGCCTCCTGCAGGAGGTGAGCTCTCAGTAGGGCCTTGAAGGGAGGAAGAGAGCTAGCTTGGCGGATGTGCGGAGGGAGGGCATTCCAGGCCAGGGGGAGGACGTGGGCCGGGGGTCGACGGCGGGACAGGCGAGAACGAGGCATGGTGAGGAGATTAGCGGCAGAGGAGCGGAGGGTGCGGGCTGGGCTGGAGAAGGAGAGAGGGGAGGTGAGGTAGGAAGGGGCGAGGTGATGGACAGCCTTGAAGCCCGGGGTGAGGAGTTTCTGCCTGATGCATTGGTTGATTGGTAGCCACTGGAGATTTTAGAGGAGGGGAGTAACATGCCCAGAGCGTTTCTGCACAAAGATGATCCGGGCAGCAGCGTGAAGTATTGATTGAAGTGGGGAGAGACAGAAGGATGGGAGATCGGAGAGGAGGCTGATGCAGTAATAGGATGAGAGACTGAACCAGCAGGGTAGCGGTTTGGATGGAGAGGAAAGGGTGGATCTTGGCAATGTTGCGGAGGTGAGACCAGCAGAATTTGGTGATGGATTGGATGTGAGGGGTGAACGAGAGAGCAGAGTCGAGGACGGCACCGAGGTTGCGGGCTTGTAAGACGGGAAGGTTGGTAGTGCCGTCAACAGTGACGGGAAAGTCAGGGAGAGGGCAGGGTTTGGGAGGGAGTTAAGTGTCTGAAATAACTGGTGAGGGCAGTCAACACTGGGGTCAATAAGGATGGAGAAATAATATTGCCCGGCAGAAGAAAGGTCAGAGTTAAAGCAAGCAAGGAAGTGGACAACTTGTTGCCACTTGTACTTCCCAAGCGCTTAGTACAGTGCTTTGCCCACAGTGAGTGCTCAATAAATACGATTGATTGATTGACAAGGTCGCCCTGATATCTGGATTTCCCCCAGTAGCGCCCTGCGGGGCACACGCAGGAAACGGACAGTGGCGGTGATCCAGGGCTGGGGTGGTATGAGATGGAGGAACAGATCGTTTGATGCATGGTAATTCAAAACAGTCAAGCCCTTCTCCTTGACTCTTCGGAGGGTGAGCGTAGGAGGATCTCTGGAAAAAGGAGAGCGTTTATTCCTGTCCTCGCTGAAATCCGTTGAAAGTTGAAGTCCCATCATCCGTCACCGGTTCAGGAGTACTTTTTCCACGGGAGGATGACTGTCTGTGTGGCTGATGCCTTTCCCCCTTTCGGGGTCTTTTCAGAAATGGCACTTGCACTTTTGAAGACTTCACCAGTCTCAGCAAAGAGCAGACTGCTCCAGCAAACCAGTTTATCGCTGTACAGCTCAGCCCATGGTTTCCATGAAGAAGCGGTAAAAAAGAAACTCCTACAGTTGACCGGTGGATCAGTCGACCTTTGCAAAGAAGAGAATGGGATTGGAATCCTCACTCTCAACAACCCAAGTAAAATGAACGCCTTCTCAGGTAACCTGGTGTAATGAGGGAGGGGGGCTTTTTTTTCTGGAGCATTTGCTAAGGCAAGGTCAAAAGAGCATGGCATTGCCGGCTCAGCCCCACAGAAATTCCTCTACTGAGCCTCACAACGAATGAATATATCAGTAGCATCGTGTTGATTTTCTCTCCCTGGTTAGTTTTCAGATTTCCAAAAGACAACATTGGAGTATTGCTGTGTACCTTGCGAGCAAGTAACAGATTAATACAATGCAGCCTGTGGAAACTCAACAGATCCTATCGATTGGTTGTTTCCCAGTCCGTCTTAGTAATAGGAAGATTATTCAGTAGGTGCTCAATAAATATTCATTCATTCATTCAATCATATTGAGCGCTTACTGTGTGCAGAGCACTGTACTAAGCGCTTGGGAAGTACAAGTTGGCAATTTATAGAGATGGTCCCTACCCAGCAGTGGGCTCACAGTCTAGAAGATGATTGATTGATTCAGAACGAGAGTTTTTGAGAGAAACTGCACTAAGTAGTCCGCTGTCTTTTTGGAGTCCCTTCTGGGTGCAAAGCACGCCTGCCTACTTAAACTGTGAGTTCCATGTCGGACGGGAACTTTGTCCAACCTGATGATCTTGTTTCTTTCCCAGCACTCAGCTTGGCACATAGGAAGCACTTAAAAAATACCACTGTTGTTATTATTATTATTATTATTGTTTATTATTATTATTCCTCAGGTACTCAGAGGAGTTGAAAAGTGGAGCAGACTCCTTTCTTGAAGGAGTTTGAGTCTGTCTTGATTCTTGACATCTCAGGAGCCAAATTCCAGCCTCTTTTTGCTGACTTTTCATGTCATTCATTCCTTCCATTGTATTTATCGAGCGCTTACTGTGTGCAGAGCACTGTACTAAGCACTTGGGAAGTACAAGTCGGCAACATATAGAGACGGTCCCTACCCAGCAGTGGGCTCACAGTCTAGAAGGGGGAGACAGACAACAGAACAAAATACGTAGACAGGTGTCAAAATCGTCAGAACAAATAGAATTAAAGCTATATGCACATCATTAACAAAATAAATAGAATAGTAAATATATACAAGTAAAATAAATAGAGTAATCTTCACAAATATATATACGAGTGCTGTGGGGTGGGGAAGGAGGTAGGGAGGAGGATGGGGAGGAGGAGAGGGAAAAGAGGGCTCAGTCTGGGAAGGCCTTCTGGAGGAGGTGAGCTCTTAGTAGGGCTTTGAAGGGAGGAAGAGAGCTAGCTTGGCGGATGTGTGGAGGGAGGGCATTCCAGGCCAGGGGAAGGACGTGGGCCGGGGTTCGACGGCGGAACAGGCAAGAACGAGGCACGGTGAGGAGGTTAGCGGCAGAGGAGCGGAGGGTGCGGGCTGGGCTGGAGAGGGAGAGAAGGGAGGTGAGGTAAGGGGGCGAGGTGATGGACAGCCTTGAAGCCGAGAGTGAGGAGTTTTTGCTTGATTCGTAGGTTCATTCGTTCATTCCATCGTATTTATTGAGCGCTTACTGTGTGCAGAGCACTGTACTAAGCGCTTGGGAAGTACAAGTTGGCAACCTATAGAGACAGTCCCTACCCAACAGTGGGCTCACAGTAGGCTGACAGGCAGCCACTGGAGATTTTTGAGGAGGGGAGTAACATGCCCAGAGTGTGGAGACTCCAGCCCTTTAGGAAGAGTTGGAAGTTTCTAGGGATCACCAAAGACCCTCAAACTGAGCATCGGAAGATAACCTCGGTTTTTAACTTTTCGTTGGCAGGAGCAATGATGGTACAACTTCTGGAGAAGGTGATTGAATTAGAAAATTGGACAGATGGAAAAGGCGTTATCATCCATGGGGCTAAAAACACTTTCTGCTCGGGCTCTGACCTAAACGCTGTGAAAGCGCTGGGAACCCCAGAGGTGAGTTGAAGAGCTTTTGACCTTGAAGAGAGTGTTGGGTGGGGCCACGAAAAAAGCAGCAGCGGGCATTCCTTGACATCTAAGAGCCTGGGGTTCTTCCACTGGACAAAAGGACAATTAGTGTTTCATTTTATGTAGTGTGCCTATCTCCAGCCCTTCCCCTTGACCTATTTTTGTGGATTGTCAGCCCCTTGAGGGAGGGACAGGGTGGCTGGTGGTTTGCTTTGATGTGCATCCCCTCTCCTGGTTCCGGAACCTGGACTGGTCCCGGCCAACCTCTAAAACTAGATCTGCTGAGAGTTTGGGCTGGAGGAAGAGAGTGATCCTGAAGCATTCCTGATTGAAGTAATGGACCAGATGCAGGACATCTGTTTATTGTTATTTTGTACTCTCCCAAGAAGTACAGTGCTCTGCACACAGTAAGCGCTCAGTAAATATGGTTGACTGCCATTTCCTCAGCTTTGAATCAGTCAGTCGTATTTCTTGAGGACTTACTGTGGGCAGACCTCTGTACTAAGCCTTTGAAGCCCTCTTTTCATCTTTTTCCAAAGTTCTCAATTACAGTTCTTCAAATCACTTTGGTGTGACAATCAGAATGCCTCAAGTGGTGCGTTTTTTGGTACTGTGATTTATTCATGCCTTTCCCCCACCCCCTCAACCTTAAAGGGACTTGGATGAAAAGCCATCTCCTGGACACAGACAGAGGGCGAGGGCCAGGCTATATTCCTGGTTCTTATTTTGGTGAATCCCTAAGGGAGGGCCAATCAATTAATCGTTTTTATTGATCACTTACTGTGTGCAGAACACTGTACTAAGCTCTTGGGAGAGTATAATATAACAGAGTTGGTAGACATGTGCCCTGATGAGACAGTTTGGACCCTCCAAGATTGGGCCCCAGAAGTGTTTTGGGGGATCTGATTCTGGACTTGATTCCTCTGGAGATATCCCCCAGAAACCTATTGGAACATTTTAGGGCACGGGCGGACTGAAAGCATCTCCTCTCTCATGTAGTTCTGGGGGGTCAGGAAGAAGGTGGTCTCAGAATTACCCCTAGGGTTCCCTTGATCCTTCTGCTGGCATTCTTTAATTCAGGATCTTAGGAAGCGTTGTCCAGTTAAATAATTTTGGATTGTTGAGTGACTTTGGGGGGCTCCGGCCACTTGCTTGACAGACAGAATCCATGGTGAAAGTCTAGTTTAGGGCATAATAATGCCCACAAAATGGGCCCTTGGCATGGTCTCTCTGTTAGTATGTCAGCGTGATGGTATCTAGACTTAAGTTCATTTGCCTTCTGATGTTATTTGTATATCAATCAATCAATCGTATTTATTGAGCGCTTACTGTGTGCAGAGCACTGTACTAAGCGCTTGGGAAGTACAAGTTGGCAACATATAGAGACAGTCCCTACCCAACAGTGGGCTCACAGTCTAGAAGGGGGAATCCATTCATTCTGGATTCCCCCTGGATAAAAACTTCTGAATGGTAAATCCATTCAGAAGTTTTTAAGGTGAAAATCCCCTTGATTTTTCTAATGAAAAAATAGTAAATTGGAGCCCAGTAAGGATCATAATAATAATAATAATAATAATAATGATGATGACGGTATTAAGCGCTTACTATGTGCAGAGCAAGGATCATTAACAGCTTGAACCGCCTGACATCAGAAACTAATCTGGGACCACCAAAATTCTCATAGCTCAAAGAGTTTTCTGGGTAAATAGAAGAAACCTGGCAAATGCTTGTAAGGGAGAACAGTAGTAATAATAATAATAATGATGGTATTTATTAAGCACTTACTATGTGCAAAGCACTGTTCTAAGCGCTGGGGAGGTTACAAGGTGATCAGGTTGTCCCATGGGGGGCTCACAGTCGTCTTCCTCATTTTACAGATGAGGTAACTGAGGCACAGAGAAGTGAAGTGACTTTCCCAAAGTCACACAGCTGACAATTGGCGGAGTCGGGATTCGAACCCATGACCTCTGACTCCAAAGCCCGGGAAAGGTAGTGGTTGCACAGCCAGTACTGTGGATTCTGAGTCACAGGGACAAATTCTGTTCCTCTAGCCACAGTTCCTTATGGAATTTAGTTTTGTGTATTGCATATTTGTCCTTTGGATCCCTTATGCTGTTTTAGTGTTTTATTGTTACCCAGTGTGCCTATCTCCAGTCCTCCCCGCGACCTATTTTCGTTGATTGTCAGCCCCTCGAGGGACAGGGACTCTGTCTAATTCCCACCAGTATAATCTTCCCCAGCACTTGGGACGTGCTCTGCAGCCAGTAAACATATGATAAATGCTATTACTTCCAACTGTTGTCTTGTCCTTTCCCAAGCGCCTTAGTAAAGTGTTCGACAGTTGATCAATAAGCGGTGGTTATTGAGCGTTTACTGAGTAAGCGCACACAATAAGCACCCAATAATGCCATTGATCGATGGTGCCCTCGATCTTCCTTCTCTGTCCTTCCTTGTACCACCTACTTTGCCTGCCTGTAGCACCCCACTAAATAATAAAAAATTGACACCAGTCAATTAAGCCATGGTATTTATTGAGTACTTACTATGTGCCGAGCACCGTACTAAGCGCTTGAAAGTGTACAGTACAGCAGAAATAGCAGACACATTCCCTGCCCATAATGAGTTTACAGGCTAGAAGGGAAGACAGACAATATAAATAAATAATTTATAGTAGGTAGTTAAAAGATATGTCCATAAGTGCTGTGGGATCGGAGGTGGGATGAATGGCAAATATCAAACATCAGAGGCAATTGCCCGTAAATTCCAATTGCCCTACCTCTTACATGTGGTAGCAATATACACAGTTGTGAGAATGGAGCAAGGTTAGAAGCAGGATGGGTGCGGAAGATCCCAAGTGATATTTCAGTTACCCTGATGTCACGTAATTGTCCATGCCAAGGGTAGAGGCGTAGGTCAATGGAACAGTTAGCCGATTTAAAATTAGGCCTCTGACTTCTAAGGCTCATAGATGTTTACAAGTTGCAGCTGCAAGTTTAAATCAGGTTGTTCTGTCCCCTCGCTGCGATATCCTGAGACGATTAACCCATTTTTGAGCTATAAATAGTCTTCCGGTGAATGGGGGTTTTCTTTCCCCATAGAACACTTTGCTCTTTGTAGTCATGGCTATGAATCTGCGTATTTGGTAATCTTGCATTTGGTTGGCTTCTCCAAGCTGGGTCTGTTTGCTGAGCTGTGATGGATTCAGTAGTCGGAATTAAACTTGGAATTCTGATAAAATGCAATCACGTTTTAACCGATATTTTTCATCTTTTTTTTTATAAGGAAATCTATTGCCGAGGCACAAAGTAGGGGTTTTCTGGGTCTGTCATTTCCTTCCTTCCCTTTTGATTACAGAGGCTAGCTCCAAATGATTTCTGTTTAGTTTATGAATGTGTCAGCTTGGGTTAAACTAGTTCTAAGAGGAAGTACACGGATGGTTTGGTTTGAGGCCTCGCATGGCAGAATGCTTGACTCTCATCCTGAGCAAAAAATGGGCATTGGCCAGTGAAGATCGGCCCGCACACATTAACTGGTCCCAAAATTGGTCGGGAGTGAGTCAGCAGCGTGGCACAGTGGGCAGAGCACGGATCTGGAGTCAGAAGGTCATAAATTCTAATCCCAACTCCGCTACTTCATCATCATCATCCATCGTATTTATTGAGCGCTTACTGGGTGCAGAGCACTGTACTAAGCGCTTGGGAAGTACGAGTTGGTAACATATAGAGACAGTCCCTACCCGGCAGTGGGCTCACAGTCTAAAAGGGGGAGACAGAGAACAAAACCAAACATACTAACAAAATAAAATAAATAGAATAGATATGTACAAGTAAAATAAATAAATAAATAAATAAATAAATAGAGTAATAAATATGTACAAACATATATACATATATACAGGTGCTGTGGGGTAGGGAAGGAGGTGAGATGGGGGGGATGGAGAGGGGGACGAGGGGGAGAGGAAGGAAAGGGCTCAGTCTGGGAAGGCCTCCTGGAGGAGGTGAGCTCTCAGTAGGGCCTTGAAGGGAGGAAGAGAGCTACTTGTCCACTGTGTGGCCTTGGGCAAATCACTTCCCTTCTCTGGGCCTCAGTTACCTCATCTGGAAAATGGGGAGACCGTGAGCCTCGCAGGGGACAGGGACTGTGTCCAACCCAATTTACTTGTATCCACCCCAGCACTTAGTACAGTGCCTGGCACATAGTGAGCACTTTAACAAATACCACAATCATTATTATTACTATTATTATTAAGCAGTAGATGTTGGCACACTCAGTTGGGTAGATTTTTTCTGTTTTTGGTTTGGCTATAGAACCTCAAACTTCCCTTTCCTTTAATCAGTCGATTTATTTTTATTGAGCACTTACTGTGCGCACTGTTCTGAACGCTTGGGAGAGTACAATATAACATAGTTGGATTTTAACCTTTTCCTTGAGGTATTTTTTGGCTGGATCATTTTTGCAGGGGTTGGGGAGTAGGAAGGAAAACTCGGTTTCTCTCTTCTCACTATCTTTCTGTCTATGTCTGCCTCTCCCTTGCCCTGCCATTTTCCCTCCTCCTCTCCTTTGTCCCTTCGGCCCCGCCGCTGGCCCACTAAGAGCTCTAGCATTTTAGGCTTTTTATTCAAACCATCATTAGTCAATGAAGGCATTTTTCACTTCGTTAAGAGGAGAAGCAGAATAATCATCAGGGTATTAGAACCAACGTATAGCTTGAATTCTCCTCATTGACTACCTGAACTGCTATATAGGATGCTCATATGCTCACAGAGCAACTTTCTGTAGTGGTAGCCCAAAATTAGAGATTTTGTTCTCTCCATGTAGATTGCTTCAATAAATCTATAAAATAAGGGAGAAGCAGTGCGCCCTAGTTCATAGAGCAGGGACTTGGGAGTCAGGAGGACCTGGGTTCTAATTCCGGCTCCACAACTTGTCTGTGTGACCTTGGCCATGTCACTTCTCTGTGCCTCAGTTACCTCATCTGTAAAATGGGGATTGAGACTGGGAGCTCCATGCGGGACAGGGACTGTGTCCAACATGATTAGCTTGTATCTGCCCCAGTGCTTAGTTCAGTGACTGGCACTTAGTAAGCACTTAACAAATACCATTTAAAAAACAACAAAAAAACCCCCCAGGAGTACTGTTTTCTTTGAGGTTTAAGGAATTCTGGGGTGGTAAATTTAAGAGGTGGACCATGGCTGAATTTGCACCAGGTGAAGCTTTCCTTATTTTATAAATCTGCAGCACGAAGTGATATCCTGAATCCACCTCAGGATAACTTAACAGAAGAGTATGTTGTCTTTGCGTTAAATTGTATAAATGGATTTTTTTTCATTGTTATTTATATGCCGCTTTCTTGATTACATATTCTTTTGAGATTTATAGAGCCGATTGTTCTTTAAAAGACAACAGAACAATTATTCCAGGAAAACGTACAGTTCATTATTTGGGCACCGGGCACCAACAAAGGAAGAAAGACTGGGTGGACAGGCTGGCTCTGTCACATCTGGCAAGTTCTCCCTGGCTAAATCCAGAAAGCAAGATACGGTTGCATGGTTATTTTTTTATGTTCGTTTGTAGGATGGGGTCGAGACATGCATGTTTATGCAGAACATCTTAACCAGATTTATGAGGTAGGTGTGCCTATTTTTTCGTACATGGTTCCCCAGTGCCTATCAATCAATCAGTGAATCAGTGATATTGATTGAGTGCTCATTGTGTGCAGAGCACTGTATCAAGTGCCTGGGAGAGTACAATACAATGAAGATGGTAGACGGGATCCCTGCCTACAAGTTGCCTACAGTCTTCAGGGGTAGGCAGACGCTCAAATCAATTGTAGACAAGGGAAATAGTGGAAAATAAAGATATGGGTATAAGTGATATGGAGCGGGGGTCAGTATCAGAGTATTTAAGGGGTACCCAGCCAAGTGCGTAGGTGACACGCCAGACGGGACGGTTGGGGAAATGAGGGCTAAGTCAGCCTAGAAATACTAGAAAACAGTCAAGCCATTTGTTAAGCCCTTACAATATACAAGGCATTGTACTGAACAGTGGAGAGAAATACAAGGATGTGGATGTAGATGCAGAGACTCACAGGGAAAGAAGGCTCTCTCTTCCTCTCTCTCCCACAAACAGACACACACACACTCATTCATTCATTCATTCATTCAGTTGTATTTATTGAACACTTATTGTGTACTAAGCGCTTGGGAAGTACAGGCTGGCAACATATAGAGACAGTCCCTTACTCAACAATGGGCTCACAGTCTAGAAGGGGGAGACAGACAACAAAACAAAGCATGTGGACAGGTGTCAAGTCACACACATACACACAGATAACAAGGACTTGTTCAATAAAAGTGAAAACAGTAACAGTAGCAGTTGATTACTATTAGGGGAGCATAATCCTGCTCCTCACCCATCCAGGCAGGGTTGTCCTTGGTTTAAACTGGCCACCACCTTCCCCACTGTCATAGTTTATAGGCACTGTTTTATGATTATTGTTACCATAATCTTCATTATTATACATGTTGAAGCGCTTACTATGTGTCAAGCACTGTTCTAAGCACTGGGGCAGATAATCAGGTCGGACACAGTCCCTTGTCCCAAATGGGGCACGCGGCCTGAGTAGGTGGGAGAACAGGCAGTGATTCCCCATTTTATAGATGAGGAAGCTGAGGCCCAGAGAAGTGAAGTGAAGTGACTGGCCTAAGGTCACACACACAGCAGGCAAGCGGAGGAGCCGGGATTAGAACCCAGATCATCCCAGTCCCATGCTCTTTCCACTAGGCCACACTGCTCCTTGTCACTTCCTGGAGGCCTGGCAGGTGGGAACAGGTGGAAGGAAGAGGCATTTCCTTGGCAATGTCCCCCTCTCCATCCGCCTCATCGTACCTCCTTCCCTTCCCCACAGCACCTGTATATATGGATATATGTTTGTACAAATTTATTACTCTATTTATTTATTTATTTATTTTGCTTGTACATATCTATCCTATTTATTTTATTTTGTTAGTATGTTTGGTTTTGTTCTCTGTCTCCCCCTTTTAGACTGTGAGCCCACTGTTGGGTAGGGACTGTCTCTATATGTTGCCAACTTGTACTTCCCAAGCGCTTAGTACAGTCCTCTGCGCACAGTAAGCGCTCAATAAATACAATTGATGATGATGATGATGATGAAGGGTGGGGGCTTCCCCAGCCGTCGGCCGGCTCCCCGCCGACGCCCCCTTTGCTTTTTGATGGTTTGTTCCAGAATTGAAAGCTGCTGATTGATTCCAAATATCAGTGGCGACCGTGATGAAGGATTTATCTGTGGAGCAGCTTTTCCATTTTCTTTTTATTCACTATGGGCAAGAGATTTGAAACTCCTGACCTCCCTTGCAGTCAGGTCGCAAACAATATGGAGTTTAAACAGCTTCCAGCGTTTCCTTTTGAGAGGATGAGCAAAGTGAGGTTGTGGAAGCTGAATCTGTTAATCATTCAGTGGGATTTTTTGAGCGCTTACTATGTGCGGAGCGCTGTAGTAAGTGCTTGGGAGAGTACGGTACAGCAGAATTAGTGGACATATTCCCTGTTAAACCGAGCATTCTGTAGTGTGGTAAGAATCTAAGTTCCTTGTCCTAAGAGTGCAAATCCTTTGTGGGCAGGGAATGTATCTTGTGTTCCTGTTGAACTTCCCAAGTGCATTGCATTCCATTAATGCCACTGCTACTACAAGGCTAATGAGTGTTGTGCGTTATTTTATTCTGGGAGCTCAACACAAGACAACCTGATTATCTTGTGTCTACTCCAGCACTTAGAACAGTGGTTGGCACATAGTAAGTGCTTAACCAAGACATCATCATCAAGCCCATAATTTGATGCTTCCTCTTGTTACTTCTGATCTCTCTGTCCCCACCCCTTGCCCTCTTCCTCTTCCCCTCCCTCTCCCCCCTTTTTCCTCCCTCCCTTCCCTCTCCCTCTCTCCTTCCCTTCTCCCTCCTCCCTCTCTTCCCCTCTCTCTCCCCCTCCCTCTCCCCTTTTTCTCCTCCCTCTCCCCTTCCCTTTCCCTCATCCTTTCCCCTTCTCTCTCCCCCCTCCTTCCCTCCGTCTCTTTCCCCCACCCATCTTTTCCTTCTCTCCCCTCTCTCCTCTCCCTTCTGTCTCCCCATCCATATCCCCTTTCTCCCCCTTCTTCCCCCTCCCTCTCTCTCCTCGCTCTCTCTCCCCCCATTTCCCCTCTCTCCCCCTTCGCAACCCCATTCCAGTGTACTTTTTCTGACTGCACATTATATATTCAGTTGGATATCATGTTTTTTTGCCAGTTGTACATTGAAGTTGAATGGTTAGATCGCACTCGACCTCAAGGTAGCATCTTGTGGTCTTTTAGGACCAGCGTCCCTTATAATGACGGGGGCTCCGTGACACGAGACCTTTTCTTCGAAAATCAGTACTAGCATCTCTCTATGATATTTTTCTCCAATGTGCAGGTTGCCTTTAATAAGTGTCGCATTAATTGAAGGAAGAGCAATGGGTGGAGGAGCCGAGTTGACCACAGCCTGTGATTTCAGGTAGGATGAAAGTTGCATTGTTATACTTGTGCAAAGGAAATTCCGGGTCCACTCCAAAGCCCCAGATGATCTGTCCAACTCACGTTGGTCTTAAATGCTCTTCTTTTGGCAAGCGTCCTGGTATTGTAAAGCTAGCAATTGCTTGGATTATGTGGGAGCCTTTGGAAATCTTCACCCAAACTAAATGATTCGGAATAAATCCATAGCCATTCCAGCACTGAAGTGAGACGGTGGGAAGGGTAGCCGAAGGATGGGATTACCAACATTTCCACTCAGACAGAAAAAAAGAAAAAAAGTTGAACACCAATAATGTGAAAGAAATACTGGGTGCAATGGATAACCAGACCATATTATGGTAAGCTTCTGCTAGCCTGAAAGCATGTTGGCATCACCCCAGTAACAGCCAGTGGTGCCAGGTGGTAGTCCAAGGGGGACTGATGGCAGAACACTGGATGGCCTGACACCTCTGAATTGTGTTCTTTGTGAGCCTGTGGAGGGAGGGTAACAACACTTGAAGTTGGGCAAATTTTCTCTTTAGCTGTCCTGTTCTGCTGCAGAGACATGTTAGCTTGTCCCTAGAAGTCCAAGTCAGCCTGGACTTCACTCCTTACTCACTTTGTTTTTTTTAATGGTATTGGTTAAGTGCTTACTGTGTGCCAGGCACTGTACTAAGCACTGGAGTAGATGCAAGCTAACCAGGTTGGACACAGCCCTTGTCCCACATTGGGGCTCACGATGTTAATCCCCATCTGCCGTGATGAGGGTCACACAGCAGAGAAATGGCAGAGTCTGGATGAGAAGCCAAGTTCCTCTCACTGAGCATCAGTCTCATCTATCTTGCTGCCGAACCACTGCCCAAGTACACTGTTCCCCTTCATCTACGACAGACCACCGGTTTTCCCACCTTCGAAGCCTTATTAAATTCACATCTCCAAGACGTCATCCCAGAGTAAGCCTTAAATTCCCACATTCCCAAGCCTTAAATTCCCACATTCCCTCTTCCTTCTGCACAGCCTATGCGCTTGGATTTTTGCCCTTTAAGTACTTGATAGTCATCCCACCCTCAGCCCCACAGAACATATGTATAGGTAATAGTAAGCGCTTGTTATTATAATATATACAATATAATATTATATATAATATATAATAGTATATATTATATAATAATATAATATATAATAATAATAATAATAATAATAATAATGGCATTTGTTAAGCGCTTACTATGTGTAAAGCTACAGATCTGTAATCGATCTTAACGTCTTTGTCCCCTAGACTGAAAGCTTGTTGTGGGCAGGGAACGTGCCTACCAGCTCTGTTCTGTTGTATCCCCCCCAGTGCTTAGTTCACGGTCTGCACACAGTAGATGCTCAGTAAATACCACTGATTGATTTGATTGCACACCATCCAATTACAAAGGGTAATTTAGTTTGAATACTAGAAAAGAATTGCAAACAGTTTTTCTTGGGCAACTCTCAAGTGTCTAAAAACTGATTGGAAACCCCATTGTTAGCATTAGTCTTAGAGCCGGTGGAGACTTTCTAGTCTGGCAGTTACAATGCTAATATTTACACTGTTCCAGTGTGACAAGTTTGATCCCCAGTTCTCCAGAATAGCTGAAGCAGAAAGCAAAATAATTGGGGTTAAAGTCATAAAGGGAAAAATCTATATCTGCCAGGTTCAGTATTCCCCTTAATTATCCCAGATAATAATAATAATAATAATGACATTTATTAAGCGGTTACTATGTGCAAAGCACTGTTCTAAGCGCTGGGGAGGTTGAAGGTTGTACTTGTACTTCCCAAGCGCTTAGTACAGTGCTCTGCACACAGTAAGTGCTCAATAAATACAATTGATTGATTGATTGATCAGGTTGTCCCACAGGGGATCACAGTCTTAATCCCCATTTTACAAATGAGGGAACTGAGGCACAGAGAAGTGAAGTGACTTGCCCAAAGTCACACAGCTGACAATTGGCGGAGCTGCGATTCGAACCCATGACCCCTGTAAAAACTGACACCAATAAAAGAAAGAGTCAAAAGAAAAGGATGGGATATTTCACAAAAAATGATACGGTGCACACTAGGAGTACAAAATGGGCTCCGTGTACTTTTCTGCCACAAATAACCCCATTTGAGAAATTAGTCACTGTGATTCAGAGTACAGAATACACCACGTGAACTCTTAGATTGCTGTGTGCAATTTTAGTACTTGCAGACCTCTCCTAATGGCACAAGAGTTGCTTAATTGAGTAACTGTCATTAGCAGGTGGCTCTTGGGTTTTTTTTTTTTTTTTTGCTTATGGAGTAAGCGACAGCTGTTCCCCCGAGCTTCCGTCTGAAATCGTGAAGGCCCGAAGAGCAGTGTGTTGGCACCCGTCCACCTTGCCACTTTCTGTCAAAACAGTCATGGAAATGGGGTGACTAGCTGGGGCTGATCTTGGCCGACTCCCTGCCTTCAGTAACCTGGGGGGGTCACGCACGTGTCCGACGACGTGCAGTGGAATGCCCCTAGACCACGCGTGTCTTTGCCTGTATTTGTCTTGTCTTACGCTGTCGAGTCGTCTCCGACTGGTAGCAACGCCATGGGCATTTCTCTCCCAGGACGCCCCACCTCCATCCGCAGTCATTCTGGGAGAGAGTATCCAGAGAGTTTTCGTGGTCCCATTACGGAAGTGGTTTACCACGGCCTCCTTCTGCACGGTCAACTTGAGTCTCCCCCCTCAACTCTCTCCCACGCTGCTGCTGCCCAGCACAGGGGAGTTTGGACTTGTAGCGGATTGCCTTCCACTCAGTCAATCAATCAATCGTATTTATTGAGCGCTTACTATACTGTACTAAGCGCTTGGGAAGTACCAATTGGCAACATATAGAGACAGTCCCTACCCAACAGTGGGCTCACAGTCTAAAAGGGGGAGACAGAGAACAAAACCAAACATACTAACAAAAGCCACTGGCCAAGCTCCTCTGCCCGACTCTCCGTCCCGTAGCCGAGACTGGTGGAGCCCTGGAAAATCTGCAGGTGCAACCCTGAGAGAGGCTCGTATATTTACCAGTTGCCAAATCTTGCCCCTGGGCTGCCAGAAAGCTGGTATATCAGGGCTAGTGTGGGGAAAACAAGTCACATTGGCTACCACTGACCTGAGAGGAGATTTAGTGACAGAAGAGATTCAAATGAGGCAAATTTGCATAGTTGGATTTCAGCTGTCCTTTTTCTTGAGAAATCACGGCTCCCTTGTATCGTGTGGCTCTCCTTTGTTCTTGTAGAGAATAAGCGGAGTTTCATCTCGAACAGAAAGCTTTTGTGCCACCCGGGGCTTAGAACAGCCTCTCTCAACTGTGAATGGTTCCTTCTCTGTAGAACTGCAGGGAGTGATAGCAGAGGAAGTAGGAGACATCACCGGGTTACAGATTCAAACAGGCAGTCGGAGAAAGACAAAGAGCAGAGGAAGGAGAGTTGAGCTGTCCTTCGGTTCAGAGACGGTGCCGCCGAAGATGAGATTGTATCTGTCCGTGAGTGTCACTGAGAGAGAGTCTCTTGCTCGTGATAATGTGATACACACCCACTGATCTACTGGGAACGCATATATCGACATTCATAAATGCAGCAGAATATATCACTGCAAAGGCAACCAAGCATGTCATCACAGACCTCATATATGATCCATTAAAAACATACAAGGATGCATTATCCATTGATACATACATGAATATATTATCCACTAGACACTTAGCCTGGGGTTCTTTCCACCAAATCCCATACAGAAGGAAGGCTCGCTCTATGCTCTATATTGATCAGACCTGTCATTAATAATAATAGCAGTAGTAATTGTCGAGTGCTTACACTGTGCTGAATACTGTAGTAAGTTCTGGGATGCAAGATAATCATGTCAGACACAGTCCCTGCCCAACATAAGGCTGACAGTTTAAGTGGAGGAGAGTAGGATTTAATCCCCATTTTACAGATGTGGCAGCTGAGGCCCAGAGAAATTAAGTGACTGGCTCAATGTCAGCAGACAAATGGCAGAGCTGGAATTAGAACCCAGGTCTTCTGACTCACATGCCCCTGCTCTTTTTTTTTTTTTGATGGCATTTGTTAAGCGCTTACTATGTGCAAAGCACTGTTCTAAGCACTGGGGGGGATACAGGGTGATCAAGGTGTCCCACGTGGGGCTCACAGTCTTAATCCCCATTTTACAGATGAGGTAATTGAGGCTCAGAGAAGTTAAGTGACTTGCCCAAGGTCACACAGCAGACATGTGGCGGAGCCGGGATTCGAACCCATGACCTCTGACTCCAAAACCCGGGCTCTTCCCACTGAGCCATGCTGCTTCTCTACCATGTTGCTAAAATAATGTGTACAGATTTTGCCGACACCTTTTATAAAAAAGCCGTGGAGAAACTGGAGTGGATCCAGAAAAGAGCAATGGAATCATCTGAAGGGAAGACAGTTAGCTCTATGAAAGAGGATTAAAGGAATTGGGGGGATTGGGGCTAGGGAAGAAAAAGTGAATTAAATAACTTCCAGTTTAAGAAGGGTTATCATGTTCTTCTCCCACTCTCTCTAAATATTCTCCTTCTCTAAGAGGAAATGAGCTGAAAAAGAGTTGGATTAGGCAAAAAGAATTATAAGAGCAATTAAACACTGAAACAGGCATTCATCTGTGTAGATGCTGGGATAAGGCTCAGTGACCGGGAGCTGTCCTTCAGTTTTTCATTTTGTGAAAAAGGGAGATAAAGCTAAATGCCTTGTATCCCTCCCCTCTAGACTGTAAGCCCGATATGGGCAGGGAACATGCCTGCTAATTATGTTGTATCATGCTCTCCCAAGCACTAAGTACGTGCTCTGCGCATAGTAAGCTCTCAATAAACGCCATTGATTGATTGATTGATTGATTGATTGGTGTCCAGGGGCCACCAGGAGGCCTACAGGGAGCTGGGGAGGACGTTGTTGTGGGGCTCTGCTCCCGAGCACAAACGGTGTTGGAAAATCGTGATGAGATGAAGGAGCGTGGGCATGGGATTCAGAGGACCTGGGTTCGAATCTCGGCTCTGCCAGTTGCTTGCTGTGTAACATTGGACGAGTCCCCTCACATCTCTGTGCTTCAGTTTCCCCAGCTGTCAAATGGAGAGTCAATACCTGTCCACCCTCCTACTTACTGAGTCCCATGTGGGGCAGGGACTGTGTCCAACCTGATTCATTTGCATCTATCTTTCATTCATTCATTCATTCAGTCGTACTTATTGAGCGCTTACTGTGTGCAGAGCGCTGTACTAAGCACTCGGGAGAGTCCAATATAGCAATGTAAAAGACACATTCCTTACCCACAGTGAACTTACGGTGTAGAGGAGGAGATAGACATTAATATAACTAAAGAAATTACAGATCTGTCTATAAGTGGTTTGGAGCTGGGGCCCACACCTGGCCACCCAGCCTGGTGGTCCTGCCGCTTTCCCGGCAGGAACGTGAGACTGAGGCCAAAAGCTATCCCTGGACACAGACATCCACGTGATTTATGTTTGTACATATTTATTACTCTTTTTATTGATTTATTTTACTTGTACATATCTATTCTATTTCTTTTATTTTGTTAACATGTTTGGTTTTGTTGTCTGTCTCCCTCTTCTAGACTGTGAGCCCGCTGTTGGATAGGGACCATCTCTATATGTTGCCGACTTGCACTTCCTAAGCGCTTAGTACAGTGCTCTGCACACAGTAAGCGCTCAATACATACGATTGATTGATTGATTGATCCATGGTCCCACTCCCTTCCCGCCCAGCGCAGGGCCTGGGATGGTGCCCTATTATCGCAGTCACCTTCTCTTGTCTATGATTCCCCCTGCATCTCTCTATTCTGGTGGGTGGGTTAAAGCATGAGATGCTTGCCAGTACAGTGAACTCAAACATACACCAATATTTTTAAGAGGGGCTAAAAATATTTTCCGATTTCCCGGCCGTTCTCGATGAATAATTCAGTGTGTTAAGGTAATCAGGGCTGTGAGAGAAGCAGCGTGACCTAGTGGATTGAGCATGGGCCTGGAAGCGAGAAAGACCTAGGTTCTAATTCCTGCTCCACCACTTGTCTGCGGTGTGACCTTGGGCGAGTCACTTCACTTCTCTGTGTGTCTCAGTTACCTCATCTGTAAAATGGGAATTGTGACTGTGTCCAACCTGACTACTCTGAATCTACCCCAGCACTTAGAACATAGTAAGAACTTAACAAATACCATTAAAAAAAAAGCCAGAACTTTAATG
This sequence comes from Tachyglossus aculeatus, assembly GCF_015852505.1. NCBI lineage: Eukaryota > Metazoa > Chordata > Mammalia > Monotremata > Tachyglossidae > Tachyglossus > Tachyglossus aculeatus. Next base: position 90,299,824 of record NC_052067.1, read on the forward strand.
GAATTGATTTTCTTTGGTATTTGTTTTTTCTGTGTTGCTACTGAGTTTAGTTGTCCCCTGTCTTGACAGGTGAATCACCTCAGTTCCGTGTGATTGCATCTGTCAGAGGGGCAGCAAAGACACCCAAATCAAGTAGGTCCTCTTCACTTCGTACCCAGTCCCATGCACCTGAAGGAGGGCTGGGTGGGGAATGAGTGTCAGGCACTGCATCAAGAGCCTTTAAGCATTGCTCGCTCACTTCTCCAGTTCACAGGTGTTTTTCTTAATGCACTGCCTCCCCTTCTTATCAGAGGGCAACCATTGCATTATAAGGCGCTTTTTTTTTTTTTACCTCAAAAGTACCTTGTGCCAATTAACTCTTTTGACAAGGCAGAATGTGAAGAGGCTAAAGAATTGACCCCAGGCCCACGTAATTTGGGGGTGTGTTGGTTCCAGTTGACCAGACGCTTGGAAGCGAAGGGAGCTCTGGGCTGAAAAGCTACCTGAGTCCCTTGCTTCTGACTAGAACATGAAAGCAGGGACTTTGCCAGGATTGCTGCAATTTGAATGTTAGGGCTTATTCTGGGTATGACATTCGTACTTATTTATTACTCTATTTATTTTACCTGTACATATCTATTCTATTTATTTTATTTTGTTAGTATGTTTGGTTTTGTTCTCTGTCTCCCCCTTTTAGACTGTGAGCCCACTGTTGGGTAGGGACTGTCTCTATATGTTGCCAACTTGTACTTCCCAAGCGCTTAGTACAGTGCTCTGCACACAGTAAGTGCTCAATAAATACGATTGATTGACAGATGCTTAAATTGTACTTTCCAAGCGCTTAGTACAGTGTTCTGCACATAGTAAGCTCTCAGTAAACATGCAGTAAGCACTTAATAAATATGATTGAATGAATGAATGAATGTTGGGGTCTTTGGCCATGATTAATTCCTTAAGTCAAAGACCCAAAAGCCATAAGAAGTTACACATATGTGCAACTGTTTCCCCCCCCCCATCCCCTCCTGAGTCTCTTCTTAACAATTAATAATAATGATGGTATTTGTTAAGCGCTTACACTGTGCCAGGCATTGTACTAAACAAAACAAGTTAGACACAGTCCCTGTCCCACGTGGGGCTTACAAACTCAGTCCCTGTTTTACAGACGAGGTGACTGAGGCCCTGAGAAGTGAAGTGACTTGCCCAAGGTCACAGAGCAAGCATGTGGCAGAGCCAGGATTAGAACTCATGACCGTCTTACTCCCAGGCCTGTGGTCTGTCCACTCACACCATGCTGCTTCTCATTTCCCAAGCGGTGTAAATTTCATTAGGAAGAAGGGAGAGTTACATTTCAGCTTCCAGTATTTCCAGTGCTTTACCAGCTTACAGTGTACTTCCTCCTGGTTCTTCCTAGGCTACTAAATCACTCAAGAGCAACACAGCCAGTTTCCACTTCAGTAAAATCTTCCTTGGCCACTGTTTTTAAATTGGGAGATAACGAGCTTGAGTTCTCAGTACCATTTGAAAGCCATTAATCCAGCTATTAGTAGGGACCATATAGTTGAGGCTTGTCCAGCTCTTTACAAGACAGGAGCCAACACTTGCTTTTGCATTTGTCATCCTGGCCCGCGTTTTCAAGAGATGATGAAATTGTTCCCAAATTCAAAAGCATTGTAGTAATTGGATACAAACTGAGGTTTAAGTGCTCATTTAGAAGTATTTATCAACGATATTACTCTTACGTATTTCCATTTCTTGAAGAAAGACAGGATCTGCATTGTCTCAAAACTTTATAAACTCGCTGCTGGGCCTAGCATGATAGAGCATGCCAATCAATCAATCAGTTGTATTTATTGAGCGCTTACTGTGTGCAGAGCACTGTACTAAGCGCTTGGGAAGTACAAGATGGCAACGTATAGAGACAGTCCCTACCCAACAGTGGGCTCACATGCCAGAAGGTACTCAAATATTTTTGACAGTATCCTCCCAGTCTGAGTATTTTTCAAAATGTGCCAATTTGTCCTCGTTCATTTATTCCCTTGCCCTAAATGCCCCCCTCTCTCCCTCGCATGTATCTTCCTGTCCTCAGTTGCCAGGGATGCTAACACATGAGTAGGTTTTCCGGTAGAAACCATTGGTACTCTCTCATAGTATTGAGTGAGTTGGGGCGGGGAAGGTCGGAGTCCCTGCGCTCCCGGGACTAACGATTCGAAGTCGAAGTCTAATCCGGGCTCCTCCACTTGCCTGCTGTGTGACCTTGGGCAAGTCACTTCGCTCCTCTGGGCCTCAGTTCCCTCATCTGGAAAATGGGGATTAAGACTGAGTCCCACAGAGGACAGCCCGACTCCTTGTATCTACCTTGTATCTGGATAGAGCGTGGGCTTGGGAGTCAGAAGGTCATCATCATCAATCGTATTTATTGAGGGCTTACTATGTGCAGAGCACTGTACTAAGCGCTTGGGAAGTACAAATTGGCAACATATAGAGACAGTCCCTACCCAACAGTGGGCTCACAGTCTAAAAGGGGGAGACAGAGAACAAAACGAAACATACTAGCAAAATAAAATAAATAGAATAGATATGTACAAGTAAAATAAATAAATAAATAAATAGAGTAATAAATATGTGCAAACATATATACATATATACAGGTGCTGTGGGGAAGGGAAGGAGGTAAGATGGGGGAATGGAGAGGGGGACGAGGGGGTGGTCATGGGTCATGGGTCAAGGTCATGGGTTCATTCATTCAATCGTATTTATTGAGCGCTTACTGTGTGCAGAGCACTGTACTAAGCACTTGGGAAGTACAAGTTGGCAACATATAGAGACGGCCCCTACCTAACAGTGGGCTCACAGTCTAGAAGGGGGATACAGACAACAAAACATGTAGACAGGTGTCAAAATTGTCAGAACAAACAGAATTTTGGCTCCACCATGTTGTCCCAAAATAATAATGATGGCATTTGTTCATTCATTCACTCACTCAGTCATACTTATTGAGCGCTTACTGTGTGCAGAGCACTGTACTAAGCGCTTGGGAAGTCCAAGTCCTATTTCTAGCTTGGCCACCTGTCGGCTGTGTGACTTTGGGCAAGTCACTTCACTTCTCTGGGCCTCAGTTACCTCAGCTCTAAAATGGGGATTGAGACTGTGAGCCCTACATGGGGACAGGGACTGTGTCCAACCCGATCTGCTTGTATCAACCCCAGCGCTTAGTACAGTGCCTGGCGCATAGTTAAGTGCTTAACAAGTGCCATCGCTGTTATTATTATCACTATAGTCTTTCCATTTCGTCCCCTTAATGAGGAGCAGCGTGACTTAGTGGGAAGAGCGTAAGACTGGAAGCCAGAGGACCTGGATTCCAACCGTAGATGTGCTACTTGTCAGTTGTGTGACCCTGGGCAAGTCGATTCATTTTTCCGCACCTCAGTTGCCGCATCTGTAACAGGGAGATTCAGTGCCCGTTCTACCTCGTACTTTGGCTGCGAGCCCCATGTTGGACAGGGGCTGTGTCCGACTTGTATCTATCTCAGCGCTCAGAACAGTGTTGTTTGATACGTAGCGAGCACTTAAAACGAATACCATAATTGTTTTAATAATCCTCTTGAGCTATGCCATTTTTGCTTAGAGCCAGGATGGCAGCGTTCATCCGAATGATATTGGTTGTAGCTCAGCAGAGCCGCTAAGGGTAAGTGTGATGTGATTTACGATTTAGTCGAGATCCTGGTTAAGGGCGAGGGAAGGTGAACTTTCAGTTACTGCAGAAAAGGAGTCTGGCGGTAAACATTTGGCCCCTGGAGCTAGCAATGGGGGGCATTTAGAAGACACACAGAGGGGATTAGTTCAAACAGCCAACCCAGTCAGAATACGAACATGGGTGTAGGTTGGAATTGGATTACAGAGCGCTAGATCCTGCATGTTGAGTAACTGCAGGGTAAAAGGTAAATATAGAATTAGGATTTGGCTTTCCGCCTCTGGGATTTCCAAATTTAGGTCCCGTTAATTTCCATTGACTGCAGAGTACCTTATGTTTCCAGGAACTAATGCATTCAAATGGAGAATATTAAGCTATTTGAGTCTTTTTCGTGGTTGTTCTCCCCGGGCTAATGTATCCTGGTCCCTTCCTAAGAGATGATGACACTGGTCACCATGGTAACTTTGTCTCAGTTTTAGATGTGGCTTCAAACCTGACAGCCTTCACTGTAAACACTCTGTTGAGGCAATCTCACGCTCAAGATTATGTGGAGTTTGTGAATCATCGCTAACTCCTGGGTGTGTGTACATGGGAGAAAATGGAACGTCTTCGACTTGGAATGGTTTTGCCGTCGTTGAAATGTAATTAATTATAATGTGTGTGGTCTTTGTTAAACACTATCTGCTGAAGTATGGGTTAGATACAGGATAATCAGGTTGGTTAGACTACCTGTCCTACATGGGGCTCACAGGCTCAATATGGGGGACAACAGGTGTTGAATTCCCATTTTTCATATGAGGAAGCTTGGAAAGAGGCTTTCCCAATGTTACCCAGCAGGCAAATGGCAGAGCAGGGATTCGAATCCAGGTCCTCTGATTCTCAGACGCATGCTCTTTCCACTAGGCTAACACTGCTTCCATTATTGATTTTATTTTGTTAGTACGTTTGGTTTTGTCTCCCCCTTTTAGACTGTGAGCCCACTGTTGGGTAGGGACCGTCTCTATATGTTGCCAATTTGTACTTCCCAAGCGCTTAGTACAGTGCTCTGCACACAGTAAGCGCTTAGTAAATACGATTGATGATGATGATGATTGCTTATGGAATACAGAATAGCATCTGTACAATGCTAAGTGACAATGGTTTGGTGTTTTTTTGAACGGTACTTGTTAAGTGTTTACTATGGGCCAGGCACAGCCCATGTCCCACATGGTCCACCATCCCATTTTAGAGATGAGATAACTGAGGCCCAGAGAAGTGAAGTGACTTGCCCGACATCACACAGCAGAGAAGTGGAAGAGCCGGGATTAGAACCCAGGCCCTCTGACTGCCGGGCCCGTGCCGTTTTTCTTAGGCCACTCTGCTTCCTGCAGATACCTATAATCCATGTTTTTTTTTCCTTTTAATACTTTAAAGAATTCTTTCCAAGTAGTGGTATTAGAACCAGCAGTGGTATTTCCCAGAGCACCAGGTGGTTCTTAGCCGTAGTCCTTTCAGGAAATCTCACTGTATTCTCTTTGTTAAATGAGTCTGAAAGTTATCTGTTATGTCCGTATAAGTGTTGTTTTAGTTCTCCCACCTCCTTCCCCTCCCCACAGCACCTGTATATATGTTTGTCCAGATTTATTACTCTATGTATTTTACTTGTACATATTTACCATTCTATTTATTTTATTTTGTTAATATGTTTTGTTCTGTTGTCTGTCTCCCCCTTCTAGACTGTGAGCCCGCTGTTGGGTAGGGACCGTCTCTATATGTTGCCAACTTGGACTTCCCAAGCGCTTAGTACAGTGCTCTGCACACAGTAAGCGCTCAAGAAATACGATTGAATGGATGAATGAATGAATCAGCTGTTCCTCCCTACCACTGGAGAGATTCCATAAATTCAGGACCAAGTACCACATGAGGAATGTTGTTTAAAAAAGGTGGGGTGGGATTAGAATGCCTTTTAATAGAGGGGATTGAAGGATGTAGGTGTCTCCCCCTCGTCCCCCTCTCCATCCCCCCATCTTACCTCCTTCCCTTCCCCACAGCACCTGTATATATGTATATATATTTGTACATATTTATTACTCTATTTATTTATTTATTTAACTTGTACGTATCTATCCTATTTATTTTATTTTCTTAGTATGTTTGGTTTTGTTCTCTGTCTCCTCCTTTTAGACTGTGAGCCCACTGTTGGGTAGGGACTGTCTCTATATGTTGCCAATTTGTACTTCCCAAGCACTTAGTACAGTGCTCTGCACATAGTAAGCGCTCAATAAATACGATTGATTGATGTAAGACTGCCGTCCCTTTTACATAGAGTCCAGTTATAGTACTGTCTGGCAATTCAGGTAGTATTTATATTACTGCCTCACCTTTCTGTGCATAAAAACTGATCAATCAGAAAGATTTCTTATACATCCATTTCAGATGATCTGCTCAGCCCATCACCCCTCCGTAAGGGCCTATCCAAAAGAGATCGTTAAACCTGCTTTGAAGTCAGCACTAGAAGTGGATCAGAAGAGCTCAGTTTTTACTGGTGCTTTTCTACAGAGAACAGTTTTCCAGATTTCAGTTACCGAGGCCGCTAATCCACCTTCTTGGCTACAGAATGGGTGGGGCGCTTGAGAAGACTATAAGCTTCTCCGTTAGATTGTAGATCCTTCGAGGGTAGGGGCTGGGTCGCTGACCACTGCTCTTCTCTCCCAGGCACTCAGTACAGCGCTCTGTACAGAGTAAGTGCTCAGCAAATACTGTGAACTGATTTAAGAACAAGGGAAAGTGGGGAAGAAAGCTTGCCAGTCAGTTGCCTAGCCCCAAAACTTGCGAAAGTGGGTTGCCAGGTCTCTAAATGCTTAGCACAGTGTTCTGCACAAAGTAAGCGCTCAGTGAATACGACTGATTGAAGTCACCACCATTTGAAGGTTGTACTTGTACTTCCCAAGCGCTTAGTACAGTGCTGTGCACACAGTAAGCGCTCAATAAATACGATTGATTGTTTGATTGATTGAAGGGACTCCCAAACAACCAAGGGATGCTCACTTTGGTTGACGGTGATAATGGGTGAGCTCTTAGCCCTGTTTGAAAAAACCGGAGCTGAGCTACGTTACTATTTCTACAAAAGACAGAACCATTTCATTTTGATTTGTAGGATTTTTTTTTATGTCTTGCAAGCATCTTGTCATTTATCGTGTATTTCCCATGACAAATTGCCCTACTTCTGTTCTAAAAATTTATCGCCACTGCAAAAAGCTGAACACAAGGAAGCTGTTTGCCTGTAGCTCAAGGGGCAAGTATCTTCTTTAGGCCTCTTCAGAGAGTTAAATGTTCCGCACCTTGGAGAATTGATCAGCTGTATTTATTGTGTTTACTGTTTGCTTACAGGGGAAGCAGCATGGCTCAGTGGAAAGAGCCCGGGCTTTGGAGTCAGAGGTCATGGGTTCAAATCCCGGCTCCACCACTTGTCAGCTGTGTGACTTTGGGCAAGTCACTTCACTTCTCTGGGCCTTAGTTCCCTCATCTGTAAAATGGGGATTAAGACTGTGAGCCCCCCGTGGGAAAACCTGATCACCTTGTAAACTCCCCAACTCTTAGAACAGTGCTTTGCACATAGTAAGTGCCTAATAAATGACATCATCATTATTATTATTATTATTGTTCAGTCCACTAAACGAAGCATTTGGGAGAGTACAGTATAACATAGTTGGTAGGCAAGTTCCCTGCCCTAAAGGAGCTCACAGTCTAGATTACAGCCTTGTTTCGGGGCTCAAAGGACTTGCTGAGCAAAGCGTAGACCAAATCCACTTTATGATATGCAACATTAAGTGCTCCAGAGGATGGGAGCCACATTTACTAAGGCAGAAAGATGTCTAGCATTACACCCCAGAAGCCCCATGTAGTATTGCTTTATTGGCTGAAATACTGCAGAGCCAGGCTGAAGCTAATGTCAAGTCCAGGACTCCTAATTAGATCGGATCGTGCCGAATGATAGTTGACAGTGCAGAGTATTCAAAGAAGAAAATAAGTCTGAATAAAAAACAAAAAGAAAATTGGATGAAATCCCATCTAACCATCACAGCAGATTATTTGTGTGAGTTGAAAATTGGCACCTCCAACGGTTTAGCAGCCAGTCAAGAGACAATCTGCCCACCCTTCTCTGGCAATACTGAAGAAGCAGAAGGAGAGGCCGGGATGTGAAGGATCTGTGATAACCATCCATTTGGTTCTCATGTGTAGCGTTCCCGTCTTCTTTGGAATAGTCACACTAGCGTGAAAATGAAGAAAATATAAGTATACTGCCGTTTGATGAAAATGCTGTGTGGTTATTATTCTTACTGTGAATTCCAAATGGTTGGCCATTGGAAAGGAATGCCCTTCCCTTCAAATCCACTGGAAACTCACTTGCACGTTTTCTGTTTTTAATGGTATTTATTAAATGCTTACTAGGTGCCCGGCACTGTACTAAATGCTGGGGTAAATACCAGCAAATCAGGTTGGACACAGTTTATGTCTCATGTGGGGCTCACCATTTTAATCCCTATTGTACAGATAAGGCACAGAGAAGTTGAATGATGTGCCCAAGGCCACACAGCAGACCAGTGGTGGAGCCGGGATTGGAACCAGGTCCTTTTGACTTTCTCCAATTAATTTCCCCCACTTCAGGTCGTGTCAACCCAACAGCTACTTTCTGCACTTTACCTGATTGACTTGTATCTACCCCAGTGCTTGTTTGTATAGTGATCCTTAGCCCCTGTGTATCCATTTATTTATAGTGCTTTCTTTTTTTACTTATTCATCTACTCATCTTTTATTGCTTGTGGGCAGGGAGTGTGTTTATTGTTAGATTGTACTCCCAAACACTTAGTACAGTGCTCTGCACACAGTAAGTGCTCAGTAAATACGATTGAATGAACGGATCAATATTCTCCCACCACTACCAGTCTTGGGCTTGTCTCGAGCTTCCACTATTTACAAGTAAGTTATGTCTGCCCGCCTCCTTCATTAGGCTAATAAGCACTGCTGAAGGGCAGGGGTCTAATCTTTCACTGGTATCGTACTCTTCCAAGCTGTCTGTGCAGTACGCTATGTACATTCATTCGTTCAATCGTATTTATTGAGCGCTTACTGTGTGCAGAGCACTGTACTAAGCGCTTGGGAAGTGCAAGTTGGCAACATGTAGAGGTGGTCCCTACCCAGCAGTGGGCTCACAGTCTAGAAGGGGGAGACAGGCAACAAAACAAAACATGTAGACAGGTGTCAAGTCATCAGAACACATAGAGTTAAAGCTAAATGGACATCATTAGCAAAATAAATAGAATAGTACATATGTACAGGTATGTGTACAATCAATCAATCAGTCAATCGATCGTATTTATTGAGCGCTTACTGTGTGCAGAGCACTGTACTAAGCGCTTGGGTAGTACAAGTTGGCAACATGTAGAGATGGTCCCTACCCAGCAGTGGGCTCACAGTCTAGAAGGGGGAGACAGGCAACAAAATAAAACATGTGGACAGGTGTCAAAATAGTCAGAACAAATAGAATTAAAGCTATATGCACATCATTAACAAAATAAATAGAATAGTGCATATGTACAAGTATGTACATGTGTACAGTCAATCATTCAGTCAATCAATCAATCGTGTTTACTGAGCGCTTACTGTGTGCAGAGCACTGTACTAAGCGCTTGGGAAGTACAAGTTGGCAACATATAGAGACGGTCCCTGCCCAACACTGGGCTCACAGTCTAGAAGGAAAAGTGGGGCTTAGTTTGGGAAGGCCTCTTGGAGGAGATTTGAACAAGAGGAGAGTAACTATCTGGTAATTTCATGGTCCATTGAAACTTTGGATGACGGTGATGTGGGGGTGTTGCCAGAATGTGGTGACAGACATGGATTCCCGGGAAGTTTGGCAGCCGTTACCCCACTGCCCCATCCATCCATCTACCTTGACCTAACTTCCTCGAAGGGCTGGGGTGCGGCAGATCGGCTGCCTCGTGGGGATTCAGCCGGAGATACAGCGACTTGGGTGAGAAGAGCAGTTGGAGGGTGGGAAGCCGTTCCCCAGGGGAAAGAACTGTGTCCCAAGGAGCTCCCACCAGGAGAACGGAGCTCAGTCCCGAGCTCGTCTTTTTCCTCCCTTTCGCTTTTTCACAATCAATTATTTAAAGCTAACTTTGTAAACCTTAATTTTGCGGTTGCGACTTTTATTTTCGGCGTGTTTTTCCGTGTTCCTAACAGTCTCCATAAATAGCACAGCAAGTCTCTGCTGAAAGGCTAGAATTTAACTCTGTCATCCGTCACTAGAAGCTTGCTTTAGAGCGTGGCTTTGCGGGCTGGCATTAGGCCCAACAAACCTGAGGTACTTGCTCGCTGGAAATGATTTAGAACACTTCCCGTTTGGGATTGCGAGGATCGGGGCTTATGGTTGTTGGTGCTTTTTAACTGAATTTTTATCTAGATTGAAACTAAAGCGTGATTTTTTTTCCCAGTTCCCTTTTTGGCGTTGGCATATATATTTTTTTTTAATTCACGTCATTTGTGACACTCACTGGGCCTCGCTCTCGCCTGTCTCCTAGCTGATCCATGGCCCACATCCTGCCTTTGGCCTGGAATGCCCTCCCTCCTCAAATTACCAGATAGTTACTCTCCTCCTGATCAAATCTCCTCCAAGAGGCCTTCCCAAACTAAGCCCCACTTTTCCACATCTCCCACGCCCTTCTGTGTCGCCCTGACTTGCTCCCTTTGTCCACTGTCTCCCCACCGGCCGCAGCCTGACAGCACTTACGTATATATCTGTAATTTTATTTATTTGTAGATATGTCTGTCTCCCCCTCCTCTAGACTGTAAGTTTGTTGTGGGCAGGGATTGTCACTGTTTATTTTTATATTGTACTCTCCCAAGCGCTTAGTACAGTGCATCGTACACGGTAAATGCTTAATAAATACGAAGGAATGAATTAATGACTATAAAGAGGGATTCTGGAAGTGTATGCATCTGGCCCTAAATTCCAATTCTAGAATTCTCCCACTGGTGTTGGTCACTGTCCACAGCAGAGGCTGACACACAGACAACTCAAAAATGGGATACTTTGTTTGGCTGTTCAGGTTTGGGGTTGGTTGAGAAATGGATTTGATCCCATTGGCATTGGCTCCTCCTGCAGTACTTAGAATCTGTAGCGGCTTAAAGCTTCCAACCTTTCAGCGTAGCAAAAGGACAAAGGGGAATCTATTTTCTAAAGACTGGCTTATGCTTATTTTACGGGAACAATGAAGAATTCATTTCCACGTCCCAGCAAAATGCAGAATAAATAAAGTCTGGCAACCGTCTATTTTCTTAGGTCTTGTTCTTGATGGGAAATATTCAGAATCATCATTTGCTTTAAATGCCATCATTTGGGATAAGATATTGTGCGCCCCTAACTCTCCCTTATAATCTGTTACTCCTCTCCTCTCCACTTCAAAAGAAGTTATAAAATCATTATCAGAAAACAAAAGTGGGCTGTTTTTTGACTTTTAGCATCCTGCTCAGGCAAGCAAGTGGGCTTGAACTTCTTAATAATTTTCTGCTTTTGTTTGAAGAGGTAGAACTCCATGTGGTATGAATGTCTCTATATGTTGACAACTTGGACTTCCCAAGTGCTTAGTACAGTGCTCTGCACACAGTAAGCGCTCAATAAATACGATTGATTGAATGAATTCAGCTACCAGTGTGAAAAAATAACATTTGGCAAGACTTCAACTTCTCCGTGTACTGTGGGTGCCTGCCAATGCTGCTCCTTACCCCCTCCTTCAATCTCCTTTCCTACAATGTCCACAATTGAGAGTATTCCCTTCACTCCCCCAGATCCCAGAGAAGCTTTCACAGAGAAGCAGCAGGGCCTAGCGGAAAGAGCGCGGGGCTGGGAGGCAGAGGACCTAAGTTCTTGTCTGCTGTGTGACCTCGGGCAAATCCTTCAACTACTCTGCGCCTCATTTCCCTCAACTGCAAGATGGGGATTCAATACCTGCTCTCCCTCCTACTTAGACTGTGAGCCCCATGCAGAACCTTATTATCTTGCAGCTACCCCAGTGCTTAGTACAGTGCTTGGCACATAGTAAGCGCTTAACAAAAACCGCAATTATTATGTGTTTCTTTATCATTCTCCACGCAGACCAAGAGGTAACTCTGGGGTTACACTTATCTGCTGCTCCTTTTCAACTGGAAAGCAAAGCTAGATAGGACAATTCTGCGGAGTAGTGTGGCCTTAGTGGACAAAGTCGGGGTCTGGGAGTGGCCTGGGTTCTAATCCCAGCTCCACCACTTGTCTGCTGTGCGACCCTGGGCAAGTCACTTAACTTCTCTGTGCCTCAGTTACTTCATCTGTACAACAGGGATTGACTGTGAGCCTCATACGGGACATGGATTGATTAGCTTGTATCTACCCCAGTGCATAGTAAAGTGCCTGGCACATAGTAAGCGATTAACAAATACCATTTAAAAAACAATCATTCATTCATTCATTCAATCGTATTTATTGAGCGCTTACTGTGTGCAGAGCACTGTACTAAGCGCTTGGGAAGTACAAGTTGGCAACATATAGAGACGGTCCCTACCCAACAGCAGGCTCACAGTCTAGAAGGGGGAGACAGACAACAAAACAAGTAGCCAGGCATCAATAGCATCAAAATAGATTAATAGAATTATTAATGTGACTTCACAATCAAAATGTTTAGAGCCAAATACTTTAGAAAAAAACAACACACAACCCATTCAGGAGAGCCAGAGAGATGTGTGGCATGGGGATTTTGGGTGCCGCTTTTGAGGGCGGACTGCGGGGAGATGCAGTAATCTTTAATGTTGGGATTTGCAAAGAGAGTAGCGAAAAATGTGGCGTACCTCTACTCATCTTGGACCAATAGCTACTTTAAAAACGCTGGAGAATTCAGCCAGAAGCGAAGAGATGAAGGCTTTGGAGTGTTCAAATGGGGAATGTGTGAATTGCGCTACTTTCTAGCAGGCATTTGGACTCTTGGGGGCTGGCTCCAGCAGGATATCTTGATGTGTGCAAATTTGAGAGCCTGATGAGAAGTGATGATTGCAGATGGTCACAAAGGCAGTGGATTCTGTGGACCAGTCTCGGTTATTGGGATCGGAGAGCCACAGATAGAACTCCCAAAAGGGATCTTTCCTCTCCATGACTTGCAGGTTCCAGATGCTAAGAGCAGTTTCTCTTTTCCAGGGCGGAGGATCACGTTTTAATTCTATGTAAAACTAGGCCTAGATATGCAACCATCCTAGTTATTATTACTAATCATACCCCCTTGGATTTATAGACTTCTTTCTCTTATGGAGCTTGAAGTTCCTTCCCTTGCAGTGATTTGGCAGAACGAAAAGCTTAATGACAGGCCAACCCACAGGCCCTTCCAATACCAAGCCACTTTTCTTCCCAGCTCAGCATCCAGGCGTCTCTGGCCCCACTCCGACCACTACTGCTTCTCTCCAGGACTAAGGCCTGGGACCTCCGTTAGACTCCGAAGTTATTCATGGCTGCTCCTTTTGTCTCCCATGGTACCCGTAACCATTTCCCTTAAGCCAAATTCAGTCTGGGAGCCTATCCTCTGCAATGGAGGAGACCACTTGGCTGGGATTAGACTCAAGACTGTAAGCTCGTTGTGGGCAGGGATCGTGTCTGTTACATTGTACTCTCCCAAGCGCTTAGTACAGTGCTGTGCACACAGTCAGTGCTCAATAAATACGATGGACTGGTGGGGGCCATAAGTGCGCCTGAAACGCTTCACCGTCAGAAATGGCTTAGCTAAAAGTCAAGCGCCCGATGGACAAACGAACAGAACACCAACATGGGAGTTGCCCTAGTGATACCTGCTTGCAGGCGACCACTTTCTTCTGTCGACTGCTCCGTTCATAGAGGGGGAAACCTGTGTTTGCTTTGAGGCCCCTGAGGGACAGTGACTATGTCCAATTCCCCTCTATGAATTCTCTCCCACCTTAGTTCATTATTGTGTACATAGGACATGCTTAAGCGATACTACCTTGTGTCATCTTCACTCCTAAACTGAGGTCTTCTCTGTCCCGTCAGACTGAACTACTGTTTTCTCCTGAATTAATTTTGTCTACTACAGCACTAGTCTCCTGCCGCACACCATCCCGGCACTACTTAGAAACCAGTTGGTCTTTTGAAATTACTGGATTTAGCTTGGCTTGGAATGGGGTGATGCTACCATTTGTAATGTTTAGTGGTATTTGTTAAGCACTTACTATGTGCCGTGCACTATACCAAGAGTGGTGGTAGATAGAAGATAATTAGGTTGGACATAGTCCCTGTCCCTAAATTCCCGCTCTCCACCTCCCAGCGTTTAGGAATGGGTTGGGCTAAGGCCATTGATAGCAGTTGAGGATCTGTGCCAACTTTATGCGACAGAAGATATTGTCAGTCCCATTTTAATGAACGTAATGTAGGAAAAGAAAGGTATAATGTTGTACATAAGGTTCTCTAGAGAGTCCAGAACAACCAAGATCAGAAACTCTGATTCTGCACCCTTCCCTTCTGTGCCTCCATCTAAATCATCTTTCCTGTGAGTAATTTTTGAGAAACAGCATGGCTTAGGGAAAACACAGCCTGGGAGTCAGAGAACCTGTGTTTATTCATTCATTCAATCATATTTATGGAGCGTTTACTGTGTGCAGAGCAGTGTATTAAGCGCTTGGAAAGTACAAGTCGGCAGCATATAGAGGCGGTCCCTACCCAACAATGGGCTCACAGTCTAGAATGGGAAGACAGACAACAAAACAAAACATGCAGATGGGTGTCAAAACCGTCAGAATAAATAGAATTTACAGCTATATGCACATCATTAACAAAATAAATAGAGTAGTAAATAAGTACAATAAAATAGAGTAATAAATCTGTACAAATATATACAAGTGCTGTGGGGAGGGGAAGAGTAAGGCAGAGGGGAGGGGAGGGGGAGCTCTGCCACGTATCTGATGTGTGACCTTAGGTAAGTCACTTAACTTCTCTGTGCCTCAGTTACCTCATCTGTAAAGTGGGGATTAAATCCTACTTCCTCCTACTTAAACCATGTGCTCTGCACACAGTAAGCGCTCAATAAATACGATTGATTGATTGATTGATGAGCCCTATGTGGGACAGGGACAGTGACCTACCTGATTAACTTGCATCTACCCCAGTGCTTAGAACGGTGCTTGGCACATAGGAAAGCACTTACTCATTGTGTTTAATGAGTACCATGAAAAAATATATTCCAATCCAGACTTCAGAGAAATAAGTATGATACTTGTTAATCAATCAATCAGTCAATTGTATTTATTGAGCGCTTACTGTGTGCAGAGCACTGTATTAAGCGCTTGGGAAGTACAAGCTGACAACATATAGAGACAGTCCCTACCCAACAGTGGGCTCACAGTCTAGAAGGGGGAGACAGAGAACAAAACCAACCATACTAACAAAATAAAATAAATAGAATAGATAGGTACAAGTAAAATAAAGAAATAGAGTAATGAATATGTACAAACATATATACATATATGCAGGTGCTGTGGGGAAAGGAAGGAAGTAAGATGCGGGGGATGGAGAGGTGGACGGGGGGAGAGGAAGGAAGCGCTTACTATGTGCCAAGCACCGTTCTAAGCACTGGGGTAGATCAGGTTGGACACCGTCCCTGTCCCCCATGGGGCTCACACTCTTATCTGCATTTTACAGATGAAGTAACTGAGGCACAGAAGAGTGACGTGACTTGCCCAAGGTCACACAGCCGACACGCGGCAGAGCAGGGATTAGAACCCAGGTCCTCCTGATCCCCAGGCCTGTGCTAGCAGGCGAGGTGCTCGACTTGGTAATTTACAATCTGTGCCCTGTCTCTTCGTATCAAATCCGTCATCTCTGCCAGTGTTTCTGTGAGTGGAAAAATCCCCACGGTGAAAGGAAGGAATCGGAGTCCCCAGTCACCAATTCAAAATGCTGCATTACCCAGGGTGGGAGCACCAGACAGGCCGGCGCCACAGGGTTTTTAAAGCAGGTAACCCCCTCCATCCCAAGGTGATGAGCCCCCAGCCTGTCGCCGCCGAGCGATGGCACAAGTGGAGACGTGTCGGAGTTTCCCCTCCCTTGCCCCCGATCCACGCCCGTGCCCTGGCAGAGCGGTGCGTCCCTCTGCGGAAACAGAGAGGCGGCAGGGCCCGGCTGCAGTGCGGCATCCATTTTCCTTGGGCGGCTGCTGATCTCGGCCGTCCCTCCTACGGGGGGACAGAGCCGGGAGAGGCGAGTCCGCCGGAGCCCAGGGAGACCGACCTCGTGTGGGAATTTTGGAGTCGGAGGTGACGCTACCCCTTGGGGGTAATAGTAATAATAATAATTATGGCCTTCGCCGAGCGCTTACTACATGCCAGGCGCTGTCCTGAGCGCGAGGTGGATCCAAGCAGATGGGTTGGACACGGCCCCTGGCCCACGTGGGGCTCATGGTCTTGATCCCCGTTTTAGAGATGAGGTACCTGAGGCCCAGAGAGGTGAAGTGACTTGCCAAGGTCACACAGCAGACAAGTGGCGGAGCCGGGATTAGAACCCATGACAGAACTTCTGACTCCCAAGCCTGTGCTTTCATTCATTCATTCATTTATTCAGTTGTATTTATTGAGCGCTTACTACTACTACTACTACTATTACTACTACTACTACTACTACTACAACCACCACCACTACTACTACTACTACTAATAATAATAATGAAATTTATTAAGCACTTCCTATGTGCAAAGCACTGTTCTAAGTGCTGGGGAGGTTACAAGGTGATCAGGTTGTCCCACGGGGGGCTCACAGTCTTAATCCCCATTTTACAGATGAGGTGACAGGCCCAGAGAAGTTCAGTGACTTGCCCAAAGTCACACAGCTGACAATTGGCGGAGCCGGGATTTGAACCCACGACCTCTGACTCCAAAGTCCGTGCTCTTTCCACTGAGCCACGCTGTGTGCAGAGCACTGTACTAAGCGCTTGGGAAGGACAAATCGGCAACGTATAGAGACAGTCCCTACCCAACAGTGGGCTCAGAGTCTCGAAGGGGGAGCACCCTCCTAATCCATCAATCAATCAATTAATCGTATTTATTGAGCGCTTACTATGTGCAGAGCACTGTACTAAGCGCTTGGGAAGCACAAATTGGCAACATATAGAGACCTAACCGTTATCCTCGTTAGCGCTGGCCTGCCGGGGTCTGGTCTGTGCGATATACCCGGGTAAGATGTTCCCTCAGCATACCTTACTGGAGATTGGGCCCACATCCACTCAACTCGATCAGTGTTATTGATTGAGGGCTTAGTATGTGCAGAACACTGTATTAAGCACTTTTTTTTTAATGGCATTTATTAAGCGCTTACTATGTGCAAAGCACTGTCCTAAGCGCTGAGAGAGTGAAGTAGCTCCTTGTGGGCAGGGAACAGGTCTACCAACTCTGAAACGGTGTTCGCCTCCAGGCGCTTAGTGAAGGGCTGTGCCGAAGTAAGCACTCCGTGTTTTTCTGCCGTGACCTTAGCAAGTCACTTAGCTTCTCTGTGCCTGTTATCATCATCAATCGTATTTATTGAGCGCTTACTATGTGCAGAGCACTGTACTAAGCGCTTGGGAAGTACAAATTGGCAACATACAGAGACGGTCCCTACCCAACAGTGGGTTATGTCACGTGTAAAATGGGGATTAAAACTGCAAGCCTCATGTGGGACAGGGAATGCGTCCCATCTGATTTGCTTGTATCTACCTCCGCACTTAGTACGGCGCCTGGCACATAATAAAGGCTTAACAAATACCACAATTATTATTATTATTGAGGGATTACAGGACAACAGAGTTGGCAGACACGTTCCCTGCCCCCGGCGAGCTTACAGTCCACAGGGGGAGGCGGACGTGGCTAAGAGTCACGAAGAGACGATCCAGGCTGATTTCCTTGTCTCGTCTTGTGTGGTGAACAGATCTGGAGGAGGAGGGGCAGCAGCCACTCGGCACCAAAGCACGATTCATTCATTCAGTCGTACTTATTGAGCGCTTACTGTGTGCAGAGCACTGTACTAAGCGCTTGGGAAGTACAAGTTGGCAACATAGACGGTCCCTACCCAACAGTGGGCTCACAGTCTGGAAGTAAAGTTCCTTGTGAGTGGGAATGTGTCTGCCAAATCTACTGTATTTTTCCTTCCCAAATGTGTAATACAGTGCTTGGTGCCCAGTAAGTGCTCAATAAACAGCAATGTTTGATTGATGGATTGATTTTGATATGTTTCTGAGTTAACTAAAATTTACCCCAGCACTTACTATACCGTTTTATATGTGCTAAGCCTTTACTAGCCTAGCTAGATAGCTAGCGATGCATTGCATGGATACGTATTTAGGAGAAGCAGCATGGCTCAGTGGAAAGAGCCTGGGCTTGAGAGTCAGAGGTTGTGGGTTCGAATCCTGACTCTGCCACTTGTCAGCTGCGTGGCTTTGGGCAAGTCACTTCACTGCTCTGGACCTCAGTGACCTCATCTGCAAAATGGGGATTATGATCGTGAGCCCCACTTGGGACAACTTGGTTACTTTCCCCTCCCCACAGCAATCAATCAATCAATCGTATTTATTGAGCGCTTAGTGTGTGCAGAGCGCTGTACTAAGCGCTTGGGAAGCACAAGTTGGCAACATAGAGAGACATCCCATTTCCCGAGCCCCAGGGTGGCAGGGCGCAGTTCTGGCACCCAGCCCAGCTTAGCAACTGGTGTCCCTCCTCTCCTCGGAGCCGGAACTTTATTCCGTCCGTCTGTGGAATTGGAATTTTTGTCTGCTTTGTCCGACGGTCTCTAGAACACCCCGTGGATTAAGGCAGAATTTCTCACCTGGATACTTTCCATTTGAAAAGCCCCGTAGAGTTCCCCTGTTCGTTCATTATAACGAAATCACCTTTCTTGGATGTTTGGTTTTGTTCTCTGTCTCCCCCTTTTAGACTGTGAGCCCACTGTTGGGTAGGGACCGTCTCTATATGTTGCCAATTTGTACTTCCCAAGCGCTTAGTACAGTGCTCTGCACATAGTAAGTGCTCAATAAATACGATTGATGATGATAATGAGGGATTGGGGTGTAGCTGTCGAGGATGCAGAGTAAGCCCTGAGTTTGTCAAGAGTAATGATGATGGCATTTGTTAAGCGCTTACTACGACATGCCAAGCACTGTTTAGACCGTGAGCCCACTGTTGGGTAGGGACTGTCTCTATATGTTGCCAACTTGTACTTCCCAAGCGCTTAGTACAGTGCTCTGCACACAGTAAGCGCTCAATAAATACGATTGATTGATTGATTGTTCTAAGTGCTGGCGGCGATACAAGGTGATCAGGTTGTCCCACGTGGGGGCTCACAGTCTTAATCCCCATTTTACAGATGAGGTAACTGAGGCTCAGAGAAGTTAAGTGACTCGCCCAAGGTCACACAGCAGACATGTGGCATTCGAACCCATGACCTCTGACTCCAAAGCCCGTGCTCTTTCCACTGAGCCATGCTGCTTCTTTAGTATAAGAGTATAACCACAGACACATCAGTCAGTCCATCAGTGGTATTTATTGAGCGCTTACGATGTGCAGACACTATACTAAGCGCTTGGGAATTCTTGCAACAGAGTTGGTAGACAGTCCCTGCCCACAAGGAGCTTAGGGTCTCCACTTAGATTGTCCCCTTCCAAATATGTAAATTTCTCTTGGGAGTAAATTCTGTATTTTTAGAAGCTTTATAACGTTTTGTAGAAACATGTGGCCCAGTGGAAAGAGCACGGGCTTTGGAGTCAGTGGTCATGGGTTCGAATCCCGGCTCCGCCACATGTCTGCTGTGTGACCTTGGGCGAGTCACTTCACTTCTCTGTGCCTCAGTTACCTCATCTGTAAAATGGGATTAAGACTGTGAGCCCCACGTGGGACAACCTGATCACCTTGTATCCCCCAGCGCTTAGAACAGTGCTTTGCACACAGTAAGCGCTTAATAAATGCCATTATTATTATTATTATTATTATTATTATTATGTGCTCTGTGATAAGACACCCTTCCTGGGGAGGTCAGTGCATTCTCAGCAAGTGCAAACCCACTGAACAGATCTGGTAAATTGAAAGATTATATTTCACCCCACTACACCCTGTATGTTTAATTGTACCTTCTCCGGTCAGTTTCTTTCAACCTCCGCAGGTTGCAAAGGGATTTGAAATGGGAGAAGGATTATTAGCGTGTCCCGCTTCTGCAATTCCCTGCTGTGATCTCTGGATAGCCAATCCCGTCTCCTTTTTTCCCCTCCACCCTTTCAAAAATTGGGTAAAATTCAAAAACTTTATCTTTGTCAAGTCTTCATCCCCTCCCAGCCTTTACGTGTTCAAGTTTTCACATTGCTCCCTCAGAAATCCACCTCGGTGCTATCGTGTTCCCTGTCATTCGGAATGGGTTCCTTTGGCCTGATTCGTGAAGTGTAACCGGGCTACCGAACAAGTTTTGGGCGTTAGCATTTCAAGAATGAATGTAAAAGTTCAGAGTTCCAACAGTCAGGATCGTTAGAGGAATCCTCCCCCTCGTCCCCCTCTCCATCCCCCCCCCCATCTTACCTCCTTCCCTTCCCCACAGCACCTGTATATATGTATATATGCTTGTACATATTTATTACTCTATTTATTTATTTTATTTGTACATATCTATTCTATTTATTTTATTTTGTTAGTACGTTTGGTCTTGTTCTCTGTCTCCCCCTTTTAGACTGTGAGCCCACTGTTGGGTAGGGACTGTCTCTATGTGTTGCCAATTTGTACTTCCCAAGCGCTTAGTACAGTGCTCTGCACATAGTAAGCGCTCAATAAATACGATTGATGAGGAGGAGGAGGAATATCACCTCGCTCTGCTTGCTGGAGGAGGTATACTGCACAAATTGGATGAGGTCCCCTGTCCTGAAACTTGTAGGACGTAAGGAGATGCTGTTCAAAATCCAAGATCCTTTAGAAGATGTAAACATTGATTCCCACCTCTTCCAGGCAAGAGCTTTTGGAGTAAGTCCCAACACTGCCTGTTGCTTAGTGCTTAGAACAGTGCTCTGCACATAGTAAGCACTTAATAAATGCCATTATTATCATTATTACTTAAGGTTTCTGTTAATCAGTTTGAACTGGTGTAGCGATCTTTTCTGTCGTAAGTTGGTCAGGCATTTTTAGTTGAGACCCTGATTAATGAACTGGCGCATAGAGCAGGGGGTGGGGTGGCACAAGGTCGTGGGTTCTAATCCTGACTCCACCTCTTTTCTGCTGGGTGACCTTGGGCAAGTCACTTCATCATCATCATCATCAATCGTATTTATTGAGTGCTTACTATGTGCAGAGCACTGTACTAAGCGCTTGGGAAGTACAAATTGGCAACATATACAGACAGTCCCTACCCAACAGTGGGCTCACAGTCTAAAAGGGGGAGACAGAGAACAAAAGCAAACATACCAACAAAATAAAATAAATAGAATAGATCTGTACAAATAAAATAAATAAATAGAGTAAAAAATATGTACAAGCATATATACAGGTGCTGTGGGGAAGGGAAGGAGGTAAGATGGGGGGGATGGAGAGGGGGACGAGGGGGAGAGGAAGGAAGGGGCTCAGTCTGGGAAGGCCTCCTGGAGGAGGTGAGCTCTCAGCAGGGCCTTGAAGGGAGGAAGACTTCAGTTCTCTGGGCCTCAGTTACCTCATCTGTTAAATGGGGATTGAGATTGGGAGCCCCATGTGGGACACGGGACTGTATCCAATCTGATTTGTTTGTATCCACCCCAGCACTTAGAACAGTGCCTGGCACGTAGTAAGTGCTCAATGGGTAGGGACTGTCTCTATATGTTGCCAACTTGTACTTCCCAAGCGCTCAGTATAGTGCTCTGCACACAGTAAGCGCTCAATAAATACAATTGATTGATTAACAAATACCATAATTATTATTATTACAAACCCCAAAACTGCATTGCTTAAATAAACCCCCAAATGCCGTCCCGTTGTTGGGTAGGGATTGTCTCTATCTGTTGACGAACTGTACTTTCCAAGCGCTTAGTACAGTGCTCTGCACACAGTAAGCACCCAATAAATACGATTGAATGAAATATAATTGAATGAATTGGACAATCAAGATGGTCGAAACAGGTGTATAGAGAAGCAGCGTGGCTCAGTGGAAAGAGCACAGGCTTGGGATTCAGAGGACATGGGTTCTAATCCCAGCTGTGCCACTTGTCTGCTGTGTGACCTTGGGCGAGGTACTTAACTTCTCTGCGCCACAGTTACCTCATCCGGAAAATGGGGATTCAATTGTGAGCCCCACGTGGGACAGCCTGATTACCCTGTATCTACCACTTAGAACAGTGCTTGGCACATAGTAAGCGCTTAACAAATACCATAATGCAGCGTGGCTCAGTGGAAAGAGCCCGGGCTTTGAAGTCAGAGGTCCTGGGTTCAAATCCTGGCTCTGCCAATTGTCAGCTGTGTGACTTTGGGCAAGTCACTTCACTTCTCTGTGCCTCAGTGACCTCATCTGTAAAATGGGGATTAAGCCTGTGAGCCCCCTGAGGGACAACCTGATCACCTTGTAACTTCCCCAGCACTTAGAACGGTGCTTTGCACATAGTAAGCGCTTAATAAATGCCATCATTGTTATTATTATTATTATGATAATACTAATATAGCCTTTATTCAGTAACAGTATAACTCAGAGGATATTGCTCCCAAGTGTCCTTGTGTTCACTTTTACATTGTGGGGGTTTTGTTCAGTGTCCTTTATCCTATCACTATAGTCTCCTCCCTGCTTCCTCCTTCCTGAACCAGATGGTAACTCCATGGGAACGTTACCTTTCCCCAAAATGACATGGTTGGATTCACAACTAGGGACAGAGCTAATTCTCAAGTTGAACTGTTTCACAGAAAGTCACCTGGACAGCATTATTCCCGTTACCAAAGAGAACATGTTTCTCGTAGGCATTATCAGCTGAGAGGAAACGGAGCTTTCCCCGGTGGGATGGTGAACGGGCGGCTTTTGTGAGCATTCTCAGTGGAAAGATTGTGCTTGTTGAAAGTGGCCACGGGAGAGAGGCTGTTGTTCCTTTTTGGAGCAGTAATAGTATTTATTAAGCGATTATTGTGTGCAGAGCACTCTGCTAAGCGCTTGGAGAGACTACGCAGATGGGATCGGGGAGGGCTTGTGAGAACTGGAGTGCCTGATATTTAGTGAGCAAAGTCAGAGTCCTGTCTAAGAGGGAAGGAGATGATTAAACTTCAGGGTTTTCCTTCTGAACATCTCTCCAGCAAGAAAACGGGGGCTTCTCCAGACAATTTCACCTGCGCCTTAATGCTTAGGCCCACGTCATCCCCCGGTCCTGGAATGCCCTCCCTCTGCCCATCCGCCAAGCTAGCTCTCTTCCTCCCTTCAAGGCCCTGCTGAGAGCTCACCTCCTCCAGGAGGCCTTCCCAGACTGAGCCCCTTCCTTCCTCTCCCCCTCGTCCCCCTCTCTATCCCCCCCCATCTTACCTCCTTCCCTTCCCCACAGCACCTGTAGATATGTATATATGTTTGTACATATTTATTACTCTATTTATTTTACTTGTACATATCTATTCTATTTTATTTTGTTAGTATGTTTGGTTTTGTTCTCTGTCTCCCCCTTTTAGACTGTGAGCCCACTGTTGGGTAGGGACTGTCTCTATATGTTGCCAATTTGTACTTCCCAAGCGCTTAGTACAGTGCTCTGCCCATAGTAAGTGCTCAATAAATATGATTGATGATGATGATGCATAGGGTAGAGGAAGAAAATAGCTCTTTCCCAGTACATCTTGATAGAGCTGTACTTCCTAAGACGTGAATATTTCAGCCCAGTTTACAGGGTGGCCTAAACCTCTGCTCTCTAAAATGCACGTTAGCATAGCCCAGAGTGAAGGAAGGCTGGTCTCCATTCTGTTCTGTTGGCAAACCAGAGATAAACCCCGCTGCTTTTGTGTTTTGGAGATTTTTGTCCCGTGGACCAGACCCACCAAGCTGTCTGAAGCACGGGTTGTGTGGGATGACTCTGCCACCCTCTAAATTGGCATGCGCTCGTACCCCCAGGACCTGCGGGAAATGACGCAAATAGGAGTCAGGACTGAGTTCCCCTGGGTGACAACCAAACAAGTCATTGTGTTCTTGCTGAGTCAAAAGGCCTTAAGTCTTGCGGCGTAAAAATAACCTCTAGTTGATTCTGTCTGGCCCAGCACTGTGTCCAACTGAAGTAAAAATCTGTGTTTTTTGCACAGAGATAAGAAGCCCGGATCAGGTTTATTAGCGCATTTACGTGTGGTAAATTCTTGTGGCAACCAAACAAAGCATGCTTTCTTCAATAGGCATTGCAGCCCTTGGGTAGTTCAGGTGTGGCTCTCAGAAGCTCCAACAATTGTTTATTCCTTTAAAGCGGTAGGGAGGAATGAAAAGTACTGCAAGCCCCTGACTGCAGGCATGCTGTCAGGGAGCACGTGGGAAAAGGAAAGTAGGCAGAGAAGCCTGAGTCCCGCTGGCCTGCGCCTTCTGTTCTCCTTGGCTAAGACGGGCCTTCGGCCAAGCCTACGAACAATTCTCCAGTCGCAAAGAGGTGTTGTGTGAAAAGCAGCTCATCCCCAGCTCCTTGTGGGCGGGAAACGCGGCCGCCAACTCTGTTGACCTGTACTCGCCCAAGCACCGCACATAGTAAGCGCTCAATAAACGCCATTAATGCTGATGATGATTTGGTAAATCAAAAAATATTACCCGGGCCACCCAGGGCAGCCTGCCTTCTTCCAGGCCGAAGCAACATTTTAGCTTCTTTAACTCCAGGGTACTGACGGTCTGAGTTTTCGGCGTGGGCTTTCGTTGCGATGATGAGGTGCACCTGGATATATGTATATATGTTTGTACATATTTTTTACTCTATTTTATTTGTACATATCTATTCTATTTATTTTATTTTGTTAGTATGTTTGGTTTTGTTCTCTGTCTCCCCCTTTTAGACTGTGAGCCCACTGTTGGGTAGGGACTGTCTGTATATGTTGCCAGTTTGTACTCCCCAAGCGCTTAGTACAGTGCTCTGCACCTAGTAAGCGCTCAATTAATACGATTGATGATGCTGATCTGTAGTGAAAACTGGGGGGATACGTGGTCACCCCAGGTGTGTAGGTGGAAGAAGGAACAGGATGAATTATGTTGCCAGTTTGTACTTCCCAAGCGCTTAGTACAGTGCTCTGCACATAGTAGGCGCTCAATAAATACGATTGATTGATTGATTGATGAATTAAACTCTGCTGAGCTGAAGGTAGGGAGCTTTCCTCTTTGCCAGCTGAGGAAGAGGTGGTTGAGATGAAAGCAGGGTTGGTCCGTTTTGATAACAACCAAGCTGATAAACTGCAATCCACTTTCAAGTTGTTGGGTTTTTTTTATGTTATCTGTTAAGTGCTTATTATGTGCCACGGCCTGTACCGAGCGTTGTGGTAGGTATGAGACTATCAGGTTGGACACACGGGGCACACAGTTTTAATCCCTTTTTAAAGATGAGGTAACCGAGGCACGGAGAAGTTAAGTGAACTAGCCCATGGTCACAAAGCAGACAAGTTATTCTTACTTTTTAAAGAGAGAAGGCAAGAATTGCAACGGAATGGATAAGGAATTACACAGCAGGAAGTTTCTATTTTACCTTAATGTTTACCCCGGCCCTTCAACGTTCCTGGCCTATTTCTAGATTCTACATGGTTGGCTTTTAATGAATTAGATTCAGTGTTTTATTCGGGAAGCTGAATCAATATTGCCCGGGGGGAATAAAATCCAGTATCTGCCTAACAGGGAGAAAGGTTGTTGGGCAAGACTCATGAATTATTAAATTAAAGTTTTTAAGGGGCCAGATACACATTTCAAGGTAACTTTTAAATCCCTCTTGCATGTTTAACATTGCAGTATCTTAATCTCATCGCTGTTAGAACCCAAATAAAAGAGCCCACTGTTGGGTAGGGACTGTCTCTATATGTTGCCAACTTGTACTTCCCAAGCGCTTAGTACAGTGCTCTGCACACAGTAAGCGCTCAATAAATACGACTGATTGATTGAAAGTTAAAAATAGACACTCAAGAGAATAGAATTTAGTTAATTGGTTCATTTTCCACTTCCTGGAAGAACTAGTCGAAATCACTGCATCTGGTCTAGTGGAAGGAGCGTAGGCCTGGGATTCAGAGGACCTGGGTTCTAGTTCCGACTCTGCCACTTTCATTCATTCAGTCAATCGTATTTATTGAGCGCTTACTGTGTGCAGAGCACTGTACTAAACACTTGGGAAGTACAAGTTGGCAACATATAGAGACGGTCCCTACCCAACAGCGGGCCACTTGCCTGCTGGTGACTTGGGGCGTGTCATCAAACTTCTCGGTGTCTGTTTTGTCATCTGTAAAATGGGGATTAAATACCTGTTCTCCTTCCTCCCTAGACTCTGAGCCCCATGTGAGACAGAGACTGACTGATTATCCTATATCCACCCCATTGTGTTAGGTGCCTAGTAAGTGTTTAAATATGCCAACTTAAACCGAACATGTCTAAAACAGGAACTCTGCCTCTTTCCCTGTCCTCCCCGTATCTTTCCCATCACTGTAGATAACAGCACCGCCCTTCCTGTCTCCTAATCCTGGCATCATCTGCAATTCATCTCTCTCGTTTAACGCACACGTTCATTCCGACAATAAACCCTGTCGGTTCTAACCTTCCAAACATCGCTAAATTGTCATCCTCTCCATTTCAAACTGCTACTACCCTGATCGAAGCACTCGTCGCAGCTTGACTATGGCAGCAGCCTCATCGCTGACCTCCCTGCCTCCTGTCTTTCCCCACTCCCATCCTTACTTCCCTGTGCAGCCCAGATCCTTTTTTGTAAAAAGAAATCACGCCACATCTCCCCACTCAGGAACCTCCAACGGTTGCCCGTCCACCTCCGTACCCAGCTTCTTAGCAAAGGCTCTGAAGTACTCAATCCACTTACCCCCTCCTACCTACCTTACTGATTTCCTACAACCCAGCCCACAAACACCACTGCTCTAACACCAACCCGCTCACTGAACCTCGATCTCATCTGGCACGCCACTGACCCCTCACTCATTCATTCATTCATTCATTCAATCGCATTTATTGAGCGCTTACTGTGTGCAGAGCACTGGACTAAGCGCTTGGGAAGCCCAAGTCGGCAACATATAGGGACGGTCCCTACCCAACAACGGGCTCACAGTCTAGAAGAGGGAGACAGACGACAAAACGTTTACGAGAGCGCTCGGTAAATAGGCCGATTTGCCGGATTTGTGAAAGCGTTCAGTAAATAGGCTGATTTTAGGGGTCTATGAGACCGCTCAGTAAGTGGGCTGATTTTAAAAAGTTACGAAAGTGCTCAGTCGTTACGGTTTTAGGGATTTACGAGCGCTCAGTAAACAGGACGATTTGACAGATTTCCGAAGGCGGTCAGTAAACAGGAGGATCTTACGGATTTAGGCACGCTCAGTAAATAGCTGACGTTACAGATTTATGAAAGCTCTCAGGAAATAGGCTGAGTTTAAGGAGTTCAGTCACGACGATTTCTCAGCGCTTACAACAATGCTCAGCACCTAGTAAGCGTTTAACAGATACCACCGTTGACAAGTTGCCGAAAACGCTCGGTAAATAATAATAATGGCATTTATTAAGCGCTTACTATGTGCAAAGCATCACACCCTCCCACTTCATATCTGACACATCATCACTCCCCCCACCTTTGAAGCCTTATTAAAATCTCATCTCCAAGAGGTCTTCCTTGACTAAGCCCTGATCTCCCATTTCCTCTCCCTTCTGCATCACTTATGCACTTGGATCTGTATGCTTTAAGCACTTAATAATAATAATGATGGCATTTATTAAGCGCTTACTACGTGTAAAGCACTGTTCTAAGCGCTGGGAGGGATACAGGGTCATCAGGCGGTCCCACGGGGGGCTCACAGTCTTCATCCCCATTTTACAGATGAGGTAGCGGAGGCCCAGAGAAGTGAAGTGAGTTGCCCAAAGTCACGTGGCAGAGCCGGGATTTGAACCTGTGACCTCTGACTCCAAAGCCCGGGCTCTTTCCACTGAGCCACACACCCTGCCTTCTCCCGCACAGCACTTTATGTACATCTGTAATTTATTTTGAGGTCTGTCTCCTCAGTGGTATTTGAGTGCTTGGGAGAATACAATATAACAAAGTCGGTAGACACGTCCCCTGCCCACAACGAGCTTACAGTCCGGGGGGGGGGGGAGAGACATTATTGTAAATAAATTATGGCTATGTACGTAAATGCTGTGAATAAAGGGACAAATCCAAGTGCAAGTAAGAGGCAGAAGAGGGCTTAGGGAAAGCCTTTTGGAGATGTACCTTCAATAAAGCTTTGAAGGTGGGAAGGGCGATTGTCGGCTAAGAAGAGGGAGGGGTCTCCAGGCCAGAGGCCGGACATGGGTGTGAGGTTGGCGGTGAGATAGGTGAAATCGAGGTACGGTGAGTAGATTGGCATCAGAGGAGCCAAGTTTTGCAGGCTGGGTTGTAGTAGGAAAGCAGCGAGGTAAGGTTGGAGAGGTGAGGTGATTGCCTCCCAAACCTTGTCCTCTCCCTGACTTTCCCATCTCTGTTGACGGCACTACCATCCTTCCCATCTCACAAGCCCGCAACCTTGGTGTCATCCTCGACTCTGCTCTCTCATTCACCCCTCACATCCAAGCCGTCACCAAAACCTGCTGGTCTCAGCTCCGCAACATTGCCAAGATCCGCCCTTTCCTCTCCATCCATACCGCTACCCTGCTCATTCAAGCTCTCATCCTATCCCGTCTGGACTACTGCACCAGCCTTCTCTCTGATCTCCCATCCTCGTGTCTCTCTCCACTTTAATCCATACTTCATGCTGCTGCCCGGATTATCTTTGTCCAGAAACGCTCTGGACATATTACTCCCCTCCTCAAAAACCTCCAATGGCTACCGATCAATCTGCGCATCAGGCAGAAACTCCTCACCCTGGGCTTCAAGGCTGTCCATCCCCTCGCCCCCTCCTACCTCACCTCCCTTCTCTCCTTCTCCAGCCCAGCCTGCACCCTCCGCTCCTCCGCCGCTCATCTCCTCACCGTTAGGCCTCGTTTTCGCCTCTCCCGCCGTCGACCCCCGGCCCACGTCCTCCCCCGGGCCTGGAATGCCCTCCCTCTGCCCATCCGCCAAGCTAGCTCTCTTCCTCCCTTCAAGGCCCTGCTGAGAGCTCACCTCCTCCAGGAGGCCTTCCCAGACTGAGCCCCTTCTTTCCCCTCCCCCTCGTCCCCCTCTCCATCCCCCCGTCTTACTTCCTTCCCTTCCCCACAGCACCTGTATATATGTATATATGGTTGTACATATTTATTACTCTATCTATTTATTTATTTATTTATTTTACTTGTACATTTCTTTCCTACTTATTTTATTTTGTTGGTATGTTTGGTTCTGTTCTCTGTCTCCCCCTTTTAGACTGTGAGCCCACTATTGGGTAGGGACTGTCTCTATGTGATGCCAATTTGTACTTCCCAAGCGCTTAGTACAGTGCTCTGCACATAGTAAGCGCTCAATAAATACGATTGATTGATTGATTGATTGATTGCATTAAAGCCAATGGTGAGGCGTTTGTTCGATGAGGAGGTGCAAGGGAGGTTCTGGAGGAGTGGGGAAACACGGACCGAACGCTTTTGTAGAAAAATGACCCAGGCAGCAGAGTGAAGTCTGGACTGGAGTGGGGAGAGACCGGAGGTAGGGAGGTCAGCAAGGAGGCTGAGACAGTAATTAAGGCGGGATGAGTGATTGTATTAACGTGGTAGCAGCTTGGATGGAGAGGAAAGGGCAGATTTTAGCCATGGTGTGAAGATGGAACCAACAGGATTTAGCGACAGATTGAATATGTGGGTTGAATGAGAGACAGGTCAAGGATAACAGTGATCATTATGGTGTTTGTTAAGCGCTTACTCTTGCGAGGCACTGTACGAAGCGGTGGGATGGATACAAGCAAATCAGGTTGAGTCTGTCCCCATTTTATGAATGAATGTATATATGTATAGATGTTTGTACATATTTTTTTTAACTCTATTTTATTTGTACATATCTATTCATTTTATTTTGTTAGTATGTTTGGTTTTGTTCTCTGTCTCCCCCTTTTAGACTTTGAGCCCACTGTTGGGTAGGGACTGTCTCTATATGTTGCCAATTTGTACTTCCCAAGCGCTTAGTACAGTGCTCTGCACATAGTAAGCGCTCAATAAATACGATTGATGATGATGATGAAGGCCCAGAGGTGGTGACATTCCAAGATCATACACAGCAGCAAAGTGGCGGAGCCGGGATCAGAACCCAAGTTCTTCTAATTCCCAGGCCCCTGCTCTATCCACTGTGCCATGCTATACTACAGTGCCTCCCTCTCTAGACTGTAAGCTCCTTTTGGGCAGGGAACACGTCTGTTAACTCTTTTGTATTGTACTCTCCAAGTGCTCAGTACAGTGCTCCGCACACAGTAAGTGCTCAAATACTATTTATTTATTACTAATAAACGACACCCAAATAAATGGTCCCTAATTCCTAATTGTTTGATGAGGAGGTGGAAGGGAGGTTCTTGAGGAGTGGGGAAACATGGACTGAACGCTTAATAAATAAATGGTCCCTAATTAGTAAATGTCGTTCAGTCACCACTATAATTGAATTTCTACTTGGTAGCTTAAACCAAGTTCTCTTTCACAGATTTTTTTTTATGGCGACCCACTTACTGCCACCCTTTCGAGACAAAGCAGCAGCTTTTTTGTCAGCAGTGCCTAAGTGAAAGAATTAAAGTTATTTAGAAAACACGCACATATGGCTGAGCTCCTCGGCAAGTGATCCAAAAAGTAAACGGTGTTTATTAGATGGTTCAACAAGATAAGGACGTTGAAAAAAAGGTTTTCCAGACCACTTGTCATTAGAATAGTTGTATTAATGTCAGTTAGGTTCTCACTGGTTAATCTGCGATATTTATTGAGCGCTTACATGTGCAGAGCACTGTACTAACCGCATCCAATACAGGATGTTCACGGCCCTAAGGAGGTTACACTAACCTTTATTCGAGACAGATCAGTGCTTTCGCACTCCAGGCCGCCTCCTTAAAGCCTAGAGGCTGTTTGAAGGTTTTTGGGCTTTTAAAAGCCACTGTCCTGCTGAAGAATTGTTTCTGTTTTTCAGGCTTATGACTCCAGAGAGCGAGATCAGGTTTGTCCATAAGGAGATGGGGATCGTCCCGAGCTGGGGAGGAGCCGCCAGACTGGTGGAGATCATCGGCAGCCGACAGTCCCTCAAGGTGTTAAGCGGAGCCCTCAAATTGGATCCCGCCCAAGCCCTGAGCCTGGGCCTGGCCGAAGAGATCATACAGCCTTCCAGCGAAGCGGAGTCCCTGGAAGGAGCTCGGAAATGGCTGCGGCAGTTCATCGACGGCCCCCCGGAAGTAATCCAAGCGTTGAAGACCGTGGTTTCATCGGGGAAAGAACTACAGATGGAAGAAGCGTTACAGACGGAGAGAGATGTGCTGGCTACCGTTTGGGCTGGGCCTGCCAATTTAAAAGCCCTTGAAAGGAGAGGTAAATTTAACAAGTAACCACTGTATTATGTAAACCAAGATTTGCGGATGAGTTCTCCCGGAACCCAGCTACAGCGTACAGTGACGTACGGAATTCACCCAAGTGGCCTTCGGTACCGACGTTCACATATAATTGCTGTGCTATAGGAGAAAGTTCTGGGGGTGGTTTGGCTCCTTTAATCTGTAATATATCAAGTACTTACGGTAACCTTTGATTTAGGAGAGATATGTACTGTCCTGTTAATTGGATTCAGGTTTAGTTCTGTACCTTTACCACTTCTTTTACAGATGAACTCCATTGTATTCTGCATCTTCTCACGGTATTCTGTTCAGTTTCTAAATTAAAATGGCTATCGGGAAAAAGTCACCAGCTGGGCTTTGTTCTTTTCAGCGGGCTTCGGGCGGAAAAATACCACCATCAAAATAAGGCTGTACCGCTCCCCCAGAATCTTTCCGCTTTGCTGCTGCTTCCTCTATTTTCCTGATGGCAACTTTAATACTCAAAATAGCTTTTTTTTTTATAATGGTATGTAGTAAGCGCTCACTTCCCATGTGCCAGACACTGTACTGAGGACTGCGGTAAGTAGAAGCTAATCAAATTGGACACTGTCCATATCCCATGTCCCCCATCTTACCTCCTTCCCTTCCCCACAGCACCTGTATATATGTATATATGTTTGTACATATTTATTACTCTATTTATTTTACCTGTACATATCTATTCTATTTATTTTGTTAGTATGTATTTGTATTGTATTTGTTAAGTATTTGAGTAAGTTATGTAATTTAATTTAATTTAAGTAATTTAAGTAAGTAGGGTATTAAGTGCCTGTGGGCTAAGCGCTGGGGGTCCCCTCCTTCCTCTCCCCCTCCTCGCCTTACCTCCTTCCCCTCCCCACAGCACCTGTATATATAAATATATATACATATATTTATATAGAAATATATGTTTGTACATATTTATTACTCTATTTTACTTGTACATATTTATTCTATTTATTTTATTTTGTTAATATGTTTTGTCTGTCTCCCCCTTCTAGACTGTGAGCCCACTGTTGGGTAGGGACTGTATATGTTGCCAACTTGTACTTCCCAAGCGCTTAGTACAGTGCTCTGCACATAGTAAGCGCTCAATAAATACGATTGATGATGATGTCCCCCCCCCGTCTTAATCCCCATTTTACATATGAGGGAACTGAGGCACAAGGAAGTTAAGTGACATGCTGAGGTCACACAGCAGACAAGTGGCAGAGCTGGGATTAGTCTTTTAGACTGTGAGCCCACTGCTGGGTAGGGACTGTCTCTATATGTTGCCAACTTGTACTTCCCAAGCGCTTAGTACAGTGCTCTGCACACAGTAAGCGCTCAATAAATACGATCGATTGATTAGAACTCAGGTCTGTACTCTTCCCACTAGGCATGCTGCTTCTTGCCTGTTCCTTCCATGACTGTTTTTAAGCAAAGGGGTGGCCAGTACACTGGCCTGCTTTCTCTCCGCACCTCCTTTTCAGAGTCAGTTTCCATCATCCTGCTTCCTCCCACATTGGCTTTCAGCGTGAGCAGCTTTTAGCAATAGGAGTTAAGTACTTAGTGTGTGTGCTAAGCCCTGGAGATTAAGGATAACACCCTTGAGGAAAGTAAATCTGAACCGGCAACTAAATAATACTGTTAAAATGGGAAGTGAGCGTTGGATTTTTTTTTCCACTTAGTGATCTCAGCTACAAGACAGAGAGAGAATTCGCTAAACTTATTTTAAGGACCTATACCGGAGGTTATTTCACAGGCAGGTGTTTTGAAGACTCAAAATTTTAAAAGTATATATAAAAATGCAGTTACACTCCTGGCTAGTCAAGAATAAGCACTTTCCTAGACCAGTGGTCAATTGGCCTAATTTTCATGATTAGATTATAAGGCCAATGCATAACTTGATGCTTTTCTAAACTCAGTTCTTCCTGTGCACTCCACTTTTTCTGACTTTTGCCTTGTAATAAAACCCCACCTCTCAGAAGAAAACTCCTTTTCCTGGAGTACCTGCCCCAGGTCTAGAAATGCCAGGTGGTGCTCAATGGGATAAACTTTTCGGTATTAAATTCATATTACCAAACTACACTTACTGGGGTAGGACGCTTTAGCCTGTCATTCCAGATGGCATTGAGATGTAGTGAAGGATCCACTACTGAAATAGAGTCCTTATTTTCAGAGATGGATAGAATCATCCCTTAGTGGTTAAGGAATACCGGGAATAACCGAATACAAGCTGAGTCTGATTTGTTACTATGGATTGTAAGTTAGCAGGCAGAGCGAATGTAACGTGTGTATATGTGTATATAAAAAGTCAGCCTCAGGCTACTGGGAAGGATAACAGGAGAATTTTGGGCAAGGAATCCTTACAATTCCAGATGTTGGAACAGAACTCTCCCCTTTTGGGCCCAATATTTTACTCCTAATGTTACTTCTCCACTTTAGTACCACAGTAGAAACAACATGGAACAAGCATTCCATTACAGATTACTGTTTCATGTTTCATTTTAACCTGTATCCCATCATTCGGTTAGTCTTAGAAGCAAGGGCCACAATGCTGATGTTTCAAACAAAGGGCAAACAGGCGCTGGGTGTTTTTGGTAAAATGTAGTATTTATTAAATTATAAATTCTGTAACAAAAAAAAAAGACAAATCAAGAGAAACCTCAAACAGACTACAAGGACTAGACGGCAAAGCCGGTGGGAACGCCATGAAGAGTGTTACAGGCAAGAATTTCGCAACATAAGATACGGTAAGCTTTTCTTTTGTACACGCTTCCATCTCGGGAACTTGAAAACAAAATCGAGCTGTCTCATCTACTTCAGAACATCTCCAAACTCCAAACTCACGACTACTCTCTCACGGTAACTGAAACACCCTGCCCATCCTGGTGCCCGACACCTTCAAAGCTCCCAATTTTAATGTTCTTTTCCTACGTCGATCCATGCAGAGAAACGGGGACGGGGCAACAGTCGGAAAATGAAGACAGTCAAAAGACGCACAGGGACTACACGTTGGCCGGAAAGATTGAGGATCTCCAAAAAAAAAAACCAAAACCCAAAACCAGCGCTACAAACTGAGGAAGAGATATTTTCAAGAAAACTGGGTATCGCCAAGCAGCTTTCGACTGTTAACACCCGGGCTCCTCACGCTTAAATAAATTTCCCAACAGAGACGTGTTAGACGATTTAGTTGCAGGCCAGCTCAGCTCTCCCCGCTTCCCTTCCCGCCCTCCCACCCCCGAAACACGCGGCTAGGGATGAGCGTAATGTCAGTGTGGAGAGGAATTTACAGATAGCCTTCGAGGTGGCGGCGGGGGAGCGCGCTCTCGCCTTCTCACACTTCCGTCACCGTGCACTGTCCGTCGGGCCTCCTGGATCCGCCCCCGGAGGTGGGTCGTTCCGCCGCCTGGTTCCCAGTGGGAATGAGAAGTCTCTGCCGGCCGGAGGAGCGGTGCTGCGCCGGGGCGGCCGCCCCGCCGTCGCCGTCCGACTCGGTTTCTTCGGCGGCCGCGGCCGGGGGCCTGGCGGGAAGCGGCGCCTCGTGGTCTTCCTCGCCCTCCCCCCGTTGACCCCGCCCGGCCAGGCCGTCCCCGCTGAGCTGCAAGTGGGCGAGGGAGTCCTCCAGGCCGGTGCCCGCGTCGGGCGAGGGGGTGGCGGGGCTGGTGGGCGGGCCGGCGAGGGCCGGCGGAGGTCGGAAGGGAGCGGGGGAGGCAGCAAGGGGCGGCGGAGGCGCCCCGCCTTGGGCCGGGGTACTGTCCGCTCCGTCGGCGGAGCTCTCCCGGGCCAGGCTGACGCTGTTCGACTCGCAGTCCAGCCGCAGCCCCGCCACCCCTTTCTTTGGTATGTCCATTATGTCCCGCTTGATCTTCCGGCGGCGGCCGTGCTCGTTCCTGCGGTACTGCACCATGTTCTCCAGGTCGGCCACGTACAGGAAGCCGGCGATCAACATCTCCGTGCTCTTCTTCCCCTTGGAGAAGGCGTCTTCCAGCTCCCTGCTGGTGCGCTCGTCGTACTGCCACCAGCCGTTCCTCCCTTCGTAATACCAGGCGTGTTCGCCGTGGCCTCGGCCGGCCGCCTTGAGCTCTTCGGGGGACAGCAAGGTGGGCTTGTCCAGGAAGTCCTCCGGGATCTCCTGGCGACACAGCGCGCACCGCTTCCCCAGCCACGAGGCGCCCTTCACGCACAGATAGCAGAACACGTGCTTACAGGGCAGGCTGACCGGGTGGACGCACGTCTGCAGGCAGATGGCACATTCGGGGACCGGGAGGGAGGGGGTGGCGGCGGCGGAACAGGACTCGTTCCCCTTCCTGTCCGCGGGAAGCGTGTTCATCGAACGATCGATTTCCCCGCAGCCGGCCATCCTGGGGAAAGGAGAACACGCTCTTGACCGCGCGGAAACCAATTTAAGGAAACCAGATAAGTTTCGGTACCCGGTTCGCCGGCTAGAGAACGCAGATGTAAAGCAAATAGACGGCGTGTTCAAGTGGCAACGTTTAAACAGCTCAAGGATGCACTCGGCCGTCTCTTTTCCGGTACTCTTGCCGAGTTTACCGCCCTCATTGGACAACACTGCCAGACTACGTGAGGCACTAGGTGTGCGGTACTTTGGTACTTCACTAGCTCCTTGAGGGCGAGGAATTTGTCCGTTTTCTCAGTTATACTCTCCCACGTACTCTGCACGCAGTATGTGCTCAAATATTACCGATTAACCAAGCTGTGGCTAGGGCTGCTCATTTTTCATTTCAAATAGTAGCAAAACGCCTACATTTTTAGTAAATTCCGATTAACTTCAGTTCCCAAAAGGAAATTTAGCAAATCGCAAACTTCTACCATCGTCAATCATGTTTATTGAGCGCTTACTGTGTACAGAGCACTGTACTAAGCGCTTGGGAAGTCCAAGTTGGCAACATATAGAGACAGTCCCTACCCAACAGTGGGCTCACAGTCTAAAAGGGGGAAGACAGAGAACAAAACCAAACGTACTAACAAAATAAAATAAATAGAATAGATATCCTATCTTCTCCCGTGTCTGCTCCTCAGTTTTTCTCTGCCCCCCACTTTGGTGGCTCTCCATTTCCATCTTCCCTATTCTCTGTTTCTTCTCCCCCTCGGGCCTTGCCCTGCTAGGAGAAAAGCAGCAGCAGAGAAAAAGATTACCCATACACTGAATTATCAACTACTGAACATTCAAGAGATAACTATTTCCAGTCTCAGGCTCTCGAGTATTTCCATTTCATTCCTTCAATCGTATTTATTGAGCGCTTACTGTGTGCCGAGCACTGTACTAAGCGCTTGGGAAGTACAAGTCGGCAACATATAGAGACGGTCCCTACCCAACAACAGGCTCGTTTCCATGAAGAAGGCTAACTGACAATAGTTTCCAATTCCAACTGCTAATGCAATTCAGGCTGGCAGTAACCAAGGAGGCCACAGATTTTACTAATTAAATGATGATGATAATGGCATTTATTAAGTGCTTACTATGTGCAAAGCACTGTTCTAAGCACTGGGGAGGTTACAAGGTGAGCAGGTTGTCCCACCGGGGGCTCACAGTCTTCATCCCCATTTTACAGATGAGGTAACTGAGGCACAGAGAAGTGAAGTGACTTGCCCAAAGTCACCCAGCTGACAGTTGGCGGAGCCAGGATTTGAACCCATGACCTCTGACTCCAAAGTCCGTGCTCCTTCCACTGAGCCATGCTGCTTCTCTAAAAAGGCAGAGAAGTGAAGTGACTTGCCCAAAGTCACACAGCAGACAATTGGTAAATCTTTAGCATCGAAGGAATGGTAAATTGTTCTAGGTCCTTATTTATCGTACCAAGCACCAGCAGGCCCTGGAGTTAGTAACGGAAGCAGCGTGGCTCAGTGGAAAGAGCCCGGGCTTTGGAGTCAGAGGTCGTGGGTTCAAATCCCGGGTCCGCCACGTCAGCTGTGTGACTTTGGGCAAGGCACTTAACTTCTCTGGGCCTCGGTTACCTCATCTGTAAAATGGGGATTAAGACTGTGAGCCCCCCCATGGGACAACCTGATCACCTTGTAACCTCCCCAGCACTTAGAACGGTGGTTTGCACATAGCAAGTGCTTAATAAATGCCGCCATTATTATTATTATTATTATTATTATTATTATTATTATTATTATTATTATCATATCTACCCCAGCCCGTGCCCTCTCAGGGTCGCACCTGGAGCATTTCCAGTACTCTACCAGTCTCGACTATGGGAAGGAGAGTCAAGCAGAGGCCTACCCATTCCATTCCTAGCTTGGCCGGTGGCTAGCGAGTGGCAGGCAATCTGCTACAAGTCAAAACTCACCTGTGCTGGGCAGCAGCACCACGGGAGAGAGGTGAGGGTGGAGAATCGAGTTGACTGCACCGAAGAAGGTAATGGTAAAGCACTTCTAGATTTTGACCAAGAAAACTCAAAAGGATATACTACCGATTGCAGCTGGAGGTGGGGTGTTCTAGGAGAGCTGTGTCCATGGCGTCGCTATGGGTCGGAGACGACTGGACGGCACGAGACAAGACCCCAGCACTTAGCGCGGGGCTTGGCAAAAAACGCAAATATTACTAACGGTCGTAATATTCACGGTGCTTTAAACGCTTTCAGATTCTGAAAACAGAAAAAGATCAAGCCGCCCCTTTCACTTGGCTGGCTTCCCTACCTAGCCACCGTTTTGTATATTATGGCAAAAAAAAAAAATGCACATAATTGAAAACATCATACTGAGGACGGTCTTGGGAGGCTAATTCTCCAGACAACTAGTTTTTACAGCTGATTATATAATTTCTCAGCTCTGCAGCTAAACTTAAATGGTAACTTGACATTTTGCTTATTCACCACGTTAAGCCAACGGAAGAAAGTTAGCCAACGGATCGAGTGTCCCTTGTATTTAAAGCGCTGCACTAAGCACTATAAGGAGCTCAGAAGAGAGGAAATCCGTATTTGGGGAATCAGACAACATAAACCAGGGATTGTTTTACCTCCACCTAACTCTCCCCTGGGCAGTGTCAATCAAAATCATTTAGATGATTTTTGAAAATTAAAAATATTCTAATTCAGGGTATAGAGCTAAACTTGAGTCCCATTTTCCTACACATTTAAGGGAGTGAAGGAGCAAATTAAATTGTAAAACACAGCCTTGCAAAAGTAAGATATCAGGATTCCCGAATGACCTTCTAGACCGAGGGTAGATTTTTACAACAGGTGTTTAAAAATTCATGCCGAATCGGTATGTTGGTGTTGGATTATTTGACAACTACTAATCCTGCTGAGTAAGAAACGGGCTGAGCGGAAAGTCGAATTAGAAGATATCGGAGAAGGAAGGAGCAGCTGAAGAATGTTCTTTGAATGTGACCAAATGGGCAGGGCCTGAAGACTTCACTCTCAGATGCTTCCTGAACTGGCTAATAATAATAATAATAATGATGATGGCATTTATTAAGCACTTACTATGTGCAAAACACTGTTCTAAGCACTGGGGAGGTTACAAGGCGATCAGGCTGTCCCACGGGGGGCCTCACAGACTTAATCCCCATTTTACAGATGAGGGAACTGAGGCACAGAGAAGTGAAGTGACTTACCCAAAGTCACACAGCCGGGGTTTGAACCCATGACCTCTGACTCCAAAGCCCAGGCTTTTTCCACTGAGCCACGCTAATGCAAGTGATAGTTCATTAGAGGACCAAGCAGGGGGTGTGGAGCGTAACACTGGTAATGCAAAGGGGGGGAAGTTGTAGGGAAGAAAAGACCCAGGGGCTCTGAAGCTCTAAAATGTTTTTGATAGAATAGAAAAAAATATGTCCTAAATCCCACTCACACCAGAGATTTGTCTCTTGGAGGACATAAAAACTCTAGTAGGTTTGCAGCTGTGATGCCACCTTGAAGACAGAGGGGTCTAAAGACTGGGTCTCTAGACTGAGCTCAGATGTGTCTGTTATAGTGTACTCTCACAGAGCTTTGCACACAGTAAGCGCTTAATAAATACAACTGAATGAATGTGCCTCGGTTTCCTCCTAATAATTATGGTATTTGTTAAGCACTTACTATGTGCCAGGCACTGTACTAAACACTGGAATGGATACAAGCAAATCGAGTTGCACACAATCCCTGTCCCACGTGGGGCTCACGGTCTTGATCCCCATTTTACAGATGAAGTAACTAAAGTGAAGTGACTTGTCCAAGGTCACCACTGCAGACAAGTGGCCGAGCTGGGATTCAAACTCATGGCCTTCTGACTCCAGGTCTGTGCTTTATCCAATATGCCATGCTGGTTCTCATCTAGGAAATGGGGATTAAGACTGTGAGCCCCATGAGGGACAGGGACTGTGTCCAATCTGATCATCATCATCATCATCAATTGTATTTATTGAGCGCTTACTGTGTGCAGAGCACTGTACTAAGCGCTTGGGAAGTACAAACTGGCAACATATAGAGACAGTCCCTACCCAACAGTGGGCTCACAGTCTAAAAGGGGGAATTAGCTTGTATCTACCCCAGCGCTTAGTGCAGTGCCTGGCACACAGTAATCACTTAAGAATATACCACAGTTATTAAATGCCATAAAAAAAGGAGGTGCGGGGGGAGGGTCTGGGCTCAAAATGAAAAAGACAGCCCTTAAAACTAAGACACTCTGGTTCCTGGGAGTTAAGAACACATCAGATGAGCAATCTGTACTTAAAATAGCCCATGGTTTTCTTCAAGGCACCTGGCTATGCGAGAAATGGAAATCAGGTCAGATCATTAAGATGTGTCCCATGACAAAACGATCTGACCTATGGCTGACTTGATATTGAGGGGTCATCATCAATCGTATTTATTGAGCGCTTACTATGTGCAGAGCACTGTACTAAGCGCTTGGGAAGTACAAACTGGCAACATATAGAGACAGTCCCTACCCAACAGTGGGCTCACAGTCTAAAAGGGGGAGACAGAACAAAACCAAACATACTAACAAAATAAAATAAATAGGATAGATATGTACAAGTAAAATAAATAAATAAATAAATAGAGTAATAAATACGTACAAACATATATACAGGGTCGGTGACAGTGGGAACAGAGGGAAAAGGGACCATTCTGGGAGACCTGGTCCGGGGTTTCAGATTGTTACTTCTAGCAAAGCTTTAGATCATGAAATTCAGAACACGTTCATTAAATGTGGAGATGGCAATAATGTGTGTTACCCATCCCAGGAGGCAGGTAATCAACCAATTAATCCTATTTATTGAGCGCTTACTGTATGCAGAGCACTGAACTGGGCACTTTGGAGAGTACAACACAACGGAGTTGGCAGACACGTTCCCTGCTCAGTGTGGAAAGAGCATGGGCTTTGGAGTCAGAGATCATGGGTTCAAATCCCGGCTCCGCCAACTGTCAGCTGTGACACTTTGGGCAAGTCACTTAATCAATCAATCAATCGTATTTGTTGAGCGCTTACTGTGTGCAGAGCACTGTACTAAGCGCTTGGGAAGTACAAGTTGGCAACATATAGAGACGGTCCCTAACCAACAGTGGACTCACAGTCTAAAAGGGGGAGACAGAGAACAAAACC
The DNA here is from genome assembly GCF_015852505.1 of Tachyglossus aculeatus. Taxonomy (NCBI): domain Eukaryota; kingdom Metazoa; phylum Chordata; class Mammalia; order Monotremata; family Tachyglossidae; genus Tachyglossus; species Tachyglossus aculeatus. The sequence goes on from NC_052067.1 coordinate 90,340,700, forward strand.
AAACATACTAACAAAATAAAATGAATAGATATGTACAGGTAAAATAAATAGAGTAATAAATATGTACAAACATATACACATATATACAGGTGCTGTGGGGAAGGGAAGGAGGTAGGATGGGGTGGTTCTCTGTGCCTCGGTTACCTAATCTGTAAAATGGGGATTAAGACTGTGAGCCCCCAGTGGGACAACATGATCACCTTGTAACCTCCCCGGTGCTTAGAACAGTGTTTCGCACATAGTAAGCGCTTAATAAATGCCATCATTGTTATTATTAAAACACTTACAGTCCAGAGGGGCTGAGAGAGACATTAAAATCATTACGGATATGTACATGGGTGTTGTGGGGCTGAGGGTGGGGTGAATATCAAGCGCTCAAAGGGTAAAGATCCAAGTGAGTAGGCAGTGCAGAAAGGGACATTAGGGCTTAGTTGGGGAAGATCTCAGAGGAGATGTGACTTTAACAAGGCTTTTTCAGGTGGGGAGGGTGGTGGTCTGTTGAATGCAATGGGGGAGGGGATTCCAGGCCAGGAGGAGGACATGGGCAGGGGTTGGCAGCGACATGAGTGAGATGGAGGTTCGGTGAGTAGGTTGGCATTAGAGACGCCATATGTATAGCCTGGCCTGTAGTAGGAAATTGGCAAGGTAGGTAGTGGGGGATGTGCTGATTGTGCCTTGGTCTCACCTGTCATCATCATCATCATCAATCGTATTTATTGAGCGCTTACTGTGTGCAGAGCACTGTACTAAGCGCTTGGGAAGTACAAACTGGCAACATATAGAGACAGTCCCTACCCAACAGCGGGCTCACAGTCTAAAAGGGAGAGACAAAACCAAACATACTAACAAAATAAAATAAATAGAATAGATATGTACAAGTAAAATAAATAAATAAATAGAGTAATAAATATGTACAAACATATATACATATATACAGGTGCTGTGGGGAAGGGAAGGAGGTAAGATGGGGGGGATGGAGAGGGGGACGAGGGGGAGAGGAAGGAAGGGGCTCAGTCTGGGAAGGCCTCCTGGAGGAGGTGAGCTCTCAGAAGGGCCTTGAAGGAAGGAAGAGAGCTAGCTTGGCGGATGGGCGGAGGGAGGGCATTCCAGGCCCGGGGGATGACGTGGGCCGGGGGTCGATGGCGGGACAGGCGAGAACGAGGTACGGTGAGGAGATTAGCGGCAGAGGAGCGGAGGGTGTGGGGTGCGGACTGGGCTGTAGAAGGACAGAAAGGAGGTGAGGTAGGAGGGGGCGAGGTGATAGAGAGCCTTGAAGCCCAGGGTGAGGAGTTTCTGCCTGATGCACAGATTGATTGGTAGCCACTGGAGATTTTTGAAGATGGCCTGTCCCACCATCGACCCCCGGCCCACGTCCTCCCCCTGGCCTGGAATGCCCTCCCTCCCAAAATCCCCCAAGCTAGCTCTCTTCCTCCCTTCAAAGCCCTACTGAGAGCTCACCTCCTCCAGGAGGCCTTCCCTGACTGAGCCCCTCCATTCCTCTCCCCCTCCCTCCTTCCCCTCCCCACAGCACCTGTATATATGTTTGTACAGATTTATTACTCTTTTTACTTGTGCATATTTACTATTCTATTTCTTTTGTTAATGATGTGCATCCAGCTTTATTTTTATTTATTCTGATGACCTGACACCTGTCCACATGTTTTGTTTTGTTGTCTGTCTCCCCCTTCTAGACTGTGAGCCCATTGTTGGGTAGGGACCATCTCTATAATGTTGCCAACCTGTACTTCCCAAGCGCTTAATACACTGCTCTGCACACAGTAAGTGCTCAATAAATACAACTGAATGAATGAGTGAACTGGAGTGAACTTTTCTAGAAAAATTATCCAGACAGCAGAGTGATTATGGACTGGAGTGGGGACAGACAGGAGGCAAGGAGGTCAGTGAAGAGGCTGATGCAGGAGTCGAGTTGGGATAAGCGCGGCTCAGTGGAAAGAGCACGGGCTTTGGAGTCAGTAGTCATGGGTTCAAATCCTGACTCCGCCAATTGTCAGCTGTGTGACTTTGGGCAAGTCACTTAACTTCTCTGTGCCTCAGTTACCTCATCTGTAAAATGGGGATTGACTGTGAGCCCTCCATGGGACAACCTGATCACTCTGTAGCCTCCCCAGCGCTTAGAATAGTGCTTTGCACATAGTAAGTGCTTAATAAATGCCATCATTATTATAAGTGCTCGGATCTGTGAGGTAGCAGTTTGGATGGAGAGAACAAGACTGACTTTTAGTGATGTTGCCAAGACAGAACCAAGAGGATTTGGTGATGGATTGAATATGTGGGATAAAAGAGTCGAGGATGATGCCAAGTTTTCGGGCTTGTGAGACAGGGAAGGTGGTGGTGGTGTCTACAGTATGGCGAAAGTCGGGGATGACAGGGTTTGGGTGGGAAGATGTGGATTTCTGCTTTGGATAAAGAATCCAAAGTTAATAAATCGTTCCATTGTCCCCAGATGGCAGAAAATTTATAGGGAACTGGTCACCTCCCACCTTGGGCAACCGACTTGCTGTCCAAGGACAACTGAAAAAAAATCCCAAAGCAACAAGTGCGAGTGTCTTTAAAATCACATGCGAACTCAAAAGCACAAAATGAGGAATGACTTGGGGGTCACGGCAGATCTTAAATTGAATGACTCTGCAATCTACTCTATCATTTGAAAAGTCTACTCTATAAAGGATAGTGAGCAAGAGTTTATTGGCACGCAGAGATGAGAAGAAACTATCCCACCAACTTCCACACAGGAAGATTTGGGCAGGACAGACCTTAGGGCATCAGAGGAGAGATCTGGAGAACCAGGCTAGGATCCATAGGTGAGCCACCAACATGAACTGCGCTTTCCGAGCACTTAGTAGAGTGCTCTGCACACAGTAAGTGCTCAATAAATATGATTGAATGAATGAATGAATGAACATGACACTGAGGGGTTGGAGAAGAGCTGTGTCCAACAATTAAGGGAACTGTAGTTACTTAGACTGGTGAAAAGGTGACTGGGGGCATGGAGGTGGGAAGGATAATAATAATAATAATAGTACCTGTTAAGCACTTACTATGTGCCAGGCACTGTACAAAGCGCTGGGGTTGATATAAGATAATCAAGTCCCACAGTGTAAGTAGGAGGGAGAACAAGTACTGTATCTCCATTTTGCATATGAGGGAACTGAGGCGTGAAGAAGTGACTTGCCCAAGGTCACACAGCAGATGAGTGGCAGAGCTGGGATTAGACCCAGGTCCCCTAACTCCCAGGCCTGGGCTCTTTCCATTAGACCACCTGCTTTTCTCCACTGAGAATAAAACTACCTGAAATCGAAACAAATGGAAGCAAACTGATTTGGGGTTAGAGAAAGGGAGGAATATAATAATAATAATAATGGCATTTATTAAGCACTTACTATGTGCAAAGCAATATCTAACAGGAGAGGATGCTGTGGAACTTCGACTGCAAGAGATTGGTAAGAACGTGGCAAATATTGGCTTTGGCAGATCGTAGGGTCTATTCCTGCCTAGAGGAGAGAGGCCAAGACTCGATGACTTTCTGAAGGTCCACAGAAAGGCTGCTTAATTCTAGACCTACTCCTCTGTCTAGGAAGTGGGAGAACTCCACCTAGCCAAAACTTCCCTTTTAGGTAGTGGGCACAAAGGGGTAATCCTTCGGGAAAAGGTTTAAAACAATTTAAGGGAAGATGCGGGGGGACAGGGGTAGTATTCACTCAGTGGCAATTAAGTTTTCTTCTGTTATGTTGCTCATTAGGAAAAACCAGAAATGGAATTCGTTCCCATCTTGTAATTACACAAATTAATCATAATTGCAGCTTTGAAAGTTAAGAATGGGATGCTCCGCTTACATTTCCATTACAGATCCAAACGCCGCACGTCAGGCAAACAAAGCATCCTCTTCGCATGGGCAGAGCTTGGCTGGGTTGTCCCCCACCGCCACCGTTCACTCCTTGCCTGGATTGCGAAGGGGCTTCCTATGAGAATCAGCTTCCCGACAACTACTGGAAACGAAGAGCACCATAATTAACGAGCATTCTTGGATTCCACATCACTTAGCAAGTATATTGGCAGCATATCCCAGCAAAAAGCAGGCAAAACAAAGGGGCTCGGGGCAATTTTGTTCTTGCGGCAAAAACACTATCATGGTTCATACTAACAAAATAAGCTACTCACACACATCCCACTGACACTGGAAAAAGCAGTCCTCTCCACGTGTCAATCGACCAAATTAATCGAGCGCTTACAGTGTGCAAAGCCCTGCACTAAGCCAGCACCTGGGACGGTAGAATGTAACAGAGTTGAAAGGCACACTCCCTGCCCACACCAAGGTTACAGTCTAGAGGGGGAAGGATCGAGAATTCCAAAATTCAGGAAGCCTAAAGTATCTGTCTGTCCTGGAGCTAAAGGATACAGCTTCAATATCTCTGGTTTGTCATTCCCTTACCCCGATACCCTATTTGAATAAAATACTCACAGTTCCAGGTCTAGTCTTCAGCAAAATGGGCACGGTTACAAATCGCTTTCATCTCTCCCTAGTCATCCAGGTTACCGTCACCATATTTTCCCCTCTTCCAATCTGTCCTAATTCTGCTACTCTGACAGTTTCTGGATGGGTTTTGCAGATTCCTCCTCCTTTCTGACTCAAAATCTGACTGTTCTATTATTAGCCAGTCTCCATGGGCCTATCTCAGGACAATTAACAGCCCTGCCCTAGGGAGGGCAGAAGCTCTAATTATACATTGACACATGTTGTTGTTGAATTTGAAAAGTCTAGCCCTTCTAGATTATTTCATTTTTATTCTGTACAATTGTTTATTCAGAAAAGAGAAGTCATTCTTTTCAGGAAATCATTTCTGAGGTATACAGAGGACTGCCTGTATTCCATCTCTCACTTAGTTTCATCTTGCCCAAGATACTTCCGTGGGTCTTCCTACCTTTTTTTATAGTATTCGTTAAGCACGCACCATGTGCCAGGCACTGTACTAAGCGCTGGGGTACATAGAGGATAATCAGGTGGGACACAGTCCACATCCCACATGGGGCGCAGTATGAATCCCCATTTTAGAGATGAGGGAACTGAGGCACAGATAAGTTAATCTTCGTTCTCTGGCCAACAGCAGTTATGCAAAAATGCTGCTGCTTTTTAATCCCCTAGGAACAGGCTTTAATAGTAATAATAATAATGGTATTTGTTAAGTGCTTACTACGTGCCAAGCACTATTCTAAGTGCTGATAGAAGCCCCCAGAGAACTCTGCATAGGCCAGGTTTTAAAAGGTTAGGAAGTGAAGCAAAAGTTAGAGGGTGAAAAAACTGAGGGTTTAGACAAGATCTGTCAGCGTGTCTGACCTGGCACATTAAATTAAAGGGAGCCGAACAGAGGCAGGGGATCTGAAGGTCCTCAAAGTAGGCAGTTGCATGGCAGCAGGAGCTGTGAAATCATGACTCACTGGAAAAGGTAAACAAACAGGAAATGTTGCCTTTTGTTATTTTGTTATCCCTCTCTTGCCCTGGACAGCCTGGTCCACAGTGGGAATGGGCAGGAGGAAAGAAACCTCCCAGGCTGCCGAAACACACCCTTAACCCAACCACTTTGGGCTGTGGGGAGTCCCATCCAGCTCTGCAGATTCGGCTCCTGCAGGACAGCCCCAAACTCCCCAGAGCTCTGGGCCCCCAATTAAAGTACACCCAGTTCTTCTCGAGCACGTGTTTCCACTGTGCTTTCCAGCTGGAGTCAGGGAAGGCTCTTTCTGCGACGAGTTCCGAACTGGATAGAGCACGAATGCAATGTCGGAAGAGATGGTCGTGGAGATGTGCGCGACACTGGTGAAGGTGCGGCTACTCCAACACCATTTTCTTCAAAGCAGGGGCTGTCGAGAACATAACCCCCACGTGCTCAGAACACTAAGTGTACTTATAATGTGTGTTGGGCCTGAAACAGGTAGTTGTGAGTCCCACGTGCTCTCCGGAAATCCATCCAAATCCCATCAGTCTGTGGGCCGGGAAAGCAGATTTCCTAATCCCGCTCATCTTCAAGGTTTTCTTTCGGCTTTCCCTCCCCACCTCCTTTCAGGTGCTCCCACCAAGTATATCGGACACTCTCCCAACCTAGTCCCAGGAATCTCTAGAGACCTGTTTGGCCCTCTACTCTGGAGCTCCTCAGCTTCCTCTACATCTCTCCGCATTTTCTTTGGGCATCCATTAACTGGAGAAGTCGAGGGAGGACTAGGAAAACCAGGTAAACAAAAGATGGATATTGCAACATCTGGCAAGCATCAGCAACACCCTCCATTTGAGCAGTTCACCTTGGGTATAGGGTTCAAAACCCTAAAAGAAATCAAGATATAAAATACAAAGGTTTCCTTTCTCTATACTTCACCTCCCTCACACCAAAAGCTTCCCGTGAGCAGGATCCGCATCTTTCACGTCTTACCTCTGTTCTCCAAGTGCCCATTATAATGGCCTGGATAACGTAGGTGCTGATATTACTCACTACACATCAACGCCTCAGAAGTGGAAGGTGACTTTTAATGGGCATATCCGATCATCTAAGATCAGATAAATCTATGATCAATTTTTTTTTATATGTGTAGCTAACTCCAGCTGTCAAAATGCACACTCAACTGTACCCTGGGTTTGGTGGTCACGTGTAATCTTGCAGTATAACTAGAACCTTTGATCTAAAAATATTACCTTGCATCAGATGGCCCGACTCTGAATTATAATTTTAAAAGCCCAAGAAAAAGACCAAAAAATAAATCATAGCCTTGTTAAAAAGGGAGGAAGAAAAATACATCTGGAAAGCACAAAGACGGATATGAGGCTTCACCTACGTAATCCAATCAAGAGTTTGCGACGACAGGAATAAATCGGTTAACTCTAAAAGACATCCAACCTCCACATCATTAATATTACATGCATTAGCTACCACACTGTGTATCATTCTTCAAGCACAACAGGAGCAATTTTACTCCACTCAAGATGCCCCCTATTCGTGGCAGCAAAGCCACCTCTTTGTGAAAGACCATAAATTTGTGTCAGTACTTTCAATTAAAACACAAATAGCCTTGAATTTTCTGCACAAGCTTAAAAAAGGGTGCAGGGTACCACTGCAGGCAGAGAAAAAACAAGCATTTCTTTCTGGGTGAATTAAAGGTACTGCTAAATCAATTTGAAATCTTTATAAAATGCACCTACTCCTCTTTCAATTACTACAAGGCTTCTCCCACACTTCAATGGGTAAAATTGGTGTTACCATTTTTATTCAATTGTTTGCCCCTGGGATTTTTTTTTTACAACCCATTCGGAAAATGCAACGCATTTCAGAGCTGCAGTGGATGATCTGAAATCCATGGAAACAGCCTCTAGACACCCTACTTAACGAGAGAGATGAAAAGACGGAAGGAGACAGAGAGGAGGACGAGCAAAGGAAAAAGAGACAGAGAGAAGGGGTAAGGAGGTGCAATTCAATTCCAAAGACAATACTTTGGACATTCAATAGGAAACAGTTCTTTCTTGACAGGTGGAACTGAGTGATGGTATCAAATGTTTCCATTTGAGGTTTTCACTACGATCCTCAATGAACTCCTTCAAAACTGACTAAAAAGTCATTCTGTGGTGACCCATTTTTATGAGAGACCCTGGGGTTTTCCTAAAATGCATTTCACGGCAAGCGTATTTGTTCGATTTGCCCTGATGCTAAGCACTTATTTTATGAACCACAAGAAACAGTGCGAATGGCTCGTTCCAGAAATCCTTCAGTTTTTTCTTCTCCATTTATGGCTCTACCCTCACCATTTAATTTTCTAGGCAAGCTGAGTAATAAAGATTTAAATTTTCAAACTGTTTCCAGATATTATGTGCACCTTATTTTAATAAGACTCATAATCCACCCCCATTAAATCTACTCTCAAATGGCTATTTTACATATGCAAAATGAAATTACCCCATCAACGAATTACTTTATTATGAAGACGGAGTGCTAAATAGACACATGATGGTTATTACTGAATGTTAAAGGGTTGCGATAACAATTGAGGATTCCTGTATACCCTGAGAAGCAGAATGGCTTCTTGAGAAGCAGCGTGGCCTTGTGGAAAGAGCACAGGCCTAGAAGTCGGAAGACCTGGGTTCTAATATCGGTTCTGCATATGGCTTGCTGGGTGCCCTTGGGCAAGTCACTTAACATTTCTGTGCCTGAGTTTCCTCAATTGTAAAATGGGGATTTTACAGGTCTCCCTATTCTCCCTCTTACTTAGCCTGTGAGCCCCATGTGGGACAGGGACTGAGTCTAACCTGCTGTTTAGCTTCTATCAACCCCTGTGCTTAGAACAGTGCTTGACCCATAGTAAGGAAAGACCATAACAATAATTATGCATTCTATGACTCCTCTACATTCTTCCATAAATTTGGTTAAACTGCAGCATTAGAACAAAATTAAGATTCCTTCAATCTACCATTTCCATAAGCTTCGAGATATTCCAAAGTTCTTTCCATAAAACGGTTCGACTCTAAATGACAGTGGAAAAGGGGAGACTGGTGATGTATAAATTCATAAAAAAAAAATACCAATTTAACCCACTGATCTACCATGGTGAGGAATGGGCTACATTCTACATCCTTCTCTTAGCTGACCTGGAAATTTCTAGGAGCCACTTGTTTTTTTAAGATTCTTTACGTCAAACAAATTGCAAAATCCTGCAGGTAAAAAATATCTTGTTTTGGCCATAAACTCATTAAATCCCAGATCCTACCACAAACCACAAGTTAGGCTTTTTATGGCTATTTAACAGAATGAAATGCAGTCAAATTTAAAAGCTTCCCAAATCTATTTTTAATGGGGTAGTGATCGCTACTAGGTAGTTTTCTCTCTAAAGATGCACTCGATACGTCTTCCCACAGCTACAGCATGCAGCAATTTAAAGGTTGCTGTGGGCAGGGAACGTCATTTGCTTATTGTTGTACGTACTTTTCCAAGTGCTTGGTATAATGCTCTGCACACAGTAAGTGTTCAATAAATACAACTGAATGAATGAATAAGAGTTCTTTTTTCGTGTGGATGATTATCTAAATCTACATCTCTGCCCCTGCTCTCCCTCCCTCCCTCCAGGCTCGTATCTCCTCCTGCATGCAGGACATCTCCCCATCTGGATGTCTGCCCGCCATTTAAAACTCAACATGTCCAAGTCCTGAACTCCTTATCTTCCCTCCCAAACCCTGCCCTCTCCATGACTCTCCCATCACTGTTGATGGCACTACCATTCTTCCCGTCTCACAAGCCCGCAACGTCATCCTCAACTCCGCTCTCTCGTTCACCCTTCACATCCAATCCGTCACCAAAACCTGCCGGTCTCACCTCCGCAACATCGCCGAGATCCGCCCTTTCCTCTCCATCCAAACCGCTACCCTGCTGGTTCAGTCTCTCATCCTATTACTGCATCAGCCTCCTCTCCGATCTCCCATCCTTCTGTCTCTCCCCACTTCAATCCATACTTCACGCCTCTGCCCGGATCGTCTTTGTGCAGGAACGCTCTGAGCATGTTACTCCCCTCCTCTAAAATCTCCAGTGGCTACCAGTCAACCTACGCATCAGGCAGAAACTCCTCACTCTTGGCTTCAAGGCTGTCCATCCCCTCACCCCCTCCTACCTCACCTCCCTTCTCTCGTTCTCCAGCCCAGCCTGCACCCTCAGCTCCTCTGCCGCTAATTTCCTCACCGTGCCTCGTTCTCGCCTGTCCCGCCGTCGACCCCGGGCCCACGTCCTCCCCATGGCCTGGAATGCCCTCCCTCCAAAAATCCGCCAAGCTAGCTCTCTTCCTCCCTTCAAAGCCCTACTGAGAGCTCACCTCCTCCAGGAGGCCTTCCCAGACTGAGCCCCCTCCTTCCTCTCCCCCTCCTCCCCCTCCCCCCACCTTACCTCTTTCCCCTCCCCACAGCACCTGTATATATGTATATATGTTTGTACGCATTTACTGCTCTATTTATTTTACTTGTACATATTTATTCTATATATTTTATTTTGTTAATATGTTTTGTTGTCTGTCTCCCCCTTCTAGACTGTGAGCCCGCTGTTAGGTAGGGACCGCCTCTATATGTTGCCAACTTGTACTTCCCAAGCGCTTAGTACAGTGCTCTGCACACATTAAGTGCTCAATAAATACGATTGAATGAATGAATGATTAGCAAATCAATTAGCAAACCGATGAGGTAAATAGAAGCATCCCAAAACCAGGGCCTGAAGACAGACTTTATAATCTACGTGCATATTTAATGGCAAATATCATTTGTATGCTCATTTTCTCAATACTATCTATTCTAAAATTGCTTCCATTTGGGAACCTTATGATACACCTATATTAAAACATCAGTTTCTACCAAGACAAAAATTCCACCTGCCAGACATCTAGTTTCAGCAGTCGGTGGCACATCACAGCAAAAACCAGGCCACTAAATCTACTTCCAAACCCAATCTACGCGTTCATACCCAAAGTGGAGGGGAGCCCCAGCATCCAAACCACCCATCACAGAAAGGCAGACCATCGACTAAATGTACTGACGTCCTAATTTTGGTTTTCTGTTTCCTAGCGATTTCATTCCCTTTGATTCATTTCAATTTCCCTTTGATTTCACTCTCCAAGGTATACCGGCATGACTACGATACACTGCTGCCCAGATGCATTTTAAGCCACGAGGCAAAAAAAGGGCTTAAAACAGACGCTTGACGATAGGACCTCTAAGGAACACAAAAACACACCTGCAAATAATGGAAGCAAAATCCCATCAGGGAGTTTTTGAAAAGTACCTGGCAGGCTATGTCAGTAAACTTACACGCTGACAGACTTTACATCTAGATGCCAGTTCCATCTCCCCTCCCCTCCAAATTCAATCTGTACTTGTCTCTGAAATCATTCATTCATTCATTCAATTGTATTTACTGAACGCTTACTGTGTGCAGAGCACTGTTCTAAACGCTTGGGAAGTACAAGTCGGCAACGTATAGAGACGGTTCCTACCGAACAACGGGCTCAGAGTCTAGAAGGGGGAGACAGACAACAAAACATGTAGACAGGTGTCAAAACCATCAGAATAAATAGAATTATAGCAATATGCACATCATCATTCATTCATTTATTCAATCGTATTTATTGAGTGCTTCCTGTGTGCAGAGCACTGTACTAAGCGCTTGGGAAGTACAAGTTGGCAACATATAGAGGCGGTACCTACCCAACAGCGGGCTCACAGTCTAGAAGGGGGAGACAGAGAACAAAACATATTAACAAAAAATAAATAGAATAAATATGTACAAATAAAATAAAATAAAATAGAGTAATAAATCACTACCCTGGGTGGACAAAATACTCTTTCGGTGAAGGGGGATATGCGGAAAGAACGAGACCTGCCCCCACAGGTAGGCGGAACTATCTCCCATAATTATTATTATTATTATTATTATCATTATTATTATTACCTCAGCTTGAACCCCATAGAGGGACTATTTCAGAGGCTCTGGTTGGGTCTGGACTGGGTGAGATTCTTCAAAAAGCGGCTCCGCTGGAGTTTTGAATAAACCAAATGAAAGCCTGGAGGGAAGGTGGATCTGTACGGATTGGGTGGAGGTGGGGAGGAGGATACGCGAGAAGGACCACGGTTATTCCTGGATCGGGAGAAGGTCAAATCTGGAAGGGGGAGATGAGGGGGCATCTTAATGCGAAGTGCAGTGCTCTGCACACAGTAAGCGCCCAATAAATACGAATGAATGCTCTGCACACTGTAAGGGCTCAATATAATGCGACTGATTCATTGGTCTGGGAATGGACGTGGAGGACAGGGATGAAGAGAAGCAAAAGACGCAGCGTGGCTTAGTGGAAAGAGCCCAGGCTTGGGAGTCAGAGGTCGTGGGTTCTACTCCCGGCTCCGCCACTTGTCTGCTGTGTGACCTTGGAAAAGTCACTTCACTTCTCTGTGCCTCAGTTACCTCATCTGTCAAATGAGCCCCACGAGGGACAACCTGATGACCCTGTATCTTCCCCACGGCTTAGAAGAGTGCTGGGCACACAGTCAGCGCTTAACAAACACCATCATTATTATTATTCCCTGTGCCTCAGTGACCTAATCTGTGGAATGGGGAGTAAGACTGTGAGCCCCCCATGGGACAACCTGATCACCTTGTATCCTCCCCAATGCTTAGAACAGTGCTTGGCACATAGTAAGCGCTCGAGAAATACCCTCATCATTATTATCGTTCTCTGTGCCTCAGTGACTTCAACTGTCAAATGGGGATGAAGCCTGTGAACCCCAAATAATAATAATAATAATGATGGCATTTATTAAGTGCTTACTATGTGCAAAGCACTGTCCTAAGAGCTGTCAGGTTGTCCCACGCGGGGCTCACAGTCTTAATCCCCGTTTTACAGATGAGGTAACTGAGGCACAGAGAAGTTAAGTGACTTGCCCAAAGTCACACAGCTGGAGGAGCCGGGATTTGAACCCCTGACCTCTGACTCCAAAGCCCGGGCTCTTTCCACTGAGGCACGCTGCTTCTCTAATGGGATAACGTGATGCCTTTTTTGTCCCCCAGCGCTCAGAACAACGCTTGGCACACAGTCAGCGCTTAACAAATACCATCACTATTATCACTATTCTCTGTGCCTCAGTTCCCTCATGTTAAATGGGGATAATAATAATAATAATAATAATGATGGTAATTGTTGAGCGCTTACTATGTGCAAAGCACTGTTCTAAGCGCTGAAGCCTGTGAGCCCCAAGGGGGACAACCGTATCATCTTGTATCTCCCCCAGGGTTTAGAACAGTGCTGGGCACACAGTCAGTGCTTAACAAATACCACCATTATTATCATTATTCTCTGGGCCTCAGTGACCTCATCTGTCAAATGGGGATGAGGGCTGTGAGCCCCACGGGGGACAACCTGATGACCCTGTATCTATCCCAGCGCTTAGACCAGTGCTCAGCCCCTAGTCGGTGCTTGAACAAGGCGATGATGAGGATGAAGCAGCGTGGCTCAGTGGAAAGAGCCCAGGCATGGGAGTCAGAGGTCATGGGTTCTAATCCCGGCTCCGCCACTTAACAGCTGTGTGACTTTGGGCAAGTCACTTCATTTCTCTGTGCCTCAGTTACCTCTTCTGTCAAAGGGGGAGGAAGACCGTGGGCCCCCCGTGGGATAACCTGATCATCTTGCATCCTCCCCAGCGCTTAGAACAGTGCTTTGCACATAGTAAGCGCTAAACAAATGCCATCATCTCTCATCATCAAATCCGGGCTCCGCCAGTTGTCGGCTGTGTGACTTTGGGCAAGTCACTTCACTTCTCTGGGCCTCAGTTCCCTCATCTGTCAAATGGGGATGAAGCCTGTGAGCCCCCCGTGGTACAACCTGATCACCTTGTATTCCCCCGTCATCATCTCTCATTATCAAATCCTTGTTGGCTGTGTGACTTTGGGCAAGTCACTTTTCTGGGCCTCAGTTCCCTCATCTGTAAAATGGGGATGAAGCCTGTGAGCCCCCTGTGGGACAACCTGATCACCTTGTAACTTCCCCAGCGCTTAGAACGGTGCCTTGCACATAGTAAGCGCTTAATAAATGCCATCATTATTATTATTATTATTGGCTGTGTGACTTTGGGCCAGTCACTTCACTTCTCTGGGCCTCAGTTACCTCTTCTGTCAAATGGGGATGAAGATTGTGAACCCCATGGGGGACAACCTGATCACCTTGTAAGCTCCCCAGTGCTTAGAACAGTGCTTTGCACATAGTAAGTGCTCAATAAATATGACTGAATGAATAGTAAGCCCTTAATAAATGCCATTATTATTATTATTAAATCCCCCCAGCGCTTAGAACAGTGCCTTGCACATATAGTAAGCGCTTAATAAATGCCATCATTATTATTGTTAAATCCCCCCAGCGCTTAGAACAGTGCTTTGCACATGGTATGCACTTAATAAATGCCATCGTTATTATTATTATTATTAAATCCCGCCAGTGTCTAGAACAGTGCTTGGCACATAGTAAGCGCTTAGTAAATGCCATTCTTATTATTATTAAATCCCCCCAGAGCTTAGAACAGTGCTTTGCACACAGTAAGTGCTAAATAAATGCTATTATTATTATTATTATTATTATGAAATGCCCCCAGCGCTTAGAACAGTGCTTGGCACATAGTAAGCACTTAACAAATGCCATCATTATTATTATTATTAAATCCCTCCAGCGCTTAGAACAGTGCTTGGCACATAGTAAGAGCTTAATAAATGACATTATTATTATTAAATCCCCCCAGCGCTTAGAACAGTGCTTTCCACATAGTAAGCACTTAATAAATGCCATCATTATTATTATTATTAAATCCCCCCAGCGCTTAGAACAGGGCTGTGCACATAGTAAGCGCTTAATAAATGCCATCATATTAATACTATTATTAAATGCCCTCAGCACTTAGAATGGTGCTTGGCACCTAGTAAGCACTTACTAAATGTCATCATCATTATTATTATTATTACTACTAAATCACCCCAGTGCTTAGAACAGTGCTTGGCACCTAGTATGTGCTTAACAAATGCCATCATTATGATTATTATTAAATCCCCCCAGCATCTGGAACGGTGCTTTGCATCTAGTAAGCACTTAATAAATGCCATCACTATTATTATTATTATTATTAAATCCCCTCTGTGCTTAGAAAGGTGCTTGGCACCTAGTAAGCGCTTAATAAATGCCATCATCATTAGTAAGCGCTTAATAAAAGCCATCACTATTATTGTTATTAAATCCCCTCAGCGCTTAGCACCTAGTAAGCGCTTAATAAAAGCCATCACTATTATTATTGTGATTAAATCCCCTCAGTGCTTAGAACAGTGCTTGGCACCTAGTAATCGCTTAATAAATGCCATCATTATTATTACTATTATTAAATCCCCTCAGTACTTAGAACGGTGCTTTGCCCCTAGTAAGCGCTTAATAAATGCCATCATCATTATTATTATGATGATGATTAAATCCCCTCAGCGCTTAGAACAGTGCTTTGCCCCTAGTAAGCGCTTAATAAATGCCATCATCATCATTATTATGATTATTATTAAATCCCCTCAGCGCTTAGGACAGTGCTATGGCCCTAGTAAGCGCTTAATAAATGCCATCACTATTATTATTGTTATTAAATCCCCTCAGCGCTTAGAACGGTGCTTTGCCCATAGTAAGCTCTTAATAAATGCCATCGTTATTATTATGATTATTATTAAATCCCCTCAGCGCTTAGAACAGTGCTTTGCTCCTAGTAAGCGCTTAATAAATGCTATCACTATTATTATTGTTATTAAATCCCCTCAGTGCTTAGAACAGTGCTTTGCTCCTAGTAAGCGCTTAATAAATGCTATCACTATTATTATTGTTATTAAATCCCCTCAGTGCTTAGAACAGTGCTTTGCCCCAGTAAGCGCTTAATAAATGCCATCATCATCATTATTATGATTATTATTAAATCCCCTCAGCGCTTAGGACGGTGCTATGCCCCTAGTAAGAGCTTAATAAATGCCATGACTATTATTATTGTTATTAAATCCCCTCAGCGCTTAGAACGGTGCTTTGCCCCTAGTAAGCTCTTAATAAATGCCATCGTCATTATTATGATTATTATTAAATCCCCTCACTGCTTAGAACAGTGCTTTGCTCCTAGTAAGCGCTTAATAAATGCTATCACTATTACTATTGTTATTAAATCCCCTCAGCGCTTAGAACAGTGCTTGGCACCTAGGAAGCGCTTAATAAATGCTATCACTATTATTATTGTTATTAAATCCCCTCAGCGCTTAGAACAGTGCTTTGCCCCAGTAAGCGCTTAATAAATGCCATCATCATCATTATTATGATTATTATTAAATCCCCTCAGTGCTTAGGACGGTGCTATGCCCCTAGTAAGAGCTTAATAAATGCCATCACTATTATTATTGTTATTAAATCCCCTCAGCGCTTAGAACGGTGCTTTGCCCATAGTAAGCTCTTAATAAATGCCATCGTCATTATTATGATTATTATTAAATCCCCTCACTGCTTAGAACAGTGCTTTGCTCCTAGTAAGCGCTTAATAAATGCTATCACTATTACTATTGTTATTAAATCCCCTCAGCGCTTAGAACAGTGCTTGGCACCTAGTAAGCGCTTAATAAATGCTATCACTATTATTATTGTTATTAAATCCCCTCAGTGCTTAGAACAGTGCTTTGCCCCACTAAGCGCTTAATAAATGCCATCATCATCATTATTATGATTATTATTAAATCCCCTCAGCGCTTAGGACAGTGCTATGCCCCTAGTAAGAGCTTAATAAATGCCATCACTATTATTATTGTTATTAAATCCCCTCAGCGCTTAGAACGGTGCTTTGCCCCTAGTAAGCTCTTAATAAATGCCATCGTCATTATTATGATTATTATTAAATCCCCTCACTGCTTAGAACAGTGCTTTGCTCCTAGTAAGCGCTTAATAAATGCTACCACTATTACTATTGTTATTAAATCCCCTCAGCGCTTAGAACAGTGCTTGGCACCTAGTAAGCGCTTAATAAATGCTATCACTATTACTATTGTTACTAAATCCCCTCAGCGCTTAGAACAGTGCTTTGCCCCACTAAGCACTTAATAAATGCCATCATCATCATTATTATGATTATTATTAAATCCCCTCAGCGCTTAGGACAGTGCTATGCCCCTAGTAAGAGCTTAATAAATGCCATCACTATTATTATTGTTATTAAATCCCCTCAGCGCTTAGAACGGTGCTTTGCCCCTAGTAAGCTCTTAATAAATGCCATCGTCATTATTATGATTATTATTAAATCCCCTCACTGCTTAGAACAGTGCTTTGCTCCTAGTAAGCGCTTAATAAATGCTATCACTATTACTATTGTTATTAAATCCCCTCAGCGCTTAGAACAGTGCTTGGCACCTAGTAAGCGCTTAATAAATGCTATCACTATTATTATTGTTATTAAATCCCCTCAGCGCTTAGAACAGTGCTTGGCCCCTAGAAAGCGCTTAATAAATGCCATCATCATTATTATTATGATTATTATTAAATCCCCTCAGCGCTTAGGACAGTGCTATGCCCCTAGTAAGAGCTTAATAAATGCCATCACTATTATTATTGTTATTAAATCCCCTCAGCGCTTAGAACGGTGCTTTGCCCCTAGTAAGCTCTTAATAAATGCCATCGTCATTATTATGACTATTATTAAATCCCCTCACTGCTTAGAACAGTGCTTTGCTCCTAGTAAGCGCTTAATAAATGTTATCACTATTACTATTGTTATTAAATCCCCTCAGCGCTTAGAACAGTGCTTGGCACCTAGTAAGCGCTTAATAAATGCTATCACTATTACTATTGTTATTAAATCCCCTCAGCGCTTAGAACAGTGCTTGGCCCCTAGAAAGCGCTTAATAAATGCCATCATCATTATTATTATGATTATTATTAAATCCCCTCAGCGCTTAGGACAGTGCTATGCCCCTAGTAAGAGCTTAATAAATGCCATCACTATTATTATTGTTATTAAATCCCCTCAGCGCTTAGAACGGTGCTTTGCCCCTAGTAAGCTCTTAATAAATGCCATCATCATTATTATTATGATTATTATTAAATCCCCTTAGCGCTTAGAACAGTGCTTTGTCCCTAGTAAGCGCTTAATAAACGCCATCACTGTTATTATTGTTATTGAATCCCCTCAGCGCTTAGAACAGTGCCTGGCACCTAGTAATCGCTTAATAAATGCCATCATTATTATTACTATTATTAAATCCCCCCAGCACTTAGAACAGTGCTTTGCCCCTAGTAAGCGCTTAATAAATGCCATCATTATTAGTATTATGATTATTATTAAATCCCCTCAGCGCTTAGAACAGTGCTTGGCACCTAGTAAGCGCTTAGTAAATTCCATCATTATTATTATTATGATTATTAAATCCCCTCAGCGCTTCGAACAGTGCTTTGCTCCTAGTAAGCGCTTAATAAATGCTATCACTATTACTATTGTTATTAAATCCCCTCAGTGCTTAGAACAGTGCTTGGCACCTAGTAAGCGCTTAATAAATGCCATCATCATTATTATTATGATTATTATTAAATCCCCTCAGCGCTTAGAACAGTGCTTGGCCCCTAGTAAGCGCTTAATATGTGCCATCATTATTATTATTATGATTATTATTAAATCCCCTCAGCGCTTAGAACAGTGCTTGGCCCCTAGTAAGCGCTTAATAAAAGCCATCACTATTATTATTGTTAATAAATCCCCTCAGCGCTTAGAACGGTGCTTTGCCCCTAGTAAGCGCTTAATAAATGCTATCATCATTATTATGATGATGATTATTAAATCCCCTCAGCGCTTAGAACAGTGCTTGGCCCCTAGTAAGCGCTTAATAAATGCCATCATTATTATTATTGTGATTATTATTAAATCCCCTCAGCGCTTAGGACAATGGTTGGCCCCTAGTAAGCGCTTAATAAATGCCATCATTATCATTATTATGATTATTATTAAATCCCCTCAGCGCTTAGAACAGTGCTATGCCCCTAGTAAGCGCTCAATAAAAGCCATCCCTATTATTATTGCTGTTAAATCCCCTCAGCGCTTAGAACAGTGCTTGGCCCCTAGTAAGCGCTTAATAAATTCCATCATTATTATTATGATGATTATTAAATCCCCTCAGCGCTTAGAACAGTGCTTTGCCCCCAATAAGCGCTTACTAAATGCCATCGTTATGATGATGATGATAAATAATAATCAATCCCGTCAGCGCTTACCAGATGCGCTGACTACGACGACGACGACGACGTCGCTGCGGCTGTCGGTAGGCCGGCGGCCCTGGGTGTCTCCTCAGCCGGCCCCCCCCCCCCCCCACCGGCCGGTCCGATCCGGTCCGATCCGGTCCGAACCGGTCCGATCCGGCTGGTGGCCGCGCGGGGAGCGGACGGCGCCGCTCCCGCCCCCGGGGGTCCGCGCGCCCCCCGTCTCCTCCCGCGCGCACGCGCGCTCAGCCCGCCCTCCGACCCGCCGCCGCCGCCGCCGCCGCCGCCGCAGCCCCACCGCCCCACGACGCGCGCGCTCACGTCACGGGGCTGCGGAGACACAAGAGCCGAGGAGGGCGCATGCGCGCCGGGCTCTGTTTCCCCCCCCCCCCGGAAAGCCTGCCTGCCCGGGAGGGGGTCATTCATTCATTCATTCATTCAACCGTATTTAATCAATCAATCGTATTTATTGAGCGCTTACTGTGTGCAGAGCACTGTACTAAGCGCTTGGGAACTACAAGTTGGCAACATATAGAGACGGTCCCTACCCAACAGTGGGCTCACAGTCTAGAAGTGGGCTCAATTTAATAATAATAATGATGGCTGCAGGGTTCGAGTACCCAAGGTGGTGACCCAGATGGGAGAAATAATAATGATGGCATTTACTAAGCGCTTACTTACCCCTTCCTTCTTCTCCCCCCTTCCTTCCTCTCCTCCTCGTCCCCTTCTGCATCCCCCCATCTAACCTCCTTCCCTTCCCCACAGCACCTGTATATATGTATATATGTCTGTACATATTTATTACTCTATTTTACTTGTACATATCTATTGTATTTATTTTATTTTGTTAGCATGTTTGGTTTTGTTCTCTGTCTCCCTCTTTTAGACTGTGAGCCCACTGTTGGGTAGGGACTGTCTCTATGTGTTGCCAACTTGTACTTCCCAATCACTTAGTACAGTGCTCTGCACACAGGAAGCGCTCAACAAATAAGATTGATTGATTACTATGTGCAAAGCACTGTTCTAAGCGCTGGGGAGGTTACAAGGGGATCAGGTTGTCCCACGGGGGGCTCACAGGCCTCATCCCCATTTTACAGATGAGGGAACTGAGGCCCACAGAAGTGGTGACTCGCCCAAAGTCACACAGCTGACCGTTGGAGGAGGCGGGATTTGAATCCATGACCTCTGACTCCAAAGCCCGGGCTCTTTCCACTGAGCCACGCTGCTTTACTGTGTGCACAGCACTGTACTTCACTGAGGCACTTAACTTCTCTGTGCCTCCGTTTACCTCATCTGTAAAATGGGGATTAAGTCTGTGAGCCCCACGTGGGACAACTTGATTACCTTGTTTCCACCCCAGCGCTTAGAACAGTGCTTTGCACAGAGTAAGCGCTTAATAAATGCCATCATTATTTATTATTTATTTATTACTAAGCGCTTGGGGAGTTCAAGCTGGCAACCGATAGAGACGGTCCCTACCCAACTGCGGGCTCAGGTTCATTCATTCATTCAATCGTATTTATTGAGCGCTCACTGTGTGTAGAGCACTGTACTAAGCTCTTGGGAAGTCCAAGTTGGCAACAGATACAGACGGTCCCTACCCAACAGTGGGCTCACAGTCTAGAAGGGGGAGACAGACAACAAAACAAAACATATTAACCAAATAAAATAAATAGAATAGTAAATATGTACAAGTAAAATAGAGTAAAAAGGCTCACGGGGCTGTGCCCACCCCCCGCCACAACAGCACCTGTATATATGTATATATGCTTGTACATACTTATTACTCTACTTATTTATTTATTTTACTTGTTTTGTTCTGTCTCCCCCTTTTAGACTGTGAGCCCGCTGGTGGGTAGGGACTGTCTCTATATGTTGCCAACTTGTACTTCCCAAGCGCTTAGCACAGTGCCCTGCACACAGTAAGCGCTCAATAAATATGATTGATTGATTGATTGACTGATTGATTGAAACAGAATAAGCCTATGGGGGGCGGAGGAAGGGAAGAGCGAGCGTCGGGAGGCGCGCATGCGCGCGGGCCTCTGCCCTCCCCCCCGCAACGAAGGGGGGGAGAAAAGTGAGCGTCGGGAGGTGCGCATGCGCGCGGGGCTCTGGCAACCCACGAAGGGAAGAAAGTCTATGGGGGGGGGGAAGCGAGCATTGGGAGGTGCGCATGCGCGTGAGGCTCTGTTTTTTTTCCCCCCCCCACCCCACTAAGGGAAGGAAGCCTATGGGGGGAGAGAAGAGCGAGCGTCGGGATGTGCGCATGCCTCGCCCCCCCCCACGAAGGGAAGAAAGCCTATGGGGGGGGGGGAAGCGAGCGTTGGGAAGTGCGCATGCGCGCGGAGCTCTTCCCACCCCCGATTCAACGTAGAAGAAAAAGCCAATCGGGGGCGCGGGGAGATGCGCATGCGCGCGGGGAGATGCGCATGCGCGCGGGGCTCTGCGCGCCCCCCCCCCCCCCCCCCCCCCCGCCACGAAGGGAAGAAAGCCTAAACTCCGCCAAGCGGCAGAGCTGGGATTTGAACCCATGACCTCTGACTCCAAAGCCCAGGCTCTTTTCCACTGAGCCACGCTGCTTCTCTAGTAAGCGCTTAATAAATACCAACATTATTATTATTAAAAGTAGCATTTAGAAAATTGTATTAGCCAAATAGCCAAAGCGGTAGGAAGCTTTCTAAAACACTCTCTTTTTAAGGTTTTCTTCAGTTGGGGTTTCTTTTCTGTCTGATTGCCTTGATGGTAATAATAATAATAATAATAAAGGGTAGTTACGACTTGACACCTGTCCACGTTTTGTTGTCTGTCTCCCCCTTCTAGACTGTGAGCCCATTGTTTGGGTAGGGACCGTCTGTAGATGTTGCCGACTTGTACTTCCCAAGCGCTTAGTACAGTGCCCTGCACACAGTAAGCGCTCAATATATACAATTGAATGAATGAATAAGCGGGGAGAGAAGAGCGAGCGTCGGGATGTGCGCGAGAGGCTCTGCTCCTCCGCCCCAACGAAGGGAAGAAAGCCTATGGGGCGGGGGGGGGGGGGAGAGCGAGCGTCGGCAGGCGCGCATGCGTACGGGGCTCTGCCCCTCCGCCTCGAGAGAAAGCCTATAGGGGGCGGAGGGAGGAGCGAGCGGGGGGAGTGTGCGCATGCGCGCGAGGCTCTGCCCTCCCCCGCCCCCCCCAACGAAGGGAAGAAAGCCTATGGGGGGGGGGAAGAGCGAGCGTCGGCAGGCGCGCATGCGTGCGGGGCTCTGCCCCTCTGCCTCAACGAGAGAAAGCCTATAGGGGGCGGAGGGAGGAGCGAGCGGAGGGATGTGCGCATGCGCACGAGGATCTGCCCCACCCCCCCCAAGAATGGAAGAAAGCCTATGGGGGGGGAAGAGCGAGCGTCGGGAGGTGCGCATGCGCTCTGGGCTCTGCAGCCCAACTCCAATCAATCAATCAATCGTATTTATTGAGCGCTTACTGTGTGCAGAGCACTGTACTAAGCGCTTGGGAAGCCCAAGTTGGTAACATATAGCGACGGTCCCTACCCAACAGTGGGCTCACAGTCTAGAAGGGGGAGACAGAGAACAAAACAAAACATATTAATAAAATAAATAAATAGAATATTTACAAGTAAAATAAATAAATAGAGTAATAAATACGTACAAACATATATACAGGTGCTGTGGGGAAGGGAAGGAGGTAAGGTGGGGGGGATGGAGGGGGAGGAGGGGGAGAGGAAAAGCGCTTACTATGTGCAAAGCACTGTTCTAAGCGCTGGGGAGGTTACAAGGTGATCAGGTTGTCCCACGGGGGGCTCACAGTCTACATCCCCATTTTACAGATGAGGTAACTGAGGCACAGAGAAGTTAAGTGACTTGCCCAAAGTCACACAGCTGACAATTGGCAGAGCTGGGATTTGAACCCATGACCCCTGACTCCAAAGCCAGGGCTCTTTCCACTGAGCCACGCCGCTTCTCCCACATGGGTGCTGTGAGGTTGGCGGTAGGACATATATCAATCAATCAATCAATCAATCAATCAATCGTATTGAGCGCTTACTGTGTGCAGAGCACTGCCCAAAGGTCACAGACCCAAGTGCAGAGATGACACGGAAGGGAGAAAAAGCCGGGAAAAGGAGGGCGCAGTCAAGGAAAGCCTCTCGGAGGGGCGATGACCTTAATAATCATCATCATCATCAATCGTATTTATTGAGCACTTCCTATGTGCAGAGCACTGTACTAAGCGCCTGGGAAGTACAAATTGGCAACATATAGAGACAGTCCCTACCCAACAGTGGGCTCACAGTCTGAAAGGGGGAGACAGAGAACAAAACCAAACATACTAACAAAATAAAATAAATAGGATAGATATGTACAAGTAAAATAAATAAATAAATAAATAAATAGAGTAATAAATATGTACAAACATATATACATATATCCAGGTGCTGTGGGGAAGGGAAGGAGGTAAGATGGGGGGGATGGAGAGGGGGACGAGGGGGAGAGTGGTGGTCTGGCCTATATGGTGGGAGAAGGAGTTCCGTGCTAAAGGATACTGACTGGAGTAGAGAAGCTTCACGAAAGGGAGAGTCAGTGAGGGGAAATGAAGGCTTAGTCAGGGAAGGCTTCTTGGAGGAGATAGGATTTTAGGAGGGCTTTGAGGGTGAGGAGAATGATGGGCTGTTGGATGTTAACGGGGAGGGGTTTCCAAGTGAAAGGGAGAAAGCGGGCAAGGTGACGGTGGTGAGATAGATAGCTCACCTCCTCCAGGAGGCCTTCCCAGACTGAGCCCCTTCCTTCCTCTCCCCCTTGTCCCCCCCTCCACCCCTCCATCTTACCTCCTTCCCTTCCCCACAGCACCTGTATATATGTTTGTACATATTTGTTACTCTATTTATTTATTTTACTTGTACATATCTATTCTATTTATTTTATTTTGTTAGTATGTTTGGTTTTGTTCTCTGTCTCCCCCTTTTAGACTGTGAGCCCACTGTTGGGGAGGGACTGTCTCTGGGTGTTGCCAACTTGTACTTCCCAAGCGCTTAGTACAGTGCTCTGCACACAGTAAGCACTCAATAAATATGATTAATGATGATGATGATAGATGATATTGAGGTGAGTTGGAGGTATGGAGAGTAGGTTGGCAGTAGAGACATAAAGTGTGCAGGCTGTGCTCTACTCCCCTCCCCGCCCCACAGCACTTGTTCAAATATGTACATATTTATTATTCTATTTATTTTATTAATGATGTGTATATATCTATAATTCTATTTATCCATATTGATGCCGTTGATGCCTGTCTACTTGTTTTGTTTTGCTGTCTCCCCCCCCTTCTAGACTGTGAGCCCACTGTTGGGTAGGGATTTGTCTCTGTCACCGAATTGTACTTTCCAAGCGCTTAGTACAGTGCTCTGCGCACAATAAGCATTTAATAACTATGATTGAATGAATGAATGAATGAAAGTGCTTGATATGATTGAATGAATGAAATAATAATAATAATAACAATGACAATAATTCATTCATTCAATCGTATTTATTGAGCACTTACTTTGTGCAGAGCACTGTACTAAGCACTTGGGAAGTACAAGTTGGCAACATATAGAGACGGTCCCTTCCCAACAATGGGCTCACAGTCTAGAAAGGGGAGACAGACAACAAAACAAAATATGTGGACAGGTGTCAAGTCGTCAGAACAAATAGAATTAAAGCTAAATGCACATCATTAACAAAATTAATAGAATAGTAAATATATACAAGTAAATAAATAGAGTAATAAATCTGTACAAACATATATACATATATACAGGTGCTGTGGGGAGGGGAAGGAGGTAAAGGAGGAGGGGGAGAAGAAAGAGGGGGGTCAGTCTGGGAAGGCCTCCTGGAGGAGGTGAGCTCTCAGTAGGGCTTTGAAGGGAGGAAGAGAGCTAGCTTGGCGGATTTTTGGAGGGAGGGCATTCCAGGCCATGGGGAGGACGTGGGTCGGGGGTCGACGGCGGGACGACGGCGGGACAGGCGAGAACGAGGCACGGTGAGGAGATTAGCGGCAGAGGAGCGGAGGGTGCGGGCTGGGCTGGAGAAGGAGAGAAGGGAGGTGAGGTAGGAGGGGGCGAGGGGATGGACAGCCTTGAAGCCCAGGGTGAGGAGTTTTTGCTTGATGCGTAGGTTGATGCGTAGGTTGATGGCATAATGGTATTTGTTAAGCACTTACTATGTGCCAGGCACTGTACTAAGTGCTGGGGTGGATACAAGCAAAGGTAAAGATCAGCAAGGTAAAGTCTTAGGGGGAGAGAACAGATTGAGGGCTGAAAACCCAATAAGACGGAGTTTCTGTTGGATGCAGAAGTGGCTGGGCAACCACTGGTGGTTTTGGCGGGAGTGGAGAGACAAGGACTGAACTTGTTTTTAGGAAAATGATCCAAGCTGCGGAGTGAGCTAAGGACTGGAGTGGGGAGAGGCCGGAGGCCAGCAAGGAGGCTGATTGCAGTAGTCAAGGAAAGATATGATAAGGGATTGGATCAGCACAGTACCAGCTTGGGTAGAGAGAAAAGGGTGGATTCTAGAGAAGTCGTGAAGATAGACCGGTCTGGGTTTAGTGACGTGGATTATGATATGTACAGATTTATTACTCTATTTATTTAATTTTACTTGTACATATTTACTATTCTATTTACTTTGTTGAAGACGATAATAATAATAATAATGATGGCATTTGTTAAGCGCTCACTATATGCCAAGCACTGTTCTAAGCACTGGGATAGATACAAGGTGAACAGGTTGTCCCACGTGGGGCTCACAGTCTTCACCTGCATTTTACAGATGAGGTAACTGAGGCACAGAGAAGTCAAGTGACTTGCCCAAAGTCACACAGCAGACATGTGGCGGAGTCGGAATTCAAACCCACGACCTCGGACTCCAAAGCCCGTGCTCTTTCCACTGAGCCACGCTGCTTCTCTAGATGATGTGCATCTAGCTATATTTCTATTTATTCTGATGACTTGACACCTGTCCACATGTTTTGTTTTGTTGTCTGTCTCCCCCTCCTAGACTGTGAGCCCGTTGTTGGGTAGGGACCGTCTCTACATGTTGCCAACTTGTACTTCCCAAGCACTTAGTACAGTGCTCTGCACACAGTAAGCGCTCAATAAATACGATTGAATTAATAGTAAGTGCTCAATAAATACGATTGAATGAATGAATGAATTTGTGGGTTGAATGAGAGGTGACTCGATAGTGCCAAGATTACGGGCTTATAATAATAATAATAATGACATTTATTAAGTGCTTACTATGTGCAAAGCACTGTTCTAAGCTCTGGGGAGGTTACAAGGAGATCAGGTTGTCCCACGGGGGGCTCACAGTCTTCATCCTCATTTTATAGATGAGGTCACTGAGGCATAGAGAAGTTGAGTGACTTGCCCAAAGTCACACAGCTGACAATTGGCGGAGCTGGGATTCGAACCCATGACCCCTGACTCCAAAGCCTGTGCTCTTTCCACTGAGCCACGCTGCTTCTCACGCTGCTTATCATCATCAATCGTATTTACTGAGCGCTTACTGTGTGCAGAGCACTGTACTAAGCGCTTAATAATAATAATGATGACATTTATTAAGCACTTACTGTGTGCAAAGCACTGTTCTAAGCACTGGGGAAGTTACAAGGTGATCAGATTGTCCCTTAGGGGGCTCACAGTCTTAATCCCCATTTTACAGATGAGGTAACTGAGGCAAAGAGAAGTGACTTGCCCAAAGTCACACAGCTGACAATTGGCAGAGCCGGGATTTGAACCCATGACCTCTGACTCCAAAGCCCGGGCTCTTTCCACTGAGCGACGCTGCTTTTTATGGGACAAAAAAGGTGGGGCCCCTGCCTACAGTGATGGGAAAGTCAAGGTGGGATGATGAGGCATTCTGTTAGGGACATTTCGAGTTCAAGGTGCTTAGTAGGACATCCCAGTAGAGATGTCCTGAAGGCAGGAGGGAATTTGAGATTGCGGAAAAGGAGAGAGATCAGGGCTGGAGATGGAAATTTGGGAATCGTCCTCCTAGGGATGGTAATTGATGCCAAGGGAAGGAGATCTCCAAGGGAAAGGGTGTAGATGGAGAAGTGAAGGGGACCCAGAGTTTGAGCCTTGAGGGACCCCCCCAGGGGTAGACAGTGGGAGGCAGAGGGATTGTCTCCAACAGCACCGAGATTATAGAATCCATTCGATGGTTTATTGCTTGAGAAAAAGGAACGTGTGACTTGCTTCTGTTGTACTGCCCCTAGTTCAGTTTTTTGTTGTTTTTTTAAATAATAATAATGATTGCATTTGTTAAGCGCTTACTATGTGCAAAGCACTGTTCTAAGTGCTGGGGGGGATACAATGGGATCAAGTTGTCCCACGTGGGGCAACTTGCTTTGCATGTGACTTGCTTCTGTTGTACTGCCCCTAGTTCAGTTTTTTGTTGCTTTTTTTAATAATAATAATGATTGCATTTGTTAAGCGCTTACTATGTGCAAAGCACTGTTCTAAGCGCTGGGGGGGATACAATGGGATCAAGTTGTCCCACGTGGGGCAACTTGCATTGCATGTGACTTGCTTCTGTTGTACTGCCCCTTGTTCAGTTTTTTGTTGTTTTTTTTTAATAATAATAATGATTGCATTTGTTAAGCGCTTACTATGTGCAAAGCTCTGTTCTAAGCGCTGGGGGGATACAATGGGATCAAGTTGTCCCACGTGGGGCTCACAGCCTTAATCCTCATTTTACAGATGAGGGAACGGAGGCTCAGAGAGGTTAAGTGACTTGCCCCAGGTCACACAGCAGCTAGAATTCGAACCCGTGACCTCTGACTCCAAAGCCCGGGCTCTTTCCACTGAGCCACGCTGCTTCTCAACTCTCAGTAGGCACTCAATAAATTCCCCTGGTAAAATGACAGGAACTTAGGAAGGCTTGAAGTTTTGAAAAGAAAAATACCCACCATCTTTGGTTGGTCCCCCCAGTCTCATCCTTTTAATAACATAATAATAATAATAATAATAATAATGGTATTTATTAAGCATTTGCTTTGTGCCAAGTACTATTCTAAGCGCCGGGGTAGATACAAGGTAATCGGGTTGTCCCACTGGGGCTCACAGTCTTATTCCCCATTTTACAGATGAGGTAACTGAGGCACGGAGAGGTGAAGTGGCTTGCCCAAGGTTACGTAGCAGACAACTGGCAGAGTCTGGATTAGAACCCGGGTCCTCTAACTCCCAAGTCGAGGCTCTTGCCACTAAGCCACAGATTTTGCTCATGATGTGCATATAGCTTTAATTCTATTTGTTCTGACGATTTTGACACACGCCTGTCTTACATGTTTTATTTTGTTTTCTGTCTTCCCCTTCTAGACTGTAAGCCCGTTGTTGGGTAGAGACCGTCTCTATATGTTGCCGAGTTGTACTTCCCAATCGCTTAGTACAGCGCTGTGCACAGTAAGCGCTCAATAAATACGATTGAATGAATGAATGAATTAATCTCCTCCTTTTTAAATTGATTACCAATCAATCAATCAATCGTATTTATTGAGTGCTTACTGTGTGCAGAGCACTGTACTAAGCGCTTACCACTAGCAGCACTCAAGAATTCTGGACTTTGCTGAGAAAACCCAAACTAACTGTTATTTAAATGAATGACTATCAAATACTAAAAATATAGGCCAGTTCATTCATTCACTCATTCATTCATTCAATTGTGTATTTACTTTGTAGGAGTAACTAGTGTTTGTATTTCTGTCCATCCTCATCACATTTATTTCGCTTGGGAACAACTATCCTCATTAATTGAGGTGCAAAGTATCAGATGTCTCATAAGGGGGTCATAAGGACATGCAAAATGTTCCTTTGTAGGAATTCACAGAGCCTTCAAAGTTGTTGGGTAAAAATATGTACTATGGACGTGAAGATGTCTCGTGCCGTAATCAATCAATCGGTCTTATTTATTGAGCGCTTGCTATGTGCAGAGCACTGTATTAAGTGCTTGGGAGAGTACAATTTATCAGTACTGGACAGGAGATGAACCATCTGAAAATCAGAGTGTTCAAGTATAAAACCAAATGAATGGCCACTCTATAATAATAATAATAATATAGTAATACTATAATAATAACAATAATAGAGAAGCAGCATGGCTTAGTGGAAAGAGCCTGCGCTTGGGAGTCAGAGGTCATGGGTTCTAATCCCACCTCTGCCACTTGTCAGCTGGGTGACCTTGGGCAAGTCACTTCACTTCTCTGTGCCTCAGTTCCCTCATCTGTAAAATGGGGATTAAGATTGCGAGCTCCACGTGGGACAACCTGAGAAACTTGTATCTCCCCCACCGCTTAGAACAGTGCTTGGCACATAGTAAGTGCTTAACAGATACCATCATTATTGTTAGCATTATTATTAATAGTGGTATTTGTTACCATCATTATGGTTAGCATTATTATTAATAGTGGTATTTGTTAAGCACTTCCTATGTGCCAAGCACTGCATTTAGCGCTAGGATAGATATATGTCTGCAGACTTTAAAATGTCATTCCTTTAAATTTTAAAAAAAGAGGGCATGAGAGCCCTTGCCTTTAAAATATAAGCTAAGATTTGCTAAATGGTATACCAAAAAAAGGATGACACCTAGAAGACCAGGGATTGCTTTTTCTGCGAAAGTTACATTGCCCATTGCATTTTCATTTATGAAGTATCCTAGCCTCTCATTGTCATTTCCTGGGCATCTGCATAGGTAGAAGGTTTTCCTTTTTAACTCTACTGCATATCTGTGAAATTAATTTCCCCCCGCCCGGGAGCCAGTGTTCACTGTATATTTTCTATAATTGTGTTTCTTTTCAGTTTACCATGTCATTTAATGGTAGTTGTGAGCTACCCTCTCAGTTAATCATCTTTCCAGTTTTTTGCCCTCTGTAAACTTAATTATTGAAGAATATATTTAATTTGTGTGTGCTGTGCTCTGCAGAAAACACCTAATAAATGCTGTGATTGGCAGTTACAAATAAGCATTACAAGTATAAATCCTAGTGGGCACTATTTGGATTTCTATCCGTTTGAAAATCAAATTTGCTCCTCTCCCACTTGTCCTAATTTCTGAGAGAATTTGAAAAACTACCAGTCGATACTATAGCACAGGCCTGGGAGTCGGAAGGTCATGGGTTCTAATCCTGACTCTCCCACTTGTCTGCTGTGTGACCTTGGGCAAATCACTTAACTTGTCTGTGCCTTTGTTACCTCTCTGTAAAATGGAGATCGAGACTGAGCTTCACAGGGGACAGGAACTGAGTCCAGCCTGATTTGTTTGTATCCACCCTAGCGCTTAGTACAGTGCCTGGCACATAATATGCAATATTTATTGTCATTATTGTAGGAAATAATTGAAGCATCAAAGTCTTTGCCAAAGTGTAAACATTTTCCAACACTTGATACTGTAAAACAGGTCATTACTTTCCTATTGCATGGTAATTGCAATTTGCGATTTGGTAATTTCTGCCTGACACTCCATATACTCCTTCCCTCTGCTACTTCCCAAGCGCTTAGTACAGTGCTCTGCACACAGTAAGCGCTCAATAAATATGATTGATGATGATGATGATGATGGCAGAGGACAGGTTCACTCGAACAATAAAAGTTGAGTTAAATTTAGACTTACCTCCGTGGCAGGCAACAGTGAATTCGCTTTTTCATCTTAGAGGCAACTTTTGAAACTCATCAGATACCTTACCCAACTCATGGAGAATATTGGCCGTTCTGCTGTTTGCTTTGCTATTAATTTCCAAATTCGTAAGGCTATTTTATACAATTCATTCATTTTACATAGTTTATCAGCCATTTCCCCATTTCAGTAACAGTTAAACATTTCCAATGAATGCCCATCGGAGAACCCCTTTGAAATACAAGAGCTGCAGCAGAGGTTGCTAGGCAGGTTTTCCGGCAATTGTTCGCCTCATATAATAATCTTTGTCCAGGTTTCCTTTCATTCATAGTATTTAGTCTCCATTTTCATTGATTCAATAACTCTTTTGCATCCTGATATATTTACTCTAGCTCATTATTTTGGTTTCTATATTTGTCCCTTTTCTTGCATTGTATTGTATTTCTAGGAATTTTACCAATGATAGAACACTTAGTTAATTGTTTCAAGACTTGACAGGTTGTTGGTGGGCCTCATTAACTGTTAAATAGTATAGTTCAGTGGACTCTCTTTTTCTCTGTCTTTTATTTCTGGTCTCTTACTAATCAATTACCTGCTATTCTGTACCTCTTGACGTCTCTCATTTATTAATTATTCTCTTTCATAAAGATTTGGTTCTGTTTTTTTCTGTTTAACTAAAAAAAAAGAAACGCAACTACCCTTCTTTCATTTTTAATTGAGCAGTCTGAATGACTGCGCCTTTTTCTATACTTTAGAACTTAATTTTTTTAAAAGTACTATAATGATCATTTTTACAAACGCAGCCTATAACAGCGGTTAGAGTTCCCTTTGGTTTTTGGATTATTTTAAATTACTGCAAGCAGGACTCTTGAGTAGCCAAAAGGTGGTGATACACACTCATTTATATGTAATTTGGAGTTTATCTTCACAACTAGGGCATTTTTACTCAACAACAGCTTAGATTCAGGAAAGAAGCTGCTTTCTGAAAATGAGAAGGTATTAACTACACACACATATATTATCATCTGCCCTTCAGGCTTCAGTCAATCAATCAGCGGTATTTTATTGAGCACTTCTTGAGCACAGGCAGAGCACTGTGTTCAGTTCTTGGGAGAGTACGATAGAACAGAGTTGATCGACATGTTCCCTGCCCACAACGAGCTTACAGTCTAGAGGACAAGCGACCTCGCCGAAGGTGAAATTCCCTTATTGATGCATACGCGACTAAAAAGCTCACTGCTGGACCCGCATCCTATGCGTAAAAGGGATGATCCTTGCTGTATTGTTCCTCTTGCAGAAGCAGTGTGGCTTAGTGGATACAGTGCAGGCCTAGGGGTCAGAAGGATCTGGGTTCTAATTCTGACTCCTCCGCATGTCTGCTGTATGATCTTGGGCAAGTCTCTTAACTTCTCTCCGTCTCAGTCCCCCATCTGTAAAATGAGGATTAAGACTGTGAGCCCTATGTGGGACAGGGACTGTGTCCAACGTGACTGATTTCTATCTACCCCAGTGCTTGGCACATAGTAATAATAATAATGACATTTGTTAAGTGCTTACTATGTGCAAAGCCCTGTTCTAAGCGCTGGGGAGGATACACGGTGATCAGATTGTCCCACGTGGGGCTCACAGTCTTAATCCCCATTTTACAGATGAGGGAACTGGGGCCCAGAGAAGTGAAGTGACTTGCCCAAAGTCACCCAGCTGACAATTGGTGGAGCCGGGATTCGAACCCATGACCTCTGACTCCTAAGCCCGTGCTCTTTCCATTGAGCCACGCTGCTTCTCTAGTAAGCGCTTAACAGGTACTATAATTATTATTATTAGTGCCGTTGCTGTTTTAACTCGGTCTCCTTGTCTCTTGAGGCTTGGGGTGGATACAGGCTCTCATCTCCATTTTACAGATGAGTTAACTGAGGCCCAGAGAAGTGGAGTGACTTACCCAAGGTCACACAGTTGACAAGTGGTGGGGCTGGGATTCGAATCCAGGCTCTCTGACTTGCAGGCCCAGAGTGGAGGAGATCAAAGAGAGAATTGGAAGCAGGAAAGTGAAGACAGCAGGTGTAAACAGTTCTATCAAGAAGTGTGGAGAGGAATGGTTGAAGGAAGATGGGGCAATAACTGGAGGGAACTGTGGGATAAAGAGGGGGGTTTTTTTTGAGGAGGATCTCCCAACCACTTCACACAGTGCTCTGCATAAGTAAGCGCTCAATAAATACGATTGATGGACTGATTGATTGCAATTACTGCACGCCCGTTCTAACATTAGAAGAACTGCCTGGAAAAATGCCCTGGAAATCCTCAGCTCACTGCATTGGATCTTTGTCATCATCATCATCATCATCAATCATATTTATTGAGCGCTTACTGTGTGCAGAGCACTGTACTAAGCGCTTGGGAAGTACAAATCGGCAACATATAGAGACAGTCCCTGCCCAACAGTGGGCTCACAGTCTAAAAGGTGGGCTGAAGAGCTGTGGATAGAATAATAATTAATAATTTTGGTAGTTGTCAAGTGCTTACTATGTGCCAAGCACTGTTCTAAGCGCTGGGGGAAATACAAAGTATTCAGGTTGTCCCACATGGGGCTCACAGTCTTAATCCCCATTTTACAGATGAGGTAACTGAGGCCCAGAGAAGTTAAGTGACTTGCCCAAAGTCACACAGCTGAGAAGTGTTGGAGCCGATAGAAGAATTACAAATCCACCATCTCTTGTCTGGAATTCCCTGCCCCTTCACATCTGGCAGACAACTGCTCTCCCCATCTTCAAAGCCCAACTGAAGTCCTGCTTCCTGCAGGAGACTTTTCCCTATTAATTTTTCATCTCCCCACCCTATATTCGCCAACTGCCACTTCAGCGGTTCTGGGCCACCTAAGCAAATTCTCCTTGAACTCTTCCCCACTCTATTGCCATTTGGTAACTATCTTTTTACTTGTCGATATGCAAAAAAAAAAAAACCCTGCTATATTCCACTGGTCACACTGTTAATTGGCGGTTCATGTTTGCTCTGCAATGATGGTTGTAAGGGGGAAATATATGCCCTCTTATGGTTTTCTTATCCTAAGGATAAACACAAGGATACAGCCCTTGGGGGGATATTCTTGCAAAGAACATAGTAATCATTATTCTATAATGAGTTTTGTGCTTGTGCTTGTGGATGATTTTATTGAGGCAGGTGCTCGGCACGTGTGTCATGTGATATCAATATGATCTGGCCATACCGCTTCATTTTACTTGTAATTTATTTTATCATCAATCGTATTTATTGAGCGCTTACTGTGTACAGAGCACTGTACTAAGCACTTAGGAAGTACAAGTTGGCAACATATAGTTGCCATTTAGTGCCTTTAGTGCCTTTCACCTCCATTGTAAGAGCTTTGAGGGCAGGAACCATGTCTACAACTTTAATTGTACTCAAGTAAAGCAGTGTGACCTAACGGATAGAGCACAGGCACGGGAGTCAGGAGGCTCTGCATTCTAATCCTGCCTCCTCCACTTGTCTGCTGTGGGACCTTGGGCAAGTCACTCAACTTCTCTGTGCCTCAGTTCCCTCATATGTAAAATGGGGATTAAGACTGTGAGCCCTATGTGGGACAGGGACTGTAACCAAACCGATTATCTTGTATCTACCCCAGTGCTTAGAACAGTGCCTAACAACTAGTAAGCGCTTAACAAATACTCTTATTATTATAAGCGTTTAGAACAATACTCTCCCCACAGTAAGTGCTCAAATAGTGTTGATGGATTGATCTCTAAGTACTTAGAAAGGAAAGATGTTGTATTGTACTCTCCCAAGTGCTTAGTACAGTGCTTTGCGCACAGTAAGCATTCAATAAATATGATTAATAATAATAATAAATCTAAAATTGGAAAAGAAATGATAATCTTGACTCTAGTCAGCTATCTGATTTCTCTGCTTGGCTTGCCCACTTCTTCCTGCTTTTTAGACAATCTGAACTCAATTATCTTCTCATATTTTTTTTTAACTTTAAGGTCAAGCAAGTTCACCCCTTCCACACACGCTAGTTGATTCTGGTAGGAGGTATGAAATTCTCTTTCCATTTTCTGAGGATTCAGAATCTCCAGAGAGTTCGAATTGATCCCGAAATTGCAATTGCGGGACTTGGTTTTGTGGATGCACAGCTAATTATTAGGTCACTGCATTCAAGGGCAAAATCTTCTTGGTGCCATTCCCTAGGCATTGGATGGGGTCACCTCCTTACGACTTTCTAAGTCGAAAACCGCTCTAGTCTCTCAAGAGAAAACCTAAAGTCTTCAGCATTCCAAAATCCAGGATACTGATTCAACTCATGTGAGGAAAACAAATGTAGTCCTAAGATGGGCTATGAAAAGGAGGTCTTGTCGATATGAAAAAAAACCCTGCTTTATTCCACTGGTCACACTGTTAATTGGCGGTTCATGTTTGCTCTGCAAGGATGGTTGTAAGGGGGAAATATATGCCCTCTTATGGTTTTCTTATCCTAAGGATAAACACAAGGATACAGCCCTTGGGGAGATATTCTTGCAAAGAATATAGTAGTCACTGTACTATAATGAGTTTTGTGCTTGTGCTTGTGGATGATTTTATTGAGGCAGGTGCTAGGCACGTGTGTCATGTGACATCAATATGATCGGGCCATTTTAGCACAGGCTGATTATCTAATTCCCCAGAAGTGCAATGCCTTGGTTCCGTGGGGATATAGACAGGTCTGTTTTATATTTCATGAGCCTGCTTCCCCTGTCTACCAACACAAACCTTTCTCCCTTCAAAGCCCATTTTAGGTTATTCGGCTAAAATGAGGCAGTATTAAAAAGTCAGTCCCCCACACTCCACATGACTCCACCATGCCACGCCGGATGGGTACATAGCATGGCATCGTATGCAAAAATTTGTGAAAGAGAATTTCTCCCTTGTGGCTCTATAACTGAATAGAGAAGCAGCGTGGCTCAGTGGAGAAGAGCACGGGCTTTGGAGTCAGAGGTCATGGGTTCAAACCCCAGCTCTGCCAATTGTCAGCTGTGTGACTTTGGGTGAGTCTCTTAACTTCTCTGTGCCTCAGTTACCTCATCTGTAAAATGGGGATTGAGACTGTGAGCCCCACGTGGGACAACCTGATCACCTTGTAACCTCCCCAGCGCTTAGAACAGTGCTTTGCACATAGTAAGCACTTAATAAATGCCATTATTATTATTATTATTAATAGCCTGAGCAGCCTAGCTCCAAGATTCCTATTTACACTCTGCTAACGGATCACATCCACCCCGCCGCCATCTTTGAAAAAAGCCATGCTGATGCCGTCTTTGGGAAGTCCTACGTCACTGCTCCTCACAGCACATCTCCCTTGAGCAACAACTTACCTCAATCAATCAATCAGGCACATTCATTGAGCACTTACTGTGTGCAGAGAACTGTAAGTAGCACTTGGGAGCATACAGTATAACAGAGTTGATGGTCATCAGGCAAAAACTCCTCACCCTGGGCTTCAAGGCTGTCCATCCCCTCGCCCCCTCCTACCTCACCTCCCTTCTCTCCATCTCCAGCCCAGCCCGCACCCTCCACTCCTCTGCCACTAACCTCCTCACTGTACCTCGTTCTCGCCTGTCCCGCCGTCGACCCCCGGCCCACGTCCTTCAATGCCCTCCCTCCGCACATTCGCCAAGCTAGCTCTCTTCCTCCCTTCAAAGCCCTACTGAGAGCTCACCTCCTCCAGGAGGCCTTCCCAGACTGAGCCCCTCCTTCCTCTCCCCCTCCTCCCCCTCCCCATCCCCCGCCTTTCCTCCTTCCCCTCCCCACAGCACCTATATATGTGTATATATGCATATATGTTTGTACATATTTATTATTCTATTTATTTATTTATTTTACTTTACATATTTATTCTATTTATTTTATTTTGTTAATATGTTTTGTTTTGTTGTCTGTCTCCTCCTTCTAAACTGTGAACCCACCGTTGGGTAGGGACTGTTTCTATATGTTGCCAACTTGTACTTCCCAACCGCTTAGTACGGTGCTCTGCACACAGTAAGCGCTCAGTAAATACGATTAAATGAATGAATGAATGAATGCCCACAAGGAGCTTACAGTCTAGATGGGGAGACAGACATTAAAATAAATTACAAATACGTGCTGTTAGGTTGAGTGAATAACGAGTATAAATCCAAGCGCAATGGTGATGCAGAGGCACTTAGTACAGTGTTTTGCACACAGTAAGTGCTCAATAAACACAATTGAATGAAAATGAATGAATGAATGAATGAATGGGAGAGAGAGATGGGGAAATGAGAGCTTAGTCAGGGAAGGTCTCTTGGAGGAGATGTGAGCTCTTTATAGCCCATGATAAGAGCTTCTTCTTGATGTGGAGGTGGATGGGAAATCACTGGAAGTTCTTGAGGAGTGGGGAAATGTGGACTGAATATCTTTTTTGAAAAATGATCTGGGCAGAAGAGTGAAGGATGGACTGGAGTGGAGAGAGACAGAGGCAAGGAGGTCAGCAAGGAGGCTGATGTAATAAATCAAGGCGGGATAGGGGAAGTGCTTGGGTTAATGTGGTAGCAATTTGGATGGAAAGGAAAGGGTGAATTTTAGTGATGTTGTGAAGATTGAACCAACAGGATTTGGTGACAGATTGAGTACGTGGGTTGAATGAGAGAGAGGAGTTGGGGAAAAGAAGAAAAGCCCTCTTTTCCTTTTCTTCCACTTCCTCCTGTGTCACCCTGACTTACTCCCTTTATCCATCCCCCCTCCCATTCCCACAGCGCTTATGCATATCCATAATTTATTTATTTATACTAATGTCTGTCCCCACCTCTGGACTGTGGGCAGGGAATGTGTCTGCTATATTATACTCTCCCAAGCAGTTAGTATAGTGCTCTGCACACAGTAAATGCTCAATAAGTACTATTGATTAATTGATTGAGGATAATACCAAGGTTACAGTCTTGTGAGACAAGGAGTATAGTGGTGCCATTCATAATAATGGGAAAGTCTGGGGAAGACAGATGGGTGGAAAGATAAGGAGTTCTGTTTCAGACATGTTACATTTGAGGTGTTGGTGGAACATCCAAATGGAGGTGTCCTGAAGGTAGGGGGATGTGCAAGACTGTAGAAAAGGAGAGCCTTCAGGGCTGGAGACGTAGATTTGGGAATCATCCACACGGAGATGGTAGTTGAAGCCATGGGAGCGAATGACTTCTCCAAAGGATTGAAGTAGATGGAGAATAAAAGGGGACCCAGAACTGAGCTTTGAGGGACTCCCACAGTTTGAGAGTGTGGGAGGCAGAGGAGGAAAGAGATTGAGAATGAATGGCCAGAGAGATAAGAAAACTAGGAGAGGAGAGTGTCAGTGAAGCCAAGATTGGATAATATTTCCAGGAGAAGGGAGTGGTTGACAGTATTGAAGGTATCTGAGAGGTTTGACAAGAAGGAGATCATTGGTATCCACCAAAGGGCAGTTTTGGTAGAATGAAGAGGATGGAAGCAGATTGGAGGGAGTCAAGGAGACGATTGGAAGAGAGGAACTTGCCCTCCCTCCGCACATCCGCCAAGCTAGCTCTCTTCCTTCCTTCAAAGCCCTACTGAGAGCTCACCTCCTCCAAGAGGCCTTCCCGGACTGAGCCCCCTCCTTCCTCTCTCCCTCCTCCCCCTCCCCATCCCCCCCATGTTACCTCCTTCCCCTCCCCACAGCACCTGTATATATATATACAGGTATATATATAAAATAAATAAATAGAGTAATAAATACATACAAACATATATATATATATATATGTTTGTATGTATTTATTACTCTATTTATTTATTTTATTTGTACATATTTATTCTATTTATTTTATTTCATTAATATGTTTTGTTTTGTTGTCTGTCTCCCCCTTCTAGACCGTGAGCCCACTGTTGTGTAGGGACTGTCTCTATATGTTGCCAACTCATACTTCCCAAGGGCTTAGTACAGTGCTCTACACACAGTAAGCGCTCAATCAATACGATCGAATGAATTGAATGAATGAATAAATACGATTGAATGAACGAATGAAAGTGTAGACTATTTGCTCAAGGAGTTTGGGGAGGTAAGGTAGGAGGGAGATGGGGCAATTACTGGAGGGAGACAGTGAATCAAATAATAATAATAACTGTGGTATTTGTTAAGCGCTACTATGTGCCAGTCTCTATAGTAAGCTCTGGGGTGCATACAAGCAAATCAGGTTGGACTCAGTCCCCGTCCCATGTGGGGCTCACGGTCTCGATCCCCATTTTACAGTTAAGGTAGCTGAGGCCCAAAGAAGTGAAGTGACTTGCCCAAGGTCACACAGCAGGCAAGTGGTGGAGCTGTGATTAGAACCCCAGGCCCATGCTCTATCCACTACGCCATACTGCTTCTCTAAAGAGGGTTTTTTTAGGATAGGGCATACATGAGCATGTTCGAAAGCAATGGGGGAAGAAACCATTGGAGAGTGAATGGTTGAAGATGGTGGTCAGGCCGGGAAGAAGCGGGGGCCGGTGTTTTGATATGGTATGAACGGATGAGGCGTAGGTGGGGATGGGGGATTTTGAGAGGAGACAGGAGATCTTCTCTTGAGATACTGCTGGGAAAGATGGCAGAGTCGAAGAAGGGGCAGGAGGAAGGAGGGACTGGAGAGGAACAGAGGAGGATTTGGGGTGTGCATCCCTGATGGCCTCAATTTTCTCAATAAAGTACGTGGTCAGGCGGGGGCGGGGAACAAGGAGTTTGAGGAGGGAGTTAAGTGTCTGCAAATGTGGTGAGGGAAATGGGCATTGGAGTCGATAAAAATGGAGAAATAACGTTACCCTGCAGAGGGAAGGCAGAGTGAAAGCAGGCAATGATGAATTTGAGGTGGATAACTTCGACCCGATATCTGGATTTCTGCCAGCAGCACTCTGTGGCTCATGCTCAGAAGTGAAGGAAACGGACGTCGGAGCTGATCCAGGGCTGTGGGTTAGTGGTACGTGATCAGCGAAGGGATAGAGGAGCGAGTGAGTTGAGTTTGGTAGAGAAGGGGGTGTTGAGAGCGTCAGTTTGGTCATCAAGAGTAGGTAGTTGGGGTATAGAGACTAAGTAGTGCGTGCTGACTTAAGAAAATAGGATGGGCTCAAATGATCAGAGGGCTCTGTGGGGGTCCAGGACAGATTTGTATGGAGGGGATGTGGGGGGAGAGAAGGCGGGTGAGGAGGTTGTGGTTAAGCGCTCAATAAATACGATTGATGATGATGATGATGATGATAGAGGGATTTCAGAGTTGGTGAAGATAGAGATTTGACGGTGACTAGAGATGATGAGATCGAGTGTGTGTCCAAGTTGGTGAGTAGAGGAGGTGGAGTGGAGCAGAAGGTCAGTGGAGTTGAGGAGGGATAGAGAGTGGGCAGCAGACGGGTCGTCAGGAACATCCACCTGGATATTGAATAATAATAATAATAATGATGGTATTTAAGTGCTTACTATATGCCAAGCACTGTTCTAAGCGCTGGGGTAGATGCAAGGTAATCAGGTTGTCCCACATGTGGGGCTCACAGTCTTAATCCCCATTTTACAGGTGAAGGAACTGAGGCACAGAGAAGGTAAGTGACTTGCCCAACGTCACACAGCAGACAAGTGGCAGAGCAGGGATTAGAACCCGTGACCTCTGACTCCCAAGCCCGGGCTCTTTCCACTAAGTCACGCTGCTTCTACAATCCCCAAGGATCAGTGTACCAGTGGAGAAAGGGAGAAGGAATGGGAGAAAGGGATGAAAATGGTTCGGGAAGTTGGAGGTGAGGCTAGGGGGTCAGTAGATGACTGTGATTATTAATTAAAGTGGGTGGTAGAGGTGGATAATATGGGCTTCAGAGGAAAGGAAAGAGGGGGTGGGGGAGGAGGAGTGGTGTGAATTATAATAATTATTAGAGAATAATAATTAGTAATAATAATTAGAGAAGGAGCGTGGCTCAGTGGAAAAAGCGCAGGCTTGGGAGTCAGAGGGCGTGGGTTCTACTCCTGGCTCCGCCACTTCTCAAGCTGTGTGACTTTGGGCAAGTCACTTAACTTCTCTGTGCCTCAGTTGCCTCATCTGGAAAATGGGGAAGAAGACTGTGAGCCCCATGTGGGACAACCTGATTACCTTGTATCTCCCCCAGCGTTTAGAACAGTGCTTGGCACATAGTAAGCACTTAACAAATACCGTCATTATTATTATTATTATGAATAATTGCGGTATTTGGTAAGCACTTACTATGTGACATGCACTGTACTAAGTGCTGGGGTAGATACAAGTTAGGTTGGACACAGTCCTATCCCACATGGGGCCCACAGTCTCAATCCCCATTTTACAGATGAGGCAATTGAGGCCCAGCGAAGTAAAGTAATTGCCCAAGGTCACACAACAGACAAGCTGTGGAGCTGGGATTAGAACCCGGGTCCTTCTGACTTTCGGGCCCGTGTTCAATCCACTAGGCCATGCTGCGAAGTGGCACTGGGGAGTGAGAAGGAAGCTGACGCCTCCCCCTTTCTTAGGGAGTCTTGGGGAGGGGTAGAAGATAATAATAATAATAATAATAATAATAATAATAATAATAATAATAATAATAATAATAATAATGTTGGTATTTGTTAAGCACTTCCTATGTGCCAAGCACTGTTCTGAGCACTGGGGTAGATACAAGGTAATCAAATTGTCCCACATGGGGCTTACAGTCTTCACCCCCATTTTACAGATGAGGGAACTGAGGCCCAGAGAAGTGAAGTGACTTGCCCAAGGTCACACAGCAGACATGTGGTAAAGCCGGGATTCGAACCCATGACCTCTGACTCCAAAGCCCGTGCTCTTTCCACTGAGCCGCGCTGCTTCCCTAGGCCCCCTCTAGAGAGAGCGGCAGGGGAGACTGTGTCTTGAGAAGCAGCATGGCTCAGTGGAAGGAGCCCGGGCTTCGGAGTCAGAGGATGTGGGTTCTAATCATAGCCCTGCCACTTGTCTGCTGTGTGCCCTTGGGCAAGCTGCTTAACTTCTCTGTGCCTCAGTTCCTTCATCTGTAAAATGGGGATGAAGACCATGAGCCCCATGTGGGACAACCTGATTAGCTTGTATCTACTTGTGACCTTGGGCAAGCTGCTTAACTTCTCTGGGCCTCAGTTCCTTCATCTGTAAAATGGGGATGAAGACCTTGAGCCCCATGTGGGACAAACTGATTACCTTGTATCTACTTGTGACCTTGGGCAAGCTGCTTAACTTCTCTGTGCCTCAGTTCCCTCATCTGTAAAATGGGGATTAAGACTGTGAGCCCCATGTGGGACAACCTGATTACCTTGTATCTACTTCTGACCTTGGGCAAGCCGCTTAACTTCTCTGTGCCTCAGTTCCTTCATCTGTAAAATGGGGATGAAGACCGTGAGCCCCATGTGGGACAACCTGATTACCTGGTATCTACTCCAGCACTTAGAACAGCGCTTGGCACATAGTCGGCGCTTAACAAATACCATTAGAGGCAGCATGGCGTAGTGGATACAGTACGGGCCTGAGAGTCAGAAGGTCGTGGTTTCTAATCCCGCCTCCACCACTTGTCTGCTGTGTGACCTTGGGCAAGTCATTTCACTTCTCTGTCCCTCCGTTACCTCCTCTGTCAAATGGGGATTGAGACTGTGAGCCCCACGTGGGACAGGGACTGCGTCCAACCTGATTTGCTTGTATCCACCCCAGCGCTTAGTACAGTGCCTGTCACATAGTAAGCACTTAACAAATACCATAGTCATATTGAGAAGCAGCGTGGCTCAGTGGAAAGAGCACGGGCTCGGGAATCAGAGGACGTGGGTTCTAATCCTGACGTCTGCTGTGTGACCTTGGGCAAGGCACTTAACTTCTCTGTGCCCCAGTTCCCTCATCTGTAAAGTGGGGATTAAGACTGTGAGCCCCACGTAGGACAACCTGATGACCTTGTATCTCCCCCAGCGCTTAGAACAGCGCTTGGCACATAGTAAGCGCTTAACAAATACCATCATTTTCCTGGGAAGAGCCAGGTTTCAGTGGAGGCGAGGAGGAGCGGTGACTGGGTGAGCATCAGGTCAAGGATGTAGGGAAGCTTTCCTACAGTGGAGCGTAGTTTCCTTAGGCCACATTTGGATGAGGCTCTGGGGTGGGGAAGGGGGAGGAGGAGGAGGGAATACCATAAGGGGTGGGGAGGGATTGGATGGGAGTGAGCTGGCAGAGGACTGAATAATGGGAGGCGGGTGAGGGCAGGAAAACAGGGATGAGATGGAGGAGGAGGGTGGGAATAGTGCAAAGAGTGAGGAGGGGTTGGATGGAGGGAGAAGAGGGGAGGTGCTGGGTAGGAAAGACTAAATGGGTTGATTAGAGAGAGGGGATTGAGACGACTGTGGGATAGGAGAAGTTTAAGAGTTATAGGTGAAGTTGTCAACAGCAATAACTGCTTATTTGGGTGGTTCCCCTGATTAATCGCTGAACCGAACGCGGGTCCTCGAGAGCGAAGAGGCGAAAGTTTAGGAGTAAACAGAGGGCAGGGTTGATGTGAAGGCAGACAGCTGTGGATCTGTAAAAAGCCGGTGATTTGTCACCAGTGCGTCAGACGGTCTGTTCTGTGTTCTCCGCCGCGGATTCAGGCCGGACTGCAGGGAGAGGGAGGGTGGAGGAAAGGCGGCTTCTTGGCCACAGTTTGGAGCGAGATCTATGTGTTCTGGTGGGCCTGGGAAGTGGTTCCTAGGTTCCGTGTCTTGGGCCGGTTGAGGCAGCTCTGTAGAGAGAGATCTCGGTATTTTCGAGCAGTTCTCTCTGTCCCGAGTGATGGTAGACGACCTGGGTCATATCAGAATGATTGCTTGGTGACACCCCTATCCAACAGGATGAATTGCCGCCCATTGATTTGAAGATGGATTAAGCGCAATCACACGTCACTATTTGACTCCGTGTCCCAGAAGTTTGTGAAAGGACTACTAGGAGTAGAATGGGATATTGGATAATAAGGATTCTTGTTGCATGGGCAAAGACCTCTTTATCTGAGCATTTCTCAGGCTACGCAACCCAGAGAGGGATAGGGCCTACCTTAGGGAAGGGGAAAAGAGGAATTGCACTGTGTACAGGCAATTATGAAAAGTTTGCTTTGCTCTCTCCCATTATACACCGCTACTCTGAAGCACTCAGTCACCTTGCCACCTCCTACTTCATCTCCTATTTCACGCTGCTGCCGGGATCATCTTTGTGCAGAAACGCTCTGGGCATGTTACTCCCCTCCTCAAAAATCTCCAATGGCTGCCAGTCAACCTACGCATCAAGCAAACACTCCTCACTCTTGGCTTCAAGGCTGTCCGTCACCTCGCCCCCTCCTACCTCACC
Organism: Tachyglossus aculeatus; assembly: GCF_015852505.1. NCBI lineage: Eukaryota > Metazoa > Chordata > Mammalia > Monotremata > Tachyglossidae > Tachyglossus > Tachyglossus aculeatus. The sequence goes on from NC_052067.1 coordinate 90,384,468, forward strand.
TCCCTTCTCTCCCTTTACATCCCGGCCCTCACCCTCTGCTCCTCTGCCGCTAACCTCCTCACTGTACCTCGTTCTCGCCTGTCCCATCGTCGAGCCCTGGCCCACCTCTGGCCTGGAATGCCCTCCCTCCACACATCCGCCAAACTAGCTCTCTTCCTCCCTTCACAGCCCTACCGAGAGCTCACCTCCTCCAGGAGGCCTTCCCAGACTGAGCCCCCTTCTTCCCCTCCTCCTCCCTATCCTCCCCACCCTACCTCCTTCCCCTCCCCACAGCACCTGTATATATGTTTGTACAGATTTATTACTCTATTTATTTTACTTGTACATATTTACTATTCTATTTATCTTGTTAATGGTGTGCATTTAGCTTTAATTCTATTTGTTCTGACGACTTGACACCTGTCCACATGTTTTGTTTTGTTGTCTTTCTCCCCCTTCTAGACTGTGAGCCCGCTGCTGGGTAGGGACCGTCTCTGTATGTTGCCAAGTTGTACTTCCCAAGCGCTTAGTACAGTGCTCTGCACACAGTAAGCGCTCAATAAATACTATTGAATGAATGAATGAATCTCACTATTCTCCTACTACAACCCAGCCAGCAAATTTTGCTCCTCTAATGCGAACACTCTCACTGTACCTTTATCTCACTGACCTCTCATCCACATTCTGCCTCTGGCCTGGAATGCCCTCCCTCCTCATATCCTGCAATTACTCCCCTTCCCTTCAAAGCCTTATTGAAGGCACATCTCCTCCCAGAGGCCTTCCCTGCCTAAGCCCTCTTTTCCTCTTCTCCCACTTCCTTCTGCTTCGCCCTATCTTACATTCTTTAAGGGGAAGCATTCTTAAGGGGAAGCAGCGTGGCTCAGTGGAAAGAGCCCGGGCTTTGGAGTCAGAGGTCATGGGTTCAAATCCCAGCTCCACCACTGTCAGCTGTGTGACTTTGGGCAAGTCACTTATCTTCTCTGGGCCTCAGTTCCCTCATCTGTAAAATGGGGATTAAGACTGTGAGCCCCCCGTGGGACAGCCTGATCACCTTGTAAACTCCCCAGCGCCTAGAACAGTGCTTTGCACATAGTAAGTGCTTAATAAATGCCATTATTATTATTATTATTCTTTATTCATCCTCCCCACCCTCAGCCCCCCAGCACTTTTGTACATATCTGTAATTTATTTATATCAAAGTCTGTCACCCCATCTAGACTGTTAGGTCACTGTGGGCAGGGAATGTGCCTGCTTATTGTACCCAAGCACTTAGTACAGTGTTCTGCACACAGTAAGCACTGAATAAATACGATTGACTGATTGACCGACCGTTTCCCAATGCCCATCCTCACCTACTCACTTTTTCCCGAGTCCACATCACATCGCAAGGTATTTTCTTAGTCCAGGATCTGCATTTCCAGAGCCTGAGCGGTTCTTTAGCCAAGGCTGGTATAAACCAAACCACTCTAGAGAAATCAGCAAAGGCCTAAAAGGATAATTTTCTTCACATTGCACCATTACCAGGGGTAATGTCACCATTGCTGAAATGGCCACTGATGGAACTTGAGAATCCTAGATGCTCCTTCATTCATTCATTCATTCATTCATTCATTCATTCATTCATTCATTCATTCAATTGTATTTATTGAGTGCTTACTGTGTGCTGAGCACTGTACTAAGCACTTGGAAAGTACAATTCGACAACAGAAACAACCCTACCCAACAACAGGCTCACAGTCTAGAAGGGGGGAGACAGACAAAAAAAAACAACACAAAATAAGTAGACAGGCATCAATGGCATCAATATAAAGAAATAGAATTACAGATCTATACACTTCATTAATAAATAGCAGAAGCAGAAGCAGCGTGGCTCAGTGGAAAGAACACAGACTTTGGAGTAAGAGGTCATGGGTTCCAATCCCGGCTCTGCCAATTGTCAGCTGTGTGACTTTGGGCAAGTCACTTAACTTCTCTGTGCCTCAGTTCCCTCATCTGTAAAATGGGGATTAAGACTGTGAGCCTCCCGTGGGACAACCTGATCAGCTTGTAGCATCCCCAGCACTTAGAACAGTGCTTTACACATAGTAAGTGCTTAATAAATGTCATTATCATTATTATTATTAAATAGAATAACAAATTTGTAAATATATACACAAGTGCAGTCAATCGACCAGTCATTAAATGGTGTTCGCTGTGCACTTACTGCGTGCAGAGCACTGTACTGAGCACTTGGGAGAGTCAAATAAAGTCAGTAAAAATGATCCCTGGCCTCAAGGACTTATAAACCAGCAGAAGAGACAGACACTAAAATAACTGACAGGTAGACGGAGCAGCAGAATGTGAAGTGCTTTACCAACCTGGAAGGGTCAAACGTATGTGATGACGGTCACCCACGTTACCTAAATACCACTGATGATTAGGTTATGCATTATAATAATCTCTTATATAATATAATATAACGTTATATATATAATCTCTTCCTTCCTTCAAGGCCCTGCTGAGAGCTCACCTCCTCCAGGAGGCCTTCCCAGACTGAGCCCCTTCCTTTCTCTCCCCCTCTTCCCCCTCTCCATCCCCCCCATCTTACCTCCTTCCCTTCCCCACAGCACCTGCATATATGTATATATGTTTGTACATATTTATTACTCTTTATTTATTTATTTATTTTACTTGTACATATCTATCCTATTTATTTTATTTTGTTAGTATGTTTGGTTTTGTTCTCTGTCTCTCCCTTTTAGACTGTGAGCCCACTGTTGGGTAGGGACTGTCTCTATATGTTGCCAATTTGTACTTCCCAAGCGCTTAGTACAGTGCTCTGCACATAGTAAGCGCTCAATAAATACGATTGATGATGATGATGATAATACCTGCAGGGTCTAGATGAGACTTCCCATTTTCCAGCAGCGCAGTTGTGTTCCCTTCCCCAGGTCCCAGTGAACAGGAATGACATTTCCAAGCTGCAGTCCTGCACAGGAGAGGGAGTGAAGAGAAGCTGGGCATTTAAAATAGAAATTGCAGGGATCAAGGAATGGGGCGTAGTGGATAGAGCATGGACCTGGGTCTTAATCCTGTCACTGCCGCTTGTCTACTGTGTGATCTCGGTTAAGTCACTTCGCTTCTCTGTGCCTCAGTTACCTCATCTGTAACACGGGGATTAAGACTGTGAGTTGCATGTGGGACAGGGACTGTGTCCAATCCTATTAGCTTGTGCTTAGTACGGTGACTGGTACATAATAAGATCACTGTAGGCAGAGAATGAGTCTGTTTATTGTTATATTGTACTCTCCCAAGCACTTAGTACAGTGCTCTGCACATGGTAAGCGCTCAATAAATACAATTGAATGAATAAATGAATAGTAAGTGCTTAAGAAATACCATGGAAAAAAGGCCATCATGCCAGTACCAAACAGGGGGCAAATGGGCTGAAAATCCATCAGTCCAGGATAACACTGAATGAATGATGAGAAATAGCGTGGCTCAGTGGAAAGAGCACGGGCTTGGGAGTCAGAGGTCATGGGTTCAAATCCCGACTCTGCCAATTGTCAGCTGTGTGACTTTGGGCAAGTCACTTCACTTCTCTGTGTCTCAATTACTTCATCTGTAAAATGGGGATTAAGACTGAGCGCCCCATGGGACAACCTGATCACCTTGTAACCTCCCCAATGCTTAGAACAGTGCTTTGCACATAGTAAGCACTTAATAAATGCCATTATTATTCTACTTGACTGTGAGCCTGCTCTTGGTTAGGGACTGTCTCTATATGTTGCTGACTTGTACTTCCCAAGCGCTTAGTACAGTGCTCTGCACACAGTAAGTGCTCAATAAATATGATTGAATGAATGAATGGCCACCTACCTCTCTCTGCCATGTGTCTGAAGGACAGAACCAAGCACATTAAAATTTCTTTGGATTTCTTTGACTTCATTTTACAACTGGAACATATGATGTCTAGTACAGAACCATGAGAGTAAGAGACTCAATAAATCTGATGACATTTCAGTGCTGTTATCTGTTAGTGGTCAAGAGTGATAAACCACCCATTGATTCTAGACTGTGAGCCCGTTGTTGGGTAGGGACCGTCTCTAATATGTTGCCGACTTGTACTTCCCAAGTGCTTAGTACGGTGCTCTGCACACAGTAAGCGCTCAATAAATACGACTGAATGAATGAATGAATGAAAACAAAATAGCAGGTCTCAGGGAACATGAATTTTAAATAATGATCCAAAATTCTTATCCCTAGTCATTTCTACGGTTGACAATTTGACTCCTTGCCTGTTTTAGGAATCTGACATTTCTAATTAATATGATATATATTTTGAGTCCTATTTCCCCAGTACTTGAAATTACTCCTTTTAGATGCTGTTAATCACTTTGTGGGGACCATTAACTTTTTTGACCACAAGTGGATTCCCTGTGCAGTGCTGCTGTGCATGCGCGGCATTAGACAGCATTCCACTGAAAGGTCCCCTGATGGTCTGAAAGAGGTGTATAACTTTTCAGAGAGCGCCCAGCGCTTAGAACAGTGCTCTGCACATAGTAAGCGCTTAACAAATGCCATTATTATTATTATCATTATTATTATTATTATTATTATTATTATTATTATTATTTAGGCACTGTGAGAACTGAGTCCCATTTATAGCTGCTTTTTACTCCCATTTTGAGGTGAATCCTTCAGGATCAATGGGATGCTACTCTTTGACCACCTCTGTATCAGTTAAAAACTCCTCACCATTGACTTTAAATCTCTTAATCATCTTGCCCCCTCCTACCTCACAGTTTGCAGAGCACTGAACTAAACACTTGGGAGAGTGTTACTCTATTTATTTATTTATTTATTTTATTTGTACATATCTATTCTATTTATTTTATTTTGTTAGTATGTTTGGTTTTGTTCTCTGTCTCCCCCTTTTAGACTGTGAGCCCACTGTTGGGTAGGGACTGTCTCTATATGTTGCCAATTTGTACTTCCCAAGTGCTTAGTACAGTGCTCTGCACATAGTAAGCGCTCAATAAATACGATTGATGATGATGATGATGAGAGTACAATATAACAGAGTTGATAGACCTGTTCCCTGCTCACAACAAACTTGCCCCTCATGGATTTATCTGTGCTCCCATCACCGGCATCTATAATGTTATTTCGTTGTTAAGTGGGGTATAAAACAGGATATCCAGGTCACACGTTCTATGACAGAAATGTCCAGGGCTGTCTGACTAACATTGGGTGGTCAACTTCAGAACTGTGTTGGGACTACCACCTAAGAATAATCTCAATGTGCAAGTTTTGGCTCTGAACATCATACATAGAGAAGCAGTGTGGCTTAGTGGAAAGAGCAATGACTTGGGAGTCAGATGTCGTGGGTTCTAATCCCGGCTCTGCCAATCCCAAGCACTTAGTACAGTGCTCTGCACACAGTAAGCGCTCAATAACATATATCCAGGTGCTGTGGGGAGGGGAAGGAGGTAAGGTGGGGGGGGGGGGATGAGGGGGAAGCCAGTCTGGGAAGGCTGATACAAGTTATTATTATTATTATTATTATTACTATTACCTGTCCTTCCGGGTCATTCGGGCTTCTAGTTTCCACTGGTCCAGTCTCCATCCTCTCTCCCCTGCTCCCCCATACTTTATTTTTACTACTAATATTAGCAATTATTACTACTACTCATAATAATTGTGGTATTTGTCAAGCACTTACTGTGTGCCGGGCACTGGGGGGGTTACAAGGCAATCTGGTGGGACACAGCCCCCGTCCCACATGGGGAGCTCAGTCTCCATACCAATTTGTACTTCCCAAGCGCTTAGTACAGTGCTTTGCACACAGTAAGCGCTCAATAAATACGATTGATGATGATGATGATGTGACTTTGGGCAAGTCACTTAACTTCTCCTTGCCTCAGTTTCCTCATCTGTAAAATGGGGATGAAGACTGTGAGCCCCACGTGGGACAACCTGATAACCTTGTATCTACCTCAGCGCTTAGAACAGCGCTTGGCACATAGTAAGCACTTAACAAATACCATCATTATTATTATTACCTCACATCACTACTCTCCTGCTACAACCCCCCCCCACCACCCCGCACACTTCATTCCTCTAATACTAACCTTCTCACTTGTACATATTCTATTCATTTTATTTTGTTAATATGGCTTGTTTTGTTCTCTGTCTCCCCCTTCTAGACTGTGAGCCCACTGTTGGGTAGGGACCGTCTCTATATGTTGCCAACTTGGACTTCCCAAGGGCTTAGTACAGTGCTCTGCCCACAGTAAGCGCTCAATAAATACGATTGAATGAATGAATGAATGAATGTGCCTCGATATTGTCTGACATCTCGCCCGCATCCTGCCTCTGACCTGGAATGCCCGCCCTCCTTATATCAGACAGATAATTGCTCTCCTCCACTTCAAAACCTTATTGAAGGCACATCTCCTCCAAGAAGCCTTCCCTGACTAAGCCCTGCTCTCCTCTTCTCCCACACCCTTCTGCTTCTTTCTTACTTGCTTCTCCATTCATCCTCCCTCCCATCCACACAGCACATATGTATATATCTGCACATATCTGTAATTTATTTATTTATATTAATGTAGGAAAGCAGCAAGGTAAGGGAAGAGGAGGCAAGTTGATTGACTGTGTTAAAGCAGATGGTAAGGAGTTTCTGTTTGATGCGGAGGTGGATGGACAACCACTGGAGGTTTTTGAGGGGTGGGAAAACATGGGCTGAACAGTTTTGTAGAAAAATGATCCAGGCAGGAGAGTGTAATCCGGACTGGAGTGGGAAGAGACAGGAGGCTGGGAGTTCAGAAAAGAGGCTGATGCAGTAATCAGAGTGGTCTAGGATAAGTGCTTGGATTAACATGGTAACAGTTTGGATGGAGCGGAAAGGGCAGATTTAAGTGATATTGTGAAGTTGAACCGACAGGATTTAGTGACAGATTGAATATGTAGGTTGAATGAGAGAGATAGATTGAGGATAACGCCAAGGTTATGGGCTTGTGAGACAGGTAGCAGTGTGACTCAGTGGAAAGAGCATGGGCTTTGGATTCAGAGGTCATGGGTTCAAATCAAGGCTCCACCAATTGCCAGCTGTGTGACTTTGGGCAAGTCACTTAACTTCTCTGTGCCTCAGTTACCTCATCTGTAAAATGGGGATTAAGACTGTGAGCCCCCCATGGGACAACCTGATCACCTTGTAACCTCCCCAGCACTTAGAACAGTGCTTTGCACATAGTAAGCACTTAATAAATGTCATTATTATTATTATTGTTAGGAAGGATGGTGGTGCTCTCTACAGTGATGGAAAAGTTAGGGGGAGGACAGCGTATGGGTGGGACGATAAGGATTTTGATTTTGGACATGGTAAATTGGAGGTGCCGGCGGGATGTCCAAGTAGAGATGTCCTGAAGGCAGGAGGATATGTGAAGCTGCAGAGAAGGAGAGAGATCAGGGCTGGAGATGTAGAATTCAAACTCAAAAGGGAGGTTTTTAAAACATTTTTTATGGTATTTGTTAAGCGGTTACTCTGTGTCAAATACTGTTCTAAATACCGGTTAGATACAAGATAATCACATTGGACACAATCCCCGTGCCACGGGTCTAAGTAGGAGGATAGAGGATTAAATCCCCATTTTACAGATGAAATGACAGAGGCACAGAGAAGTTAAGTGGCTTGCCCAAGGTCACAAAGCAGACAAGTGGTGGATCTGGGATTAGAGCCCAGCTCCTTTGACTCCCACAGCTGTGTCCTTTCCACTAGGTCATGCTGTCAAAGACAAGATTAAATAGGACTTCACAGTATTTCAGTAAGAATTTGCAGAGAGCTAACAGGATTTACAAACCTCAGTTACACAAACATCCCCAAATGGCAATTCTGCCCCATTTCATATTTCCACACTCAAGGTCTTTTCCCTACTGTCATTTGTCATTTTTCTTTGTTCTAAAGGAGGCTCCGTCTTTGCTAAAGGGTTTAATAATAATAATGATAATGATGGCATTTATTAAGCGCTTACTATGTGCAAAGCACTGTTCTAAGCTCTGGGGAGGTTACAGGGTGATCAGGTTGTCCCACGGGGGGCTCACAGCCTTTAATCCCCATTTTACAGATGAGGTAACTGAGGCACAGAGAAGTTAAGTGACTTGCCCAAAGTCACACAGCTGACAATTGGCGGAGCCGGGATTTGAACCCATGACCTCTGACTCCAAAGCCCGTGCTCTTGCCACTGAGCCATGCTGCTTCTCATTGTTTATATTAATGAAACAATAAATAGTATTTATTGATCATTGACCCTGTGAAGAGCACTGTACCAGCCACTTTTTTTAATGGCATTTGTTAAGCGCTTACTTTGTGCAAAGCACTGTTCTAAGCGCTGGGGGGGGATACAAGGTGATCAGGTTGTCCCACGTGGGGCTCACAGTCAATTCCCATTTTACAGATGAGGTAACTGAGGCTCAGAGAAGTTAAGTGACTTGCCCAAGGTCACACAGCAGACATGTGGCAGAGCCAGGATTCGAACCCATGACCTCTGACTCCAAAGCCCGGGCTCTTTCCACTGAGCCACGCTGCTTCTCTCTTGGAAGAGCATGGTGGAGTCCCAGTTTCTCCCTTCAAGGAACTTTCCATCTATAGGGAGAGACAGATGATTAAATAAAATAACAGATGGGAGCAAGTAATAGAGTCAAGATCTTAGTATAGTGCTCCGCACATGGTATGTGTTCAATAAATATAATTGAATGAATGGAATTTATAAAATCTGTATATACATGCCATAGAAGTTGTGGTGACAAGTACATAGGCGCCATGGGTGGGCTGAAGTGACAATAGGGGGCAAATAGGGTGGGAAGACGAAAGATTAATTGGGAAAAATCTCCTGGAGAAGTGATTTCAGAAGGACTCTGAAGAGGAAGAGAAACACCTAAATGCCACCCATCCAACCAATCCCTCAGTCAATATCAAGCACACTGATATTCAGCATTTACCATCTAATAATAAAGGTGGTATTTGTTAAGCACTTACTATATCCCCTTCTAGACTGTAAACTCATTATGGGCAGGGAACGTGGCTGCGACTTCTATCGCGCTCTCCTGAACTCTGAGAACAGTGCTTTGCACATTAGAAGCACTTAATAAATACATTGATTGATTAATTACATCAAACATTGTACTAATCATTAGACTAGACCTAAGCATTTTCATTTAGAGCCACCAGCTCCCCGACACCTCTCCATCATCATCATCATCAATCGTATTTATTGAGCGCTTACTGTGTATAGAGCACTGCACTAAGTGCTTGGGAAGTACAAGTTGGCAACATATAGAGACAGTCCCTACCCAACAGTGGGCTCACAGTCTAAAAGGGGGAGACAGAGAACAAAACCAAACATACTAACAAAATAAAATAAATAGAATAGATTTCTATTCTATCCTCAAGGCTGCTCTGATGACTCTCCCTCTCTGGGTTTTGGATGCTGAGCTGTTTGCGTAGACAGGACTGGGTTTCAGAGTCTTTTCAGAAACACAGATGAAGTCCATTAACTATCTGATTCTTTATTGTCATTTATTCATTCAACAGTATTATCCTGTGGTGCCATTTCCCCAAATTACACATCCACACTTACTCCCAGGTCTGAACAGCCTGCCTTCTACTAAATCTCAAGTATCTAGTCTCTGTCATAAAGAGCAAGAACACCTGACAGAAAAGTGAAATAAACCTGTTCTTTTCCCTGAAAATGAGTCTCAACCCTACTCCTGCTAAAGTAATGCCGTACAAAGCTATTGCTCAAATGTTGGAAGCCATTCCCATCCACGTATTTTTTTTTTTTAACAGATGCCTACCAGGTGGAGCTCAGGGATTGATGGAAGAAATGAAGAACAAGCATCAGGTGCCCCATTAGTGCCCCATTACTGCTAAAGTTTACAGCAGGAGCACAAACGACCAGCCCTGGAAACTTTGGGAGGAAGGAAGCGGCTCTCTCTTCCAAAGTCACCCTGCTTCACTTATTATCAAGCAGCTATTCAGAAACCCTCGGCTCCAGACTTTAGAATTAACATTATGGAGGTAAGTGACCCACAATTTCCACATCCTTTAACAACCACGAGTGGCTCTTCTTCCTGAACAGAACTGTGGTGTCATTTCTGCTTGAGGAATAGGGGATGGACGGGTCTGTTCTTGTGACCCCATTCCACAAAACCTCTGTGTTTGAGGATGAGCTTGTTGTTGACTCTCAGAGCCCTAGTTTTTGGACGATGTTTGAGCCAAGTGTGAGGAGACTATCTAAAGTATGGGGCCCAACCCTCTTATTACAGAGGGTTGTGATAGCACAAAGGTTATATGTTTAAGCCCTCACCATGACCCTGCTGGAGGTGAGGCTGTATTTGAGGGTCTCTGAGAAAATTCATTGCCTGTGGAATTGTAGAAGTGAATCTTTTCTAGTCCTAACCATTCAGGTGAACATTATTAAGGCACCAATAGATAAAAAGGTTAAGGTATGTCTTAGTGTCAGCAGTCCGGGTGCTTGTAGAGTTTTGCAGTAACGGTGATTTGCTTTGAGCCATCCACACTCTTGTTCAGTTTTTCGGTGCTCAGTGGCACCTACTGTGAGAGTTGGTAGTGACAAAGTGCACTGTCTGTAGTTATGGAAAGCTAAACTAGAATTAAAGGGAGATGGGTGTTATGAGTTGTCTGCCTGACAATGTTTTAGCTCAATGTCATGTGTCTTTCTGACAGTTTGAAAAGACTGCCACTCAGGAGGCTGTTAAATTGAGCAGAAATATAAAGTGTCTTTGTACTGACAATTCCCAATCTGGGAATGCTGTTATACTGTACTCTCCCAAGTGCTTAGTGAGGTGCTCTGCAACAGTAAGCACTCAATAAATATGATTTATCCCTGTTAGCCCAGAAACCTTGATGTAGGAAAAAGGTCTAAAAATTTTCGTTGCTTAAAAAAGTGAACTTTCGCCTTTGAATATATTTCTCCTAGTTTTATTATGTGGTAATTCCCCTCCCAGTCCTTTTGACCTAATTGTATGAATTATTTGGTTCTGAATCAATCCCTGTGAAGGCTGGGATTGTCTCTCTCTCCTGCTGAGTTGTACTTTCCAATCTCTTAATACAATGTTTTTCACACAGTAAGTCCTCAATAAATGTGGCTGAATGAATATTGAGTGCTTACTATGTTCAGAACACTTTACTGAACACCAGGAAGAGCACAATAAGAGTTGCTAGACACATTCCCTGTCCACAAGTGTCTACAGGAGACTGACATTAATATAAATTACAGGTGTGGGGCTGAGGATAGGGTGAATAAATGGTTCAAATCCGAGTGGAACAGGAGGAAATGAGGGCTTAGTTGGGGGAGTCTGCTTGGAAGAGGTGTGCTAAAGAAAGGATGTGGGAGCATAGCACAACATTTCACTGACCTGCAATCCCCAAAGACTTCTAGCATCTTTCTTTGATGCTTTTAAGACTGGATTGGGGATTTGGGGGGAAGAGTAGAATATTTGAAGGGCTACTAAGGGGAGGGGGACTTCTTTATGTGTCCTTTTGATGTCATCCACTTGTCCTAAAGCTAGAGCTCAAGGATTGCCAAGAGGACACTTGTAGCTAGAGAAGAACCACTGCTCTCTGAATCTAAAACTGAATCAGCTGTATTTCCTTTAGGATATCAGAGCCTTTTGTAGTATTCTGGTACAATAAACACCTGTAGCATTTCAGGATGTTTTTTCAGTTTGAATTAACTAGTATGACTTGCTGACCTCTCTTGCCAAGATCTTCCTCCATTTGAACTTCCATATCCCAATCTTTATTTCTGTGTATTATCCAATATCACCCTTTAGTGTGGCAAAAATTGCTCATCAACATTGATACCAAATCCCCAGTACACTGAGAAAGGTGGTTTCTCTTCACAGTTAAAAATATTTTTCAGCCGTTCTAAAGTTCAGACTATAGGAGATATTTCACAGAAAGTGGTGACTTGACTTTGTTTTATAGTCTTCTCCCCAGTCTTCCCCTTTCCCTCCCCTCCCACTCCAAGGAATTGCCTAGAATCTGTGCCCCTTCTCCAACCATACCTCAGTGTAACGGGTGGAAGCAGCCACAAGTTGGGGAATGACTAATGGGGTAATGCCATCAGTGCTGAAGAACTAACTTGGGCAGGTAGACAGGCTCAGCAGGGGTCTCAAGTATCTGGTTACTGTGGGCAGAGAAGACCACAGTGATTATCTAATAACAGTGGAAAGAATACTGGCTGGGGAGTCTGAGGAACTGGGTTCTAATCCTGGCTCTACCACTTGCCTGCTCTGTGACTTTGGGTGAGTCATTTCATTTCTCTTTATCTGTCCTCTAATCCCCAAAATGGGGATTCATTGCCCATTCTCCCTCCTAATTAGACTGTGAGCCCCATGTGGGACTTAATGATCTTGTATCTACTGCAGTGCTTGACATAAGTACTTAACATACCACCATTAATTTTAGTAGTAGTAGTATTGGTTAAGCCCTAACTATGTGCCAAGCACTGTTCTAAGGACTGGGGTAGGTGCAAGATAATCTTGTCAGACACAGTTTGTTCATCTATGGTGCTTCAACTTGGCACTCTGCTGCTGACATTTTGGAAGCAAATGGATTATTTAATAACTAATACAGGTATTTGCTAAGTGCTTCCTATATGCCAGGCAGTGCACTAAGCGCTGGGGTGTATGCAAGCAAATTGGGTGGGTCACAGTCTCTGTCCCATGTCGGGCTCACAGTTTCAATCCCCATGTGGGACAAGGACTGTGTCCAATCTGTTTGTTAGATCTACTTCAGCACTTAGTACAGTGTTTGGCACATAGCAAGCATTTAACAAGTGCCACAGCTATTAAATGGAGGTGGGCTTCTACCTTAAGAGCCTGTGAGCCTCATGTGGGACGGGGACTCTTTCTGACCTATCTGGCCTGTATCCTGGTTCTTAGCAAGTGTTCTGTGCATGGTGAACTGTTAACATACTGTTACTATTATTTATTATTATTAGAATCTCAGGCTACTGAGATGGAGTGAAGTTTATTCTGGCACTTGGGAACTTATTCATATCCTGCTTGTGTGTGTTTTGTTTTTGACGACTCTAGTAAATATTTGCATGTTTGGGGAAGGAACATGTCACTTCACTATCCTGTAATTCCCAAGTACCTATTACAGAGCACATTATCAAGTGAGCATTCAGTAGGTATAACTTCTAAACCCTGCCACGTCTCCTTGGTGTCAGGGGAATTTTCATCCATTTCTATCAAAGCAACACAAAGGGGTTAGAGGATGGTAATGGAGCAATGGAGAATTTAGGTATGAAACAAGGCAGATGTATTGTTGCAAGACAAATCCATTTTAGAAAGGTTGCATATGAGAGAAGCAGCATGGCTTAGTAGAAAGAACATGGGCTTGGGAATCAGAGGGACCTGGGTTCTAGTCGTGGCTAGGCCACTTGTCTGCTGTGTACAGTGCTCTGCACACAGTAAGTGCTCAATAAATACGATTGAATGAATGCTGTATGACTTCAGGCAAGTCACTTAGTTTCTCTGTGCCTGTCACCTCATCTGGAAAATGGGGATTAAGACTGTGAGCCTCACGTGGGACAGGGACCGTGTCCAACCTGATTACCTTGTATTTACTCCAGCACTTAGAACAGTACCTGGCACACAGAGCTTGACAAATACCATTATTTAAAAAAAAAAGTCAGGTGTTGCATTTTTTTCATCAGCTGATTTCCCTAGAACTGAATCATTCTGAGGTCTTTCTATTTCTCCTTTTCACATCTCAGCCCCCAAGCTATATGACTAAGTCAAGGAAGCAGGCTTTATACCACTTCAATGCTGTTCCAGGATGGGGTTAAACCATAGTTTGGGTTCATAGACTCACAGTTTAGGCATTTTGGCTTCAGCAATTGTCATCACTAGTTACAGTCACATAAAGATGATGAGGAAGTAGCTTGATTTCTGAAAAATCCTGGCATATCTCCTATGATTTTTCTGCAAGTAGAAATCCATCTGAAATGAAGTTATTTGTTTTTTCAGGGAGAACTTGTGGAGGCATTAGTCATAATTGTTGCTTCTTTCTAGGTCACTAATTTAAATACAGGCATTCTTTATTTAGGATTCCCAACTTTCTTGAGAAATTTTACATCAGGAATCTGCACCAAGTAAACATAATGTCATTTTGAAAACACTGCATAATCTGCATGCTTTTTCAGACAGGCTTAATGAATTATGTCTTTTTCACTAGCCAACAATAAGGGAGGATTATCTTTGTTGCAATACGCTTACTAAAACTTTGTTGCAAAGGCGAAAACCTTTAGTTGGAGGTCATGCAGACATGCTTGCTTTTTTTTTATCTGTCCAATTAAGTCCTTGGATGCAAATTGAGTGGTCCAATTGATAGCTTTTGCATAGGATGAGACCAACTATGCATTCCAGCCTGTACCTTGCTGGTCCACCTGAATTGAAAGGACTTACCCCGAGACCTCACATAAACTTCTCTTCTTGGAAGTAGGGGGCCACTGGTTACCCTTGGGATACTGGATGCACCTTTGCTGAACTGGAAGTAGCAGGTGGGCATTATATTACACAGGTTCAGTAATGCAATCTGTCTGCTGTGTGACCTTGGCAAGTCACTTAACTTCTCTGGGCCTCAGTTACATCATCTGTAAAACGGGGATCAAAAGTGTGAGCCGCACATGGGACAACCTGATCACCTTTTATCTACCCCAGCGCTTAGAACAGAACAGTGCTTGGCACATAGTAAGTGCTTAACAACTGCTATTATTATTATTATTATCATTACAGATCCTTTTATGGAAATCCACAGAACCTAGCCCCTCTCAGGATTGCACCTGGAGAGTTTCCAGTACTTTACCGGTCTTGACTATGGGAGGAAGAGTCAAGCAGAGGCATACCCATTCCATTGCTAGCTTGGGCAGTGCAAGGTGATCTGTTACAAGTCAAAACTCACCTGTGCAGCAGAGACGTGGGAGAGAGTCGAGGGTGGAGACCCAAGTTTACTGTGTGGAAGAAGGCAATGGTAAATCACTTCTGTATTTTTACCTAGAAAACTCTATAGGTACGCTACGAGAATGATTGCAGATGGAGATCGGGGTGTTCGGGAGAGATGTGTCTATGGAGTCTCTCATGACTCAACACAATAAGACAAGATAGAATCTAGGGTGTGTTGTGGGGGTTTCTGACCCTTCCCTTGCATTTCCCTTATGAAATCCATGTAGACCAGTGCACTGTTTCTAAACTATGAGACTTAGGACTGATGCGTAGAGAGGCGGGGCATTAGAGACAAAATTCCCAAAACATAAATGTGCCTGTGCTGTAGCTGTCCTGGATAAGGGAGCACCCGAAAACTGTATTATCTTGTTTAAGAACGGACACCCTAGTTGGCACTGGGTTGGGTACTGAGCTTAAAGGCTGGCAAAGCTAGAGTTACTATGTCAGGTGGTTCCTTCCTGCTAACACCGATTTAATATGCAGATAGATTTGTTGGGTATAGGTTTGACCAACCCAAAATGAATTAATGGCAGTTAAGGAAACTGAAGGTCCCTTGTCTTGTGAAAATTCAGGTTTCACCTCATAATTTTCTTTTTTTTCCTCTGAGATCACAATTACTAACGTCTCTTTTTGTGTGTGATTGACAAGGAGTCAATTACCAGTAGGTTGTACCACTGTTCCTTTTCTATTTCTCTAAGAGGAAAGTAATTATTTTACTTGTACATCTATACTATTCTGTTTATTTTGTTAATGATATGCATTTAGCTTTAATTCTGTTTGTTCTGATGACTTGACACCGGTCCACATGTTTTGTTGTCTGTCTCCCTCTTCTAGACTGTGAGCCCGTTGTTGGGTAGGGACTGTCTCTATATGTTGCCAACTTGTACTTCCCAAGCGTTTAGTACAGTGCTCTGCACTCAGTAAGTGCTCAATAAATACGATTGAATGAATGAATGAATAATATGGAATCTATCTACCCTATAGTGAAAAGAAAGAAGATGATCTGAACCAAGTTGAAATAACCAAATAAAACTGGCCAAACTCCATTCTATTTATTTTATTTTGTTAGTATGTTTGGTTTTGTTCTCTGTCTCCCCCTTTTAGACTGTGAGCCCACTGTTGGGTAGGGACTGTCTCTATATGTTGCCAATTTGTACTTCCCAAGCACTTAGTACAGTGCTCTGCACATAGTAAGTGCTCAATAAATGTGATTGATGAACAAATCCAGTGTCTTATGGTTATCGGAATTTTCAGTTGCAACTAGTTCTTGTAATTGGCTTTCCTTTGTAAGTAGCTATTGGGGAAATACTAGCACCTTGCCACTCAAAACTGGGATTCAGAATGTAGGAATGACCAGGCAGGAGAGGGGGAAAAATGGGGAACTCAACCTGGATGCAGTTCAGCATTTCAAAACATTGTACTGCTCATTCTTCTGCAACAGCTCACCCACTTCTGGTAAACTACTTCAACCATCCTGACATAATGCTTTATCATAGTTTAATATATTGTATTTTTTTCTTTCATTTTACCAAAGGGGATTGCATCATTTGAAACAAACGCAACAGCAAATCCATCAGTTTGGGAATGGAGATTACTTATCTGCCGAGGGTCTCTCTGTCACAAGAGACTGCAGAGTTATTGGGTAACCCAAGGTCGAGGTTTTTTTGTTTGTTTTTGTTTTTTGTTTTTTTGTTTTATATTTGTGTAACTAGATAGAGCTGATCGCCCCTGCCTGACAGGGTGGTCATCGAGGAAGGAATGCCAAATACTGGAATGGGAGTAAGCAGCCCAATTATCCGTCTGTTGCTTACAAGGACTTGAATGAATCTGTGGTATTTATTGAGCCCTTATTTTGTGCAGAGGATGGAGAAAGTACAATACAGTTGGTTGGGAGACATGATCCCTGCTCTCTTTCCTCAGCAGGAAGGGGGAGGAGGAGGGGGAGATGACAGTGATCCAGGAGAGCCAGGATTAGAACACAGATTTTCAGACTCCTTGGTTCCAGTGTGGCTCAGTGGAAAGAGCCCGGGCTTGGGAGTCAGAGGTCATGGGTTCAAATCCCAGCTCCACCAACTGTCATCTGTGTGACCTTGGGCAAGTCACTTAGCTTCTCTGTGCCTCAGTTACCTCATCTGTCAAATGGGGACTAAGACTGTGAGCCCCACGTGGGCCAACCTGATCACCTTGTATCCTCCACAGTGCTTTGCACATAGTAAGTGCTTAACAAATGCCATCATTATTAGTAGTACATTTTTGCCTGTTTCTTCTGCTAAATGGGGAATCAATACCTGTTCTCCCTTCTACTTATTCTGTGAGCCTCATTTGGGACAGTGACTGTTTCACCTAATTACCTTGTATCTACATTGTGAGCAGGGAACATGTCCACTAATTCTGTCGTATTGTACTCTACTAAGTGCTTAGTATAGTGCTCTGTACATAGTAAGTGCTCATATACCATTATTTGATCTACCCCAGCGCTTAGTGCGGCTTGGCATCTAGTAAGTGCTTAACAAATTTCACTATCATTAAAATAGTATATCAGGTTCTGTGGGTATCCAGAGCTGATGGGGAATCAATCAATGCTATTTATTGGGTGCTTACTGCGTGCAGAGCACTGCACTGAGTGGTTGGGAGAATACACTATAATAGAGTTGGAAGGCACTTTCCCTGCCCACGAGGAGCTTGCAGTCTAGAGGGGAAGAATGTAAAGGGAGGTTATCCATGCTTGAGGTTTCCTGGGTTTGAGCCCTGTGAACTAGAGGCTTCAACCTGGCAGATCAGTTATGAGTCTGACAGGCACAGGCCTGGATCTGGGTAGGTAGTTCCAAGGGATGGAATGAGAGAAGTTCAACATTTTGGGGTGTGTGTGTATGTGTTTCTGTGCCTTTGACAGCTCCTATTGTTTCTCCTACTGCCGCTTCAGTCTACGTTTATAATATCTACTTTGGGTAACATGGGACGAGTGAGTGGTGTATATACAGCCCTATGTCTCTTCCTAACCCTGAGGAAAATTAAAGTCCTTGCTCACAGACTCTCAGACTTATTCACTCATTCATTCATTCAATCGTATTTATTGAGCATTTTGTGTGCAGAGCACTGTACTAAGTGCTTGGGAAGTACAAGTTGGCAACATATACAGATGGTCCCTACCCAATAACGGGCTCACAGTCTAGAAGGGGGAGACGACAATAAAACATGTAGACAGGTGTTAGTCATCAGAACAAATAGAATTAAAGCTATATGCATGTCATTAACAAAATAGAAAAGTAAATATGTAAAGTAAAATAGAGTAATAAATCTGTACAAATATATATACAAGTGCTATGGGGAGGGGAAGGAGGTAGGGCGGGGGGGATGGGGAGGAGGAGAGGAAAAAAGGGCTCAGTCTGGGAAGGCCGCTTGGAGGAGGTGAGCTGTCAGTAGGGCATGAACATCTAACCTCGACATGAGTATAAAATAAGCAGGAGGATTTATTTGTAACAAGAAAAAGTGCTCAAAAGCACATGTATTTAAGTTCTCTTCAGAAAATTACTATCCACAATCAATACTGGTATTAATGTATATGATTACTCACTTTAAAACTGGTAACAAAAGGAAGAAAACCCTCCTCTGCTCCTGTCACAGCCTCGCCTCAGGTTTCTCTCCTACAGCCAGCTTAAATTTCCCTAGTCATTGCTGAGCAATGTGAAGTTACTGCAGTGAGGGCCCAAACTACCAGATCTGCCAGAAGTACAGGCTGGTTACAAACAGAGAGGCTTTGATGGAACTGCCCAACTTCTGCCATTGTTTTCCTCCGTCAGAAAGCCCTGCTTCATATCCTAGCTTTTTTTTTTGTTTTTAATGGTATTTGTTAAATATTTACTGTGTACCGGGCACTGAACTAAGCATTGGTGCTGCTACAAATAATCAGGTTGGACACTGCCCCTGTCCCACATAGAACTCCCAGTCTTCATCCTCACCTTACAGATGTGGTGAGGCACAGAGAAGTTAAGTGACTGACCCAAGGTCACACAGCAGACAAGCAGTGGAGCTGGGGTTAGAACCCAGACTCTAGCACTCCCAGACCTGTGCTCTTTCCATTAGCCCACATGGCTTCTCTAGGTCACCTCTCACTCTTCTCCATGGAGCTGAGCAGGGGAGAGAGAGCGAGGACAAGGGCAAAGTAAAGAAGGGATTAGAGTCTGGATAAATAAATGAACTTTCTACAAACCTCTTATTATCACTGTGTTACTTTTTACTTAAAGCTTAGAATTCTATCTTCATCCCTCCACCCACAACTCTAAACTTCCCTGGTCAGTGGTTGCCCATGCAACTCTGTCTCACGCAGAAATTTCTCACCATCAGCTTTGACACTTAATCAGCTCTCTTTCCATCCAACCTGTTCCCATATCCCCCGACACACTCCTACTACAACTCAACCAGTTTATTCACCGTGCTGTGCTTTCCCCCTCTCAGGGTTGAATCTGGAGAGTTTCCAGTCCTCTACCAGTCTCAACTACGGAAGGGAGAGTCAAGCAGAGGCCTCCCTACTCCATTCCTAGGTTGGGAAGTGGCCAAAGCCAAGTCAAAACTCACCTGGGCTGGGCAGCAGGGGCATGGGAGAGAGTCGAGGGCGGAGACTCGTTGAGTGAGTGGAAGGAGGCGATGGGAAACCACTGGTGTATTTTTACCAAAAAACTCCATTGATACACTACCAAAACGATTGCAGATGGAGATGGGACATTCTGGGAGAGATGTGTCCATGGCGTTGCTATGGGTTGGAGGCAACTTGAGAGCTTGATAAGACAAGCTCTGCTTTCATCTCTCTTGCCATTGATCACCTTCTTGCTCGCTCCCTCCTTCCTGTCTGGAACTTCAATCTCCTTGATATCCAACAGACCACTACTCTCCTCATCGTCAAAGCCTTCCTCCAGGAAGTATTCCCTGACTAACCTCTAATCTCTCTCTCTTCTTTGTCACCTATGCATTTAGTCCTAACCCTTAAGCACTTAAGTAGTCACCCCACCCTCACGGCAGTTTTGCACAAGTCCTTATGCTCAATTGCTTCCCCTACCTGAAACATATTTTAGTGTTCCTCTCCCCGGCTAGATTATAAGGTCCTTGAGGGTAGGAAATAAGTCTACTAAGGTTACTGTGATCTTAGTACAGGAAGCACTCATTAAATATCATTGATTGGTCAGCCACAGAGCAAGAGGTGCCATAGGAACCTCAGAGCAAATATGTCAGCAAACATTCAGAGGAGAATCAAGGAACAACCTAGGGGTAGCTCCTTACCCCATCTCTACTATGCCACTCTTGGCCATGTAAAACTCACAATATTCATTCAATCGTATTTGTTGAGAACTTTGTGCAAAGCACTGTACTAAGTGCTTGGCACTGTACTATCGCAGCACATTTGGCAATACATCCTTGCTAAAGTTTATTTTTCCATATTTTCTCTCCTATTGAAAACTCCTTGAAGGCAGACCCCATGTCTATTCTTTACCGTGTGCCCTAGCGCTTTGCAATGCATCCATTAGACACTTGAAACAATTTCCCAATTGAATGAAAAGGATCATAGGGTGATTTGCATAATAATAATAATGGCATTTGTTAAGCACTTACTATGTGCAAAGCACTGTTCTAAGCACTGGGGAGGTTACAAGGTAATCAGGGTGGGGTCTTAATCCCCATTTTACAGATGAGGTAACTGAGGCTCAGAGAAGTGAAGTGACTTTCCCAAGGTCACACAGCAGGCATTTGGCAGAGTCGGAATTCGAACCCATGACCTCTGACTCCCAAGCCTGGGCTCTTTCCACTGAGCCATGCTGCTTCTCTGCCTGTCCTTATCCCCCTAGATTTTTAAGTTCAAAGAGTTCAACAGCTTTCCTTAGCCTTTCAAACGGGAACTTGGCTTCCCTTGGCATGGTAGGCAATCTATAACAAGGAAAGCAAAGTGGCTTCACTTCCCTGCTCTGCGACCTTAGGTGAGTCATTTAAATCCCCTGTGCCTTGGCTTCCTTATCTACCCCATCTCCCTCCTACTTAGGCCATGAGCCCATATGATGATGATGATATTTGTTAAGCGCTTACTATGTGCAAAGCACTGTTCTAAGCACTGGGGGGATACAAGGTGATGAGGTTGTCCCATGTGGGGCTCACAGTCTTAATCCCCATTTTATAGATGAGGTAACTGAGGCTCAGAGAAGTTAAGTGACTTGCCCAAGGTCACACAGCAGACTTGTGGTGGAGCTGGGATTCGAACCCATGACCTCTGACTCCAAAGCCCGTGCTCTTTCCATGTGTCCAACCTGATTAACTTGTATTTACTCCAGTGCTTAGAGCAGTATTTGACACGTAATTAGTGCTTAACAAGTACTATTGCTCTCCTACATCTTTGAATTTTGATTAGTTTTTATAAAAATGGAAATGAATTTTCTCATAAAGAAAAGGTTAACATATTTTAATATTAAGTCTTTATTATCTTTTTCAATCTTCTCTCTGACTGCGTTCCAAAAGAAAGTAGAGCCTGAGGTAATAACTGAAGAGAAACATTGACATTTCCATACTCTTAAGTACAGCTCCCCCAAGCTCTATTCATTTTGCCATGAGTATTTTAGTGCCTTTCTGCTTTGCTAGATTGTAAGCTTTCTGGGGGGCAGATGATATGACTAATAATGCTATTATGCTTGCTCTCTCAAACATTTAGCACAGAACCCTGCACATAGGTGCTCAATGTTGACTTTTTTTTTTTTGACAGCCAAGAAGGAAAGGAATGGATAATTTTGGGGAAGGAGAGAGTTAATGGTGAGAGATTCCTGATGGGGAGGGTTCCTGTTTTCAGGGGAACAAACTCCAGGGATATAATTGTGTGGAATGCCTCAGAAAATACAGACGGTACTTGGCACCAAGTGGAAATTGACTAGAGATCCTGCTGAGATGTAGGTGAAGCTATCTGCTCAGGTCTTAGCAACCAGACATGCACAGTGGCCATAGCAACTATGCTATTTTTACATGGTGAGAGACTCACTGAATGGTCATGCTGAATGTATAATATGCCTGTGCAGTGGATTGTGTGGGCAAAGAAGAAAGTGACCAATATCTCTCTGCTCTCTGGGTGGCCCTCAGGTGAACCATAGGGCATAAAATGTGAGGACTGAATGCAAGACAGGGACTCTTAAACCCAGAGTATAGGTGCCAGCGTTTTGAGTCCCTTGGTCTTTGGGACCTTTGGCAGAGAGTGGCGCTTTGTGAGGTGACAAGGGTCTGTGGGGGATCCACACAAACTCAGATTTATTAGAGAAGCAGCGTGGCGCAGTGGAAAGAGGTCAGAGGTCATGGGTTCAAACCCTGGCTCTGTCAGCTGTGTGACTTCGGGCAAGTCAATTCACTTCTCTGTGCCTGTTACCTCATCTGTAAAATGGGGATTAAGACTGTGAGCCCCCCATGGGACAACCTGATCACCTTGTAACCTCCCCAGCGCTTAGAACAGTGCTTTGCACGTAGTGCTTTGCACTTAATAAATGCCATTATTATTATTATTATTATTATTATACCTTGGATGGCTTTTGCTTGCTATCAAAAAGCTCAGAGCTGCTATGGGCCAGCACCAGAATACCTCTGGCAGACGGGGGAACCAGGTGGAGAGTTCCCTCAGGGTCTTGGCTCAGAACAGTGCTTCGCACATAGTAAGCACTTACCATACCGTTGTTCTTCTTGTAACCTTCTCCAATTATTCCTTATGATGCGGTTAGAAATTACTGTTGTCTTTGGCATGGAGTGATGCAATTTTCCCTAGGTTGCTAGATGGTACTTTGAATTTGGGGAACCTCTAGAAGCCTATAGAAACACAAGAGAAATGAGTGCTTACACAACAGTAAGAAACAATAGCATTTGTTTAGAGTACCACCTTCACTTGGTTTGTCAGTGCTGCCTTTTGCCTGGCAGGACTATTTACAGTTACAATGTTGGGGAAGATACAACAGCATAGTGGCTGTTGATTAATGATTGAGAGAATTTGACAGGGTGAGGGAGACAGATGGAGGATTTAATGGATGGGAAGACTTACTCTGCACACTCTCAAACTGTCTCTAGATCAGAGATGAACTCGACTGATTACATTTTTCACTTGCCTCTAACTCTGTCTCCATTTTTCATCAGTAGTATTTGAGTGTTTACTATGTGTCAAGCATTTCACTAAGTACTTGGGAGATATAGTAGTGTAAGTAGGTCCAGGCCCTGTCCTCAGGGAGGTTACAATTTAGGTAGAGGAAGCAACAGAGTTTAAGGAAAGGTACATAAGGTCTGTTGGAGAGGAAGAGGTAGAGGGAGTATATAAATGCTTAGGAGCTGAGGACTCAAGTGCGTAGGTGATGATGGTGAAAAGTGAACATTATATTTCGATCAATAATAATAGCATTTAAGTGTTTACTATGTGCCAGACACTGTTCCAAGCCCTGGGGTGAATACGGGTTGGACACAGTCCCTGTCTCATGTGGGGCTACAAGTCTCAATCCCCATTTAACAGATGAGGTAACTGAGGCATAGGGAGGTAAAGTGACTTGCCCAAGGTCACACAGCAAATGGTAGAGATGGGATTAGAACCCATGACCACCTGACTCCCAGGCGTGTGATCTATCCATTACACCATGCTGCTTCAATTATGGAGAAGAAGAAATCATGTGAGGGTTAACAAAAGTAGGCCAAAGAGTTTGGTGGCCCTGAGCTCTTACTCTGGCCTTTAATAATTTCATAATTGTGGCATTTGTTAATTGTGACACTTACTATGTGACAAAAAGTGTTCTAAAAACTGGGGTAGATACAAGGTAATCAGGTTGGACATAGTCCCTGTCCCACATGGGGCTCACAGTCTTAATACCCTCAGTTACCTCACTGAAGCATAGCGAAGTTAAGTGACTTGCCCAAGGTCACACAACAGACAAGTGGTGGAGCCAGAATTAGAACACATGTCTTCTGACTCCCAAGCCTGAGCTCTTTCCACTAGGCCATGCTGCGTCAATCTGGCTTTTGTTCAATCTGGCTTGGCTGAGAGCTATCAGTAGACACTTGTAATCAAGGGAAGTTGAAAACAGATTACTCATAAGACCATAGGCACTGCCAGTGGAGAATAATGTTTTTGCTTTCCAACAATGGCTTGGTAGAACATTCATTCATTCAATCGTATTTATTGAGCGCTTACTGTGTGCAGAGCACTGTACTAAGCGCTTGGGAAGTACAAGTCGGCAACATATAGAGACAGTCCCTACCCAACAACGGGCTCACAGTCTAGAAGGGGGAGACGGACAACAAAACAAAGCATGTAGACAGGTGTCAAAATTGTCAGAATAAATAGAATTATAGCTATATGCACATCATTAACAAAATAAATAGACTAGTAAATTTGTACACGTAAAATAGAGTAATAAATCTGTACAAATATATACAGGTGCTGTGGGGAGGGGAAGGAGGTAGGGCATGGGGGATGGGAAGGAGGAGAGGAAAAAGGGGGCTCAGTCTGAGAAGGCCTCCTGGAGGAAGTGAGCTTTCAGTTGGGCTTTGAAGGGAGGAAGAGAGCTTGGCGGATGTGCGGAGGGAGGGCAATCATTCCAGGCCAGGGGAAGGATGTGGGACAGGTGAGAACGAGGTACAGTGAGGAGGTTAGCGGCAGAGGAGCGGAGGGTGCGGGCTGGGCTGGAGAAGGAGAGAAGGGAGGTGAGGTAGGAGGGGGCGAGGTGATGGACAGCCTTGAAGCCCAGGGTGAGGAGTTTTTGCTTGATTCGTAGGTTGACAGGAAGCCAACTGGAGCTTTTTGAGGAGGGGAGTGACATGCCCAAAGTGTTTCTGTACAGAGATAATCGGGGCAGCAGAGTGAAGTATAGACTGAAACGGGGAGAGACCGGAGGATGGGAGATCAGAGAGGAGGCTGACACACTAATCCAGTCGGAATAGGATGAGAGATTGAACCAGCAAGGTAGTGTTGGTTGCCCTCCTTGTTAATAATGGGCGAGCCACCATCCTTATCATTGCCCTCTTTGACCCATTGGCCCTATCTGAGCATTTTAACATTGCTGTCTCTTCCAACATTCCAATCAGTCTAATATAGGCAACCCTGGACTGAAAATGTTTCGATATACAATGGACAGCACTTACAGCATCTGCAAATAGGCACCCTATTTTAGCTTTATAACCTGAGGAGCAGTGTGGCCTAATGGATAGAAAACGGGCCTGGGTGTCAGAAGTCCCTGGGTTCTAATTCCAGCTCCACCACTTGTCCTCTGTGTGACCTTGGGCAAGTCACTTCCCTTCTCTGGCCTCAGTTACCTCATCTGCACAATGGGGATTAAGACTGTGAGCTCCATATGGGACATGGACTGTGTCTAACTTGATTACCTTGTATTTACCCCAGTGCTTATAATAGCACCTGTCACATAATAAGCACTTAAATACCATAAAACAAATAAAACTTGTCAGTTTAGACTTTACATCACTAGCTTCTTTAGTGGCTCTGGTTTCAGCATTGGGAGCATGTCACAATGGATAGAGCAAGAACCTGGGAGTCAGAAGGTCAAAGTTTCTAATCCCAGCTCTGCCACTTGTCTGCTGCCTGACGTGGGTCAAGTCACTTCTTCTCTAGGCCTCAGTAACCTCACCTGTAAAATGGGGTTTGAAAATGTCATCCCCACATGGATCAGGGATTGTGTCCAACTCGGTTTGCTTGTAACCACCCCAGGGCTTAGTACAATGCCTGGCATAGAGTAAGCACTAAACAAATACCACAATTATTATTATCACTATTGTGGGAGGACACACAGGATCTGTGAGGAAATGGAAGCCCATTTTAAAAGTCCCTATAAGAGGGAAAGAGGGGTAGGGGAAGTTGGGTAACTAGTTCTCATCTAAACTTAGGTACACAATTCATTCAATCATATTTATTGAGTGCTTACTGTGTGCAGAGCACTGTACTAAGTGTTTGGGAAATACAAATCAGCAACATATAGAGATGGTCCCTACCTAACAGGCTCATAGTCTAGAAGAAGTCTAGTTTCTTGTACAAATAGGGTTTCCAGAAACCACTCCCCCATTTCTAACATTGTTCCTGTAAGAAAATCACTTCCAACTACAACATTTTGATGTGAAGCCTTTCAAGAATTAGTTGTTCTGGAATCCAATGACTGCCTGCAGTCTCCTATTCTAAGCCTTTCCTCCCTGAAATCATCAAAATCTTTCTTGAACCCACTTTGTAGCCTGCCCAACCACCTGTGCAGTGAATTTCTGCCAGAGGAACAAGTGAACTGGTGACATAGGATTTAGTGAACCACAACTCTATACTCGCTCTGGCCATATTTTACATGCTTCTATAAACTTCAACCATATCCCCTTCCACCCTTGATCTTTCTAGAATGAAGAATCTGTAATCTTCCAGTACAGGGGAGCTTAAAGAGGAAATATTGCAGTATTCCCTCAAATGTTTTTGAGACAGGGTTTGAAGATGTGTGAAATTGAGGGCTTATCCTTCTATGGTTAGAACGAATGCAAAATTTGGTTGGATTATTCATGATATGAAATCAATTTTATAAGAGACTACAGGAGAGGTCTTATTCCTGGAAAAGTTATGTGTGATTTTGGGCCAGTTCACCTCTTACAGCTAATTTCTGAATTCTAAAGCAGGGAAACAGTGTGGCCTACTGGAGAAAGCACAGGCCTGGGAGGACCAGGGTTCTAATCCCAGCTCTACCACTCGCCCGCTGTGTGACCTTGGACAACTCACTTAACTTCTCTGTATTTCTGTTCCTTCACCTGCGAAATGGGGATTCAATGCCTGTGCTCCCTCCTACTTAGAATGTGAGCCCCATGTGGGATCTGATCATCTTGTATCAACCCCAGCACTTAGTACAGTGCATAGCACACAGTAAACGCTTAACAAATGCTATTATTATTGTTGTTGTTGAGACATGAAACCCCTCTTTTAATAAATGATTGCATCTGAGAAGGGCCAAAGCTGAGAGATGGGAGAGGAAGGGAGTTTACATTCATTAGTCATCAATAATTTGCATTGTTGTGCTGAGTTTCCCAAAGGTTTACTTGTGTGGGGTTTTAGTTCTCTTGCTGTAGAGTCGGCTAAACCTTGTCTGAGGCTTATGCAAGTTCACTGTGGGCAGGGAATGTGTCTGTTTACTGTTGTACTGTACTTTCTCAAGCCCTTAGTACAGTGCTCTGCACACAGTGAGCACCCAATAAGTACGATTGAATGAATGAATGTGGCATCTTGCCTTCCAATCTGCACTCAAGACTGTGGGAAGCCCTTATATCTGCTGGTCATCTGGGACCAGCGTATCTCCATGACACATCTGTTTAATGCTGAGAATAGGCTTGGGTAGGTGGGATGGAGGAGAGATAGAGGGTGTTTCACTGACCTGGCTGGGGAAGCTATCTGCATTTTAAAACAAGCTTCCTCGTATATATGACTTGCTGGCTTCATCTCAAGGTGAGGACAAACCATGAACATGGAGCGGAAATAAAAATAAGTTCAACCTAAGTACTGTCTTGGATACCAAGTTCTCATGAAAAATGACTTTGTCAAAGGAAGTTAAAATGGCAATTAGGAAAGTAAGATTGACCTATTCCACTGAGAAATCAAGCAAAGAATAGTACGGTAGAAAACCTGAACTCCGCAAACATCCACACTGTAGTCTAGTGTAGGAATGTGATTACAGTGCATAGCTTTACATTTGAGTTTCATCAGTTTGTGCCTAGGGAGCCTGTCTTGTTTTCTATAGGATGTATGTATTTGTATATACTGAAAATCCATAACATTTGAAATATGCCTTAGAAATGTACACAATATTCCATTAGGCTCCTTGGGGACGGAATGTGTCTACCAACTGTTGAATTCTTCCAAGTGTTTAGTACAGTGCTCTACAAACAGTAACCATTAACTGGGGCCATGGCATGCTTAGACCATAATGTTGGGCTCACAGGATCTAGAACTGAAATCCACATGTTACTTGATACCAAGGACTGTAGGTTTTTGATCCATTGTACCAATAAATAACTTTAAGACTAGGATTTGCCACACTGTGACTGGACTTCTTGATACTCAGCACTTTCAGATACAACTCTCCATAGCATCAGTAAACGTGCAGGGGAGGCAGATGATTTTTTTTTTTACTGGTTGAAGGTTCTCTCAGGCTCTGCTCATCCTTCAGTTCCTAACATACCTTCAGGAAGCGACTTAGTCATACAAGCACAAAGCACTAATGGTGGGCCAACCCAGCAAATTCTCAAAGCAAATATTCCTTTATATCCTGCATTGTGTATGGAACTTCTTATTCAAGGAGTTTCAAAGGCAAGCGCTTGATAAGATTTATAAAGAAGCTGGATAATATTTGACTTCTGCTGCAAATTACATTCACCGTTACAAATACAATCCTATAGGTAACAAAATTGCATGCTTTGGGGCAAGGTGAGATTGCTGATAGGTTCTAGTGAGGGAGCTCATTTCCCTTCCTCTCACATCGAGTCCAAAGCCAAATTTTGCTGGCTTTTTCCGCTTATTTTCCACATTTGTCCCCTTGTCTTTCTCTCTTCATGTATTTGTTAAGCACTTACTATGTCCCAGGCACTGTACTAGGCACTGGGATAGATTAAAAAATAACCATCCCTGTCCCACATGGGGCTGTGTCTCAATCCCCATTTTACAGTTGAGGTAATTGAGGCACAGAGAAGTTAACTGACTTGCCCAAAGTCACAACGTGCAATTGGTGAAACTGGAATTAGAACCCAGCTCTCTGGCTCCCAGGACCATACTCTTTCCAGTAGACCACGCTGGTATAAGTTCCCTTCCACATGATCTTATCATGACTAGACTAATACATTAGCATCTTGGCCGGTTTCCCAGCCTCTTCTCTCCAGTTTATACTACATGCTTTTGCACATATTAATGTCTGTCTCCCCCACCTCTAGACTTTAAGCTCATTGTGGGCAGGGAATGTCTGCTGTATTGTATTCTCCCAAGTGCTTAGAACAGTGCTCTGCACACAGTAAGTACTCAAATACCACTGAATGAATTGAAAATCATTTGTCTGAAGCATCCCTCAACCTACATCTCTCCCCTCCACTGGCTTCCTGCATCTTCGCGAGATTTTAAATCTAAAATCAACTTTGAAGCTTTCCATCATCTGGTCACACCTGACCTATCTGCTGTCTTTCATTCATTCAGTTGTATTTATTGAGCACTTACTATGTACTAAGCGCTTGGGAGAGTACAGTGCAGAAACAGACACATTCCCTGCTTACAATGAGCACACAGTCTAGTGGGGGAGACAGACGATATGCATAAAAGATGCAGAGAAGCAGCCTGGTTCAGTGGAAACAGCAAGGGCTTTGGAGTCAGAGGTCATGGGTTCAAATCCCGGCTCCACCAATTGTCAGCTGTGTGACTTTGGGCAAGTCACTTAACTTCTCTGTGCCTCAGTTACCCCATCTGTAAAATGGGGATTAAGACTGTGAGCCCCCAGTGGGACAACAGAGGACCTCTGTGGGACAAGGCCTCCAGGAGGCCTTCCCAGACTGAGCCCCTTCCTTCCTCTCCCCCTCGTCCACCTCTCCATCCCCCCATCTTACCTCCTTCCCTTACCCACAGCACCTGTATATATGTATATATGTTTGTACATATTTATTACTCTATTTATTTTACTTGTACATATCTAGTCTATTTATTTGATTTTGTTAGTATGTTTGGTTTAGTTCTCTGTCTCCCCCTTTTAGACTGTGAGCCCACTGTTGGGTAGGGACTGTCTCTATATGTTGCCAATTTGTACTTCCCAAGCACTTAGTGCAGTGCTCTGCACATAGTAAGCGCTCAATAAATACGATTGATGATGATGATGATGATGACAACCTGATCACCTTGTAACCTCCCCAGCGCTTAGAACAGTGCTTTGCACATGGTAAGCGCTGCTTTAACGCTGTCATTATTATTATTATAATAAAAGAAATGAATGAATTTATAAAAATAAATAATATGGCATTAAGCGCTTACTATGTGCCGAGCACTGTTCTAAGTGCTGGGATAGATACAAGGTGATCAGGTTGTCCCACACGGGGCTTACAGTCTTAATCCTCATTTTACAGCTGAGGTAACTGAAGGTCAGAGAAGTGAAATGACTTGCCCTAAGTCACACAGCTGACAAGTGGCAGAGTGGGGATTAGAACCCATGACCTCTGGCACCCAAGCCCCATTTATCATCATCATCATCAATCGTATTTATTGAGCGCTTACTATGTGCAGAGCACTGTACTAAGTGCTTGGGAAGTACAAATTGGCAACATATAGAGACAGTCCCTACCCAACGGTGGGCTCACAGTCTTAAATGGGGGTATTCTGCTAGCCCTCCCATTTGCTGTCTTCATTCTTCCCAAGCCATCTTTCTAATTGTATCTCACTCCTGAATCTCCTGCATCCGTTCCCTTGTTCGTGCCATTTCTCTGACTTGGAACTCCTCCACCCATATCAAACAGACCATAACTCTCCCCACATTCCAATCCCACTTCAAGCAATGGTAATATTGATTGCTTACTGTGTGTGGAGCACCATGATGATCATAACGATAATTGTGGTATTTGTTAATAATGATGGCATTTATTAAGCGCTTACTATGTGCAAAGCACTGTTCTAAGTGCTGGGGAGTTTATAAGGTGATCAGGTTGTCCACGTGGGGCTCACAGTCTTAATCCCCACTTTACAGATGAGGTAACTGAGGCCCAGAGAAGTTAAGTGACTTGCCCAAAGTCACACAGCTGACAAGTGGCGGAGCCGGGATTTGAACCCATGACCTCTGACTCCAAAGCCCATGCTCTTTCCACTGAGCCACAATGATTCCCATGCTGTTAAGCTCTTACTGTGTGCCAGGCTGACCATATTAAGCACTTGGGAACGTATAAGACAATAGATTTGGTAGATATGTTGTCGGCCCACAGTGTCCTCCAACAAGCTTTCCATGTTTTTAATCTTTCAGCAGCCTGAGCCATTATCCTCCTTCCAGCCAACTCTAGCACTTACAAATTTACTTAATACCCTCCTTAGCCCTCATCTGTGTGTGTATATATATAGGTCTGCTTTATTTTTTGACACCTTTGTTTGTAACTATATTTGTCGTTCCCCTAGGAGTGTGAGCTCTCTGTGGACAGGGACTGTCACTTTTATTTTTTTGTGAATGACTAGACAGCATCAGACAAGACAAGACTCCCCAGGTGTTTAGTACAGTGCACCACAACAAAGAGGTTCTCAATAAATGCTGCTATTACTACTCATCCTATCTCGGCCCCGCTGCCCCAAGACTCTGAAGGGCAGTGAATTTGGATACCTGACATTTGAAAATATATTTAAAAAAAGTTTCACCACATTTACAAAACTATGATTAGAATTATTTTAGAGTGTCTTCCTCTAAAGTGGAACTATTTTACAAAGAAAGCAATGTGCCCTAGCAGAAAGAGCGTGGGCCTGAATTTCAGTCCAGCTCCACCACTTATGGTGTTACCCTGGACAAATCACTTCTCTATTATCCACTTTCCATACCTCCAAAATGAGGATTACCTATTCTCTTTCCCTTCTCTTAGACTGTGAGCCCCATATGGGGCAAGGTCTGATTATCTTGTGTCTACCCCAGTGCTTGGCACAGAGTATTTGAACACCATTATTATTATTACTATTAGCTCCCAAATAAAGACCCTACTTTCTCCATTGAGCTGTGGCCTGGGACAAAAGGTCTAAATGTGGACTTCTTTCTCAAACAAAGTAACCATTCTTCTTTGATGTTGGGAGCATGCTTATCTATAAGGCAAAGAAATTAGACTTATGACATCTTATTTGTGATACTCTGTTACAAAATAACATCACATGCAACTTTGCTCCCCTTTTTCTTTCCCTTCAGGGGAAGTGTCATCCACACATTCTCAAATTAATAATAATAATGATGGCATTTATTAAGCTCTTACTATGTGCAAAGCACTGTTCTAAACGCTGGGGAGGTTACAAGGAGATCAACTTGTCCCATGGGGGTGGGGGGGTGGTTCAGTCTTAATCCCCATTTTACAGATGAGGGAACTGAGGCACAGAGAAGTTAAATGACTTGCCCAAAGTCACACAGCTGACAATTGGCAGAGGTGGGATTTGAACCCATGACCCCTGACTCCAAAGCCCACTCTCTTTCCACTGAGCCATGCTGCTTCTATTCTTCAAGTAATTCTTGAAGTTCTTCAAGAATTTCTTCAAGAAATTCTTCAAGTAATGAGCAGAGACATCATGACAAATGCTAGATGATGGCTTTGGCTAGCCCAATTTTCATACAGGGTTTGAAAAATCTGCCACTTAATACAAACTGTCAGTTTAACTTCATTGGCTGATTCTTCCAACTATGGATCTTTTAAACACATGCGGTTCCCCCTGTTGTCCATTCAAATTAAAGGTCTAGTGGTAGGAAGATAGATGCCTGGGCAAGGAAATCAAGTTGCCTGTTTCTGCTGTATCCTTTTCATTTTTCAAGTCATCTCAGCTAGAATGTGCATTTTTATCTTCTGTTGAAAGAACAGGGGAGCATAATTGCCACAGCACAATGTGTGTTATGGTAGAGAAGAATCATGGGGGAGTCAAAAGGCCTGGACTCTTAAGGCGGTCCCATCACTTGTCTGCTGTGTGACCTTGGGCAAATCATTTAACTTCTCTGTGCCTCCGTTTCCTCATCTGGAAATTGGGGATTAAGACTCCGAGCCCCCATGTGTGGCATGAACTGTGTGCAACCTGATTACTTTGTATCTATCCCAGCACTTAGAATAATAATAGAAATTCTTGTATTTAAGTACTCACTATGTACCAGGCACTGTACTAAGTGCTGGGCAGATACATGCAACTTGAGTTGGACAGAGTACCTGTCCCATGTGGGGCTCACAGTCTTCATCCCCTGTTTTACAGATAAGGTAACGGAGGCCCAGAGAAGTTAAGTGACTTGCCCAGGGTTACACAGTAGATAAGTGGCAGTGCCAGGATTTGAACCCATGACCTTCTCACTCCCAGACCCGTGTCTACTGACTGGTCCATACAGTGTCTGACACATAGTAAGCCCTTAACAAATATGATTTTAAAGAAAATAATAATAATAATGATGGCATTTGTTAAGCGCTTACTACATGCAGAGCACTGTTCTAAGCGCTGGGGGGGATACAAGGTGATCAAGCTGCCCACGTGGGGCTCACAATCCCCATTTTACAGACGAGGTAACTGAGGCTCAGAGAAGTTAAGTGACTTGCCCAAGGTCACACAGCCGTCATGTGGTGGAGGCGGGATTCGAACCCATGACCTCTGACTTCAAAGCCCGTGCTCTTTTCACTGAGCCACGCTGCTTCTCATAATGTGATGTAATATGATGTGAAAATGTGATGGGGATCTGAGGGGAATGTTGTTTCAAGCCTATAAAACGCTCTTGTTCAAACCCGGCACTCAATCCTTCATTAGTTTCATAAAGGGAATTAATTGCCGGGATTTAAAATTCACTGTTTACTAGAAACTGACTGAAAGCAATGTCAATTGGTTCTCCAAGGTGCTCTGTCCAGTGATTGTTTCAGCAAAACAAGTTCACTTCAACTTTTCACCTTTAGAAGTTTAAAATAATCTATTGGGCCTTTCCATCATTTCATTCTTCTTGAATTTCAGCATGAGAGAAATCATATACTATTTCCATTTTTTTAACCCATTTCCCCCCTTAATCTTATTTTCCATTAATGGACTGTTGACGTAGCACAGCTTCTGGCTAACATGGTTGTCTTTAGGATCACGATGACCAAGTTACAGGAGAAATGTCTGTACCCGAAAGGTCAAGGCAATCAGTATTGGGATCCAATATATCAGGTCAGTCCTTTTTAGAAGCATGCCTCTTGTAACATCAGTATTAGAATAGTGAGAGATGCTGGAAAGATGGGTTGGGGCCAGAATAGTCTGTATGCCAAGTGATCTAGCTTGAGCATTCTAAATTGTCAAAACACTAGGTAATAAACTACACTTCAGCAAGATATTCAGAGGGACCTTTGTGCTCTGCACACAGTAAGCGCTCAATAAATACGATATTGAGAGATCATCATGAGCTGAGGAGCGCTAGAGCAGTTTTCTTTGGTTTCATCATGGATTCCATCGTCATCAATCGTATTTGAGTGCTTACTGTGTGCAGAGCACTGTACTAAGCGCTTGGGAAGTACAAGTTGGCAACATATAGAAACAGTCCCTACCCAGCAGAGGGCTCACAGTCTAAAAGGGGGAGACAGAGAACAAAACCAAACATACTAACAAAATAAAATAGAATAGATATGTACAAGTAAAAGAAATAAAAAGAGTAATAAATATGTACAAACATATATACATATATACCGGTGCTGTGGGGAAGGGAAGGAGGTAAGATGTGGGGGATGGAGAGGGGGACGAGGGGGAGAGGAAGGAAGGGGCTCAGTCTGGGAAGGCCTCCTGGAGGAGGTGAGCTCTCAGTAGGGCCTTGAAGGGAGAAAGAGAGCTAGCTTGGCGGATGGGCAGAGGGAGGGCATCCCTGTTGAAAGTGAGAAAACCGTGTTTCGTGCCTGTCTCAGCAAGAGCAGACGCTGGGGAAACTCTTGATTCCTGACAAATCCCGGAGCTGGGACTCAGCCTGTTCAAATCTGTGGTTTTGTTTGCAAGAAAATCTGTCACTGTAGCCCAAATTAAACATAATAATCATAATAATAATGATATTTGTTAAGTGCTTACTATGTGCGAAGCACTGTTCTAAGTGCTGGAGTAGACACAGGGTAATCAGGATGTCCAACGTGGGGCTCACACTTTACAGATGAGGTAACTGAGGCATGGAGAAGTTAAGTGACTTGCCCAAGGTCACACAGCAGGCATGTGGCAGAGGCGGGATTAGAACCCACACCCTCTGACTCCCAAACCCGAGCTCTTTCCACTAAACCACGCTGCTTCTCCAAGGTGATCAGGTTGTCCCACATGGGGCTCACAGTCTTAATCCCCATTTTCCAGATGAGATAACTGAGGCACAGAGAAGTTGAGTGACTTGCTCAAAGTCACACAGCTGACAAGTAGCAGAGGCAGGATTAGAACCCATGACCTCTGACTCCCAAGCCTGTGTTCGGTTGAAATTAGATCAGTGGATTATCTGAGTGCTATTCAAAGGAGCAGCATAAGGAGGTGGGAGAGCCTTGGAAAAAAGAGCCGGTTGTGGGCAGGGATTGTCTCTCTTGCTGTTTCGTACTTTCCAAGCACTTAATACAATGCTCTGCACACAGTAAGCGCTCAATAAATACGGCTGAATGAATGAATGAAGAGCAGGAGACTAGGATTCAGGACATCTCCATTCCAGTTCTGACTTTTGCCCAAGGTCACCCAACAGTCACTTTACTTCTACGCCTTTATGGTATTTGTTAAACTGAGCCCCTTCCTTCTTCTCCCCCTCGTCCCTCTCTCCATCCCCCTCATCTTACCTCCTTTCCTTCCCCACAGCACCTGTATATATGTATATATGTTTGTACATATTTATTACTCTATTTATTTTACTTGTACACATCTATTCTATTTATTTTATTTTGTTAGTATGTTTGATTTTATTCTCTGTCTCCCCCTTTTAGACTGTGAGCCCACTGTTGGGTAGGGACTGTCTCTATATGTTGCCAACTTGTACTTCCCAAGTGCTTAGTACAGTGCTCTGCACACAGTAAGCGCTCAAATACAATTGATTGATATGCCGGACACTACATGGGGCTCATAGTCTTAATCCTTATTTTATGGATGAGGTAACAAGCACAGAGAGGCTGTGACTTGCCCAAGGTGACACAACAGATGTGTGGCATAGCCAGGATTAGAACCTGGGTCCTTCTGACTCCAAGGCCTGTGTTCTATTAACTAGGCCATGCTGCTCTATGTGCCTTGGTTTTCTCATCAATATATGGAGATAAAATGCTTGTTCTCTCTCCTTCATAGACTGTGGACCCCATGAGGTACAGGAATAGTGTCTGATCTGATAATCCTCTATCTACCATGGTGCTTGGCATAAAGTCCAAAATCAATACCATTATTACTATTATTTAGCCATATTTGCAGTTAAGAGATTCAATAATAGAGCTAAACTGAGGCTTAAAGCTTCCACTGCAAGTTTAACTAAAATAGTGTGGGGTAATTCAGGCTCACCAGAAACCCAGCTTAACTTTGTCCCGGAAACACTTTACATTTTCAAAGCTTGTTTTGGCTCAGCTGTTCAGATTATTCATTCATTCAATTGTATTTATTGAGCGCTTACTGTGTGCAGAGCACTGTACTAAGAGCTTGGGGAGTACAAGTTGGCAACATATAGAGACAGTCCCTACCCAACAGGGGCTCACAGTCGAGAAGGGGGAGACAGAGAACAAAACAAAACATATTAATAAAATAAATAGAATAAATATGTACAAATAAAATAAATAGAGTAATAAATATGTACAAACATATATATACAGGTGCTGTGGGGAGGGGAAGGAAGTAAGGTAGGGGGAGGAGGGGGAGAGGAAGAAGGGCTCAGTCTGGGAAGGCCTCCTGGAGGAGGTGAGCTCTCAGTAGGGCCTTGAAGGGAGGAAGAGAGCTAGCTTGGCGGATGGGCAGAGGGAGGGCATTCCAGGCCAGGGGGATGATGTGGGCTGGGGGTCGATGGCGGGACAGGCGAGAGCGAGGTACAGTGAGGAGATTAGTGGTGGAGGAGCGGAGGGTGCAGGGTGGGCAGTAGAAGGAGAGAAGGGAGGTGAGGTAGGAGGGGGCGAGGTGATGGACAGCCTTGAAGCCCAGGGTGAGGAGTTTTTACCTGATGCGTAGGTTGATTGGTAGCCACTGGAGATTATCCATAGTCTCTGTGGTTTCTGGGACAAAGGTAGCAACCCTACATTTTAATCTGGTGCAAATCACTAAAGGATTATAAGGGCTGAAATCAGGATTGCAGGAGAATCACATGGTATTTGTCAAGCTCTTACTATATGCCAGGAACTCTATTAAGCGCTGGGGTGGACACAAGATAATCAGGTT
Source organism: Tachyglossus aculeatus (assembly GCF_015852505.1). NCBI lineage: Eukaryota > Metazoa > Chordata > Mammalia > Monotremata > Tachyglossidae > Tachyglossus > Tachyglossus aculeatus. The sequence continues at coordinate 90,421,522 of NC_052067.1, forward strand.
GGACACAATCCATGTCCCACGTGGGGCTCACAGTCTCAATCCCCATTCTGCATATGAGATGACTGAAGTCCAGAGAAGTCAAATGATTTGCCCAAGGTCATACGGCAGACAAGTGGAACATCTGGGATTAGAACCCAGGTCCTCCAACTTCCAGGCCAGTGCTCTGTCCATGAGGCCACACTGCTTCTAGATAACACTTGAGTAACATGGGTGCCAAAGGGAGATGAAGAAATGAAGACTTGACTATAAAGGATGTTAAGTAGGTTATCAGGAGCAAGATGGCCCCAATTCCAATCCACATTGGACCCACTCGGGTTCCCTGCCTATCTTTTTTTTTTTGTGGTATTTGTTAATCGCTTACTATGTGTCAAACATTGTCCTAAGCTCTGGGGTAGATGCAAGCGAATAGTCACCATGGTCACACAGCAGGCAAGTGGCAGAGGTAAGATTTGAATCCAGGTCCTCTGATTTCCAGGCTTACACTCTTTCCACTAGGCCCTGTCGCTGGTTGCACTTCTAAACACCTTACACCCCCATCCCCATCCTGGCTAATGGACTTTAAGTCAATAGTCATTTAGATGGGTTCTCTTTAAGAGATGCTTTGTCTGGCCCACAGAAGAAAAGGTATGGACACCTCTACTCTAGGAGATTTAGAAACTAAGTCCCTGCCACACAATGTGGATTGGGTTGGTGTCACATTTGAGCTGAAACTTCACCCGCATGTCTTGTGGTATGTATGTACTCAGGGATACTTTGATGAACTACATGGAGGAGTGAGGGCTAGTGGAAGGAGTCCATGCCTGAGAGTCAAGAAACCTCGGTTCAGATTCCAGCTCTGTCCCTGGTTTGCTGTGTGACTTTGGACTAGTTACTTAACCTCTCTGTGCCAGATTCTTCACCTGCAAAAGTGATTATGGGAAGTATAAAAATGAGATAATGTGAGAATATCACCAAGTCAAGGTTCGGTGTAATGTGGGCAAAAAAATGGCTGAAAGCATATCATCTAGACCATCCTTTAAAAGTGAGTTATATGTAGACTTTCCCATCACTGTAGGTAGCACCACCATTCTTTCTGTCTCATAAACCCATAACCTTGGGGTTATCCTTGATTTCTCTTTCTCATTCAACCTACATATTCAATCCATCAGAATATCATGCTGGTTCAACCTTCACATCTCTAAAATCCACCCATTCCCCTCCGTTCAAACTGTTAACACATTAATCCAAGCACTTGTACTATCCTGCCTCCCACCACCAATCATTCATTCAATTGTATTTCATTCACATACTTACTGTGTAGAGCACTGTACTAAACACTTGAGTACAGGATAATAGATTCCCTGCCCACATTGAGTTTACAGTCTAGAGGGGAGAAGACATAATATAAATAAATTAAATTACAGGTATGTCCATACTTTGCTGCCCGGTCATGTTTCTTCAAAAACATTTCATTCATTCATTCAATCGTATTTATTGAGCACTTACTGTGCGCAGAGCACTGTACTAAGCGCTTGGGAAGTACAAGTTGGCAACATATAGAGACGGACCCTACCCAACAACGGGCTCACAGACTCCTCAAGAAACTCCAGTGGTCACTCATCCACCTCCGCATTAAACAAAAATTCCTCACCACTGGCTTTAAAGCAGTCAATCACCTTGCCCCCTCCTACCTCACCTCACTACTCTCCTACTATGACCCAGCCTGCATATTTTGCTTCTCCAATGTTAAACTTCTTATTACACCTCGATCTTGTCTTTCTTGCCACAGACCCCTCACCTTTATTTATCCCCCCCCAGCCCCACAGCATTTATGTACATATTTGTAATTTATATTAATGTCCATCTCCCCCCTAGACTGTAAGCTCGTTGTTGGCATGGAATGTCTGTTTATTGTTATATTGTACTCTCCCAAGCACTACTCTCCTACTACAACCCAGTCCCCACACTTCACTCCTCTAATGCCAACCTACTCATTGTACCTCCATCTCATCTATCTCTCTGCCGACTTCTCACCCACGTCCTGCCCCTGGCCTGGAATGCCCTCCCTTTTCGTATCCGACAGACAATTTGGGAATGAGAGCACATTTCCTCCAAGAGGCCTTCCCTGACTGAGCCCTCATTTCCTTTTCTCCCACTCCCTTGTGCGGCCCCCTGACTTGCTCCCTTTATTCACCCCTTACGCAACCCCAAGCAATCAATCAATCGTATTTATTGAGCGCTTACTGTATGCAGAGCACTGTACTAAGTGCTTGGGAAGTACAAGTTGGCAACATATAGAGACGGTCCCTACCCAACAGTGGGCTCACAGTCTAGAAGGGGGAGACAGAGAACAAAACAAAACATATTAACGCACTTATGTACCTCTCCATAACATTTATATTAATGTCTATCTCCCCTTCTAAACTGTAAGCTCTTTGGGAATGTCTGTTATATTTTTGTGTTGTACTCTCCCAAGCACTTACTACCATGCTCTGCACATAGTAAATGCTCAATAAATATGATTGATTTAGATTGTCATGCACATTAATGAACTAAATTAAAGTGTGAAGGCCAAGCGAAGGAAAGACTGATTTGAATATCTGAATAATTCAGGCAAAAGTTGGATTTTGCTTAAATGTTCTTCTTGCCCTGGACTACTGTCTGTCTTCTCTCCCCTTATGTTCAGTGGTTAGACCCTAAGGTCAGTCAAGGGCATCCAGGGGAACTCAGAAGGGAGCTATTGAAAATGTCCCTTGGGCAAGGTTCCTCCCACTAATTAACCCAAATTCAAGGTGAGAGAGAAGCAGTGAGGCCTAGTGGAAAGAGCATGGGCCTGAGAGTCGGAGGACATGGGTTTTAATCCCAGTTTCACCTCTTGTCTGCTGTGTGACCTTGGGCAAGACAGTGAACTTCTCTGTGCACTGTCACCTTATCTTTAAAGTGGGTCCCAGAGAAGTGAAGTGACTTGCCCAAGGTTACATAGCGGACGTGTAGCAGAGCCGAGATTGGAACACGCTATTGATGCCTGTCTACTTGCATTTGTTTTGTTTTATCTGTCTCCCCCCTCTAGACTGTGAGCCTATTGTTGGGTAGAGATTGTCTCTGTTGCTGAATTGTACTTTTCAAGCACTTAGTACAGTGCTCTTCACGTAGCACTCAATAAATATGATTGAATGAATGAATGGTAGTAAAGCTGTGAGACCCGATGTAGGACATAGACTGTGTCCAACCTGATTTATCTTGTATCTACCTCTGAGCTTAGTATACACCACTAGCACATAGTTAAGCAATGGAATGCCTAACACATTCCATTAAAAAATGGTGGAAAATTTATTCTGCTTCTCTCTTGCAATAGAAATTGGAACTTGCAAACTAAAGGCAATCAATCAATTGTATTTATTGAGTGCTTACTCTGTGCAGAGCACTGTACTAAGGGCTTGGTAGAGTACAATATAACAGATGCATTCCCTGCCCGCAAGAGCTTACCAGTCTAAAGGGGGAGTTAGATATTAATAAAAATAAATTACAGGTATGTACATAAGTGCTAAGGGCAACGAATGGGGTGGATGAATAAAGGGAGCAAGTCAGGGTGATGCAGGAGTGGAAGAAAAGGAAATTCATTCATTCATTGTCATTGAGTGCTTACTGTGTGCAGAGCACTGTACTAAACGCTTGGGAAGTACAAGTTGGCAACATATAGAGACAGTCCCTACCCAATAATGGGCTCACAGTCTAGAAGGGGGAGACAGACAACAAAACAAAACATGTAGGTAGGTGTCAAAATCGTCAGAACAAATAGAATTAAAGCTATATGCACATCATTAACAAAATAAATAGTAAATATGTACAAGTAAAATAGAGTAATCTGTACAAATGAGGGCTTAGGGCTATAGCTTTTAATGGAGAGGGGATTAAAATCGGTCACTTTGGGGAAGCCAAATTGGTTGTCTGATTTGAAAGATGAGTAACTGGTGAGTCATGTTAACTTCTACTTTCTAGCTCTCCATTTAGCTCCACCCAGAGAGAACCAGTTATCATGATGGTATAAAAGCCAACCTGGAAATGAGGGTGCTTTTATTGATTGCTGGGCTAGGAGATGAATTATTGGCTTGCTTGAGCCTCTGCATTGTTGAGAAGAAATGTACCGTCCTCCTGCAGTTGGTTGTGGAATCATTATTGCTTCAGTTTTCAGATTTTAAATAACAAGGAGAACTCCTGCAGGTTATTAGGATGTTACGGGCTGACTTGGTATAAAGGCTATATACAACATGATCCACAAGGTATATTTAGTCTACCCCACTCCCCACCCCACAGCACTTGTGTATATATGTACTTATCTATAATTCTGTGTATCCTAATGCCTGTTTATTTGTTCTGTTGTGTATATATCTATAATTCTATTTATTTATATTGATGCTATTGATGCCTTTTTACCTGTTTTGATGTCTGTTTTCCCCCCTTCTAGACTGTAAGCCTATTGTGGGCAGGGATTGTCTCTATTTCTGCTCTCTCTCTCCCCTGCTCTCTCTCCCTCCCTTCAGGCTCGTGTCTCCTCCTGCCTTCAAGACATCTCCATCTGGATGTCTGCCCGCCATCTAAAACTCAATATGTCCAAGACTGAATTCCTTATCTTCCCTTCCAAACCCTGTCCTCTCCCTGACTTTCCCATCACTGTTGATGGCACTACCATCCTTCCCGTCTCACAAGCCCGCAACCTTGGTGTCATCCTCCACTCTGCTCTCTCATTCACTCCTCACATCCAATCCGTCACCAAAACCTGCCGGTCTCACCTCCGCAACATCGCCAAGATCTGCCCTTTCCTCTCCATCGAAACGCTACCCTGCTGGTTCAGTCTCTCATCCTATCCTGTCTGGACTTCTGTATCAGCCTCCTCTCCGATCTCCCATCCTCCTGTCTCTCCCCACTTAAATCCATACTTCACGCTGCTACCCTGATCGTCTTTGTGTAGAGATGCTCTGGGCATGTTACTCCCCTCCTCAAAAATCTCCAGTGGCTACCAATCAACCTACGCATCAGGCAGAAACTCCTCACTCTCGTCTTCAAGGCTGTCCATCACCTTGCCCCCCCCCACCACCACCTCCCTTCTCTCCTTCTCCAGCCCAGCCCGCACCCTCCGCTCCTCTGCCGCTAACCTCCTCACTGTGCCTCGTTCTCGCCTGTCCCGCCGTCAACTCCCGGCCCACGTGCTCCCCCGGCCTGAAATGCCCTCCCTCCACACACCCGCCAAGCTAGCTCTCTTCCTCCCTTCAAAGCCCTACTGAGAGCTCACCTCCTCCAAGAGGCCTTCCCAGACTGAGCCCCCTCCTTCCTCTCCCCTTCCCCAATCCCCCCAACCTACCTCCTTCCCCTCCCCACAGCACCTGTACATATGTTTGTACAGGTTTATTACTCTATTTATTTTACTTATATTTGCTATTCTATTTATTTTATTTTGTTTATATTTTGTCTTGTTGTCTGTCTCCCCCTTGTAGACTGTGAGCCTGTTGTTGGGTAGGGACCGTCTCTATACGTTGCCAACTTGTACTTACCAAGTGCTTAGTATAGTACTCTGCACACAGTAAGCGCTCAATAAATATGATTGAATGACATTGCTGAATTGTACTTTTCAAGCACTTAGTACAGTGCTCTGTACTCAGTAAATATAATTGGATGAACAGTCAAATATTTGCTGTATGTATTACCACTGTACTGTGTATGAAGTATCTGGGACATACAGAAGACTCCCTGACTTTGAGTTTATAGTCTAGAGGGGAAGGTCAGTAGTAATAGTGTTAAGTGCTTACTATGTGCACAGCACTTCACTGACCTTTGACATGTGAACATAATCAAATTCACACTAGTTAAGCCAGTACTTTTTCCTCTCCTTTTTTATGTTATTTAAACTCATACTATATGTCAGGCACTGTATTAAGCACTAGGGTAGACAGAAGCACTTACTGGGGTTGTCAGTGTGCCTCAGCACTTAGTACAGTGCCTCAGGGCTTAGTACAGTGCCTGGTAAAAAGTGAGCACTTAACAAATACCATTATTATTATTATCATTATTTTTAATCCCTGTTTTACAGATGAGGTAACTGAGGCACAGGTAAAGTGACTCGCCTAAGGTCACGCAGCAGACACGTGACAGATCTGGAATTAGAACCCAGGGCCACTGAGTCTCAGGTCTGTGCTCTTTCCACTAGGTCATGCTACTGCTTCTGTACCCAGATTTTTAGTATTTATGTAATGATGGTATTTGTTAAGCGCTTACTGAGTGCTGAGCACTGTTCTAAGCACTGAGGTAGATACAAGATAATCACCTTGTCCCATATGGGGCTCACAGTCTTCATCCCCA